>NC_086114.1:27157500-27475000 GCF_963921235.1 Mobula hypostoma
TTTATAGGATATTCAACCTGACGGGCATATGTGCAAGCTTTGTTGTTGCATGGGCAACATCTGCATACCTTCATAACCACATATTCATAAGCTCGTACTTTGAATAAGGTTGAGTTTTTTTTTAGAGGAAGCATACCTTTGCTTACCCTGGTTGAACTGAAAATCTTGTGAGAAGCAATGAAGTACAAAAGAGAGGAATGTATACAAAGTTAGCATAGGATGGACTTGGATGCTAATGTGGAGAATGCACATTGCCTTAGACCAGGTTTTCTTAAGGTATAGGTATCTGTCTCACTGTGTACATGGCAAATATGTTGGAAAGTAGTGACTTTATTCATATGTTTGGTTAAGGACTAATACCAGGGGGCATAATTTTAAGGTGATCGGAGGAAAGTGTAGGGGGATGTCAGAGTTAAGTTCTTTATACAGAGACTGGTGAGTGCATAGAATGCCCTGCCAGCGCATTTATAAAACTCTTAGATAGATAGATAGATAGGCACATAGATGGTAGAAAAATGGAGGATATTTTGGAGGGAAGGGTTAGATTGATCTTAAAGTAGGTTACATGGTCGGTTCAACATTGTGGGCCAAAGGCCTGTACTGTTCTGTAGTGTTCTGTTTTATATGGTTGCCCAAAGAAGGTTAGAGATCTAAATGCAGGAGGTGTACTACAGTGAATTCTTAATCCAGTAAGTTACGTTTTCTGGACCTCAATTACTGCTTATTTCTGGGGCAGATCTAAGCCTTGCCCTGGGCCTTGAGCACACAACTTAGTTTTACTCATCATTGCAATATTGAGGAAAGTGCTGCTTTCTGGATAAGATCTTGTACTTGGTTAGCTTTTGTAGATGAATGGAAAAGATCCTTTATGCAGTAGGAAATGTTCATCGCTGGCCAAATCAGTGATGTCTTGGACATTATTTTAACAACAGTGGATCTATTAGGAAAGTTATCATTCGGTATAGGTTTATTATGGTCACATATACCAAAATAAGTGAAAAGCTTATCTTGCATGCTGTTCATATAGACCAAATCATTGAACTGTGCACTGAGGTAGAACAAGGTAAAATAATATTACATAATATAATGTTAAATATTACATAATATAATGTTAAAGACACACAGAATGTTCAGTGCACAAATTAGTTATTATTTGGTGGATAGACTCATATACAGTACTTTAATGTCAATGAAACATAACATGGTCATTTAGTTCTTCACCAATATTTATCCCTTTAGTGATCTTACAAAGTAGATTAACTGATCACATACCTAATGTCAGGATTTTGCTGTGTACAGAAATTAGTCATAATTGTTTCGAAAAATACTAAACAAACTGCATTTCAAAATAATGAAGTGACTGTGGTGCATTATGAGATTTTCAAGGCAAACTCTTTACAATTGAATATTTTTAATAAGATAAGTTTAGATTCTTCAGAATCTGGATCTGATTAACTTTGGACAGAACAGCAACAATTGAATGATTTACTATCATTAAAATGTAAAAAAAAATTGCTAATCTCGTCTGTCTACCAAAGAAATGCTTCCCCTTCATTGCATTCTTTTTCTGAAGTTCCTTTTGTTTGTCTTGGGTCTGTCCAGGCTGTTTTTGTCTTTCGATTTTGCATCCATCCCTTAAGTCCCTGCCTGCTGGTGCTTTCTATATCAGCTGTAACATCTGAGCATATTAGCTTGGCACCGAAGAGTTTTACTTGGATGCCTATAACAAATGAGAGGAAGGCAGTTGAATATAAAGTGAAGAGAAGAGTGTTAGCAGCTGAATAAACGATCAGATCAAGATGGGGGAAGATTAGGTCACTGGTGTCCATCCACACAGAAACAACTGAATTACAAGTGGCCTTGATTGTATCTTTGAACATCTGTTAAAAGTATATTTAACTCAAAATGTGGATGCAAAACATTAGGTCATCTTTCCCCTACTTTTATTTTTATTTTGGAGTTTTAGCCAAAGAATTATTCGTAATATAGGTCGCTATTGTGCTATGTGTAGAGCTTGCGAAGTACTCCTTCATGTACAATAAAAATGAAAGTTGGTCTTTTTTTTCTTTTGATAAGAGCTGTCATCATTTCTTGTGCAAACCTCGAGTGCTTCCTGTATTTTGATGTGGCATAATTTGTATAGGCTTTGTTGTAATTTGTGGTACTCCTCCGTATGAAATTCCATCTGTTTCGGGAATTGATACTGAGAGCTTTGTTCAGTGGTATCATCAGATAAAGTTTGGTTGGAAGTTATGGTAACTCTTAAGGGTTTATCAGAACTTAATGGTCAAGGGAAAACTATTCCACATAATGTGTCCCAGGTTGGATTCTTATTCTGGACCTGGTTAACTAATCACAATTTGCACAATAGTTTGTGTAAAGCAGCTTGTCTCCATTGTCTAGTAGAGAAAGATTGGTTAGTATTTCCATTCATAGACTTAAGTGTTCCAGATAATCTACTTTTGGATGAATGTTCCCATTAATCAAACAACATGTAGCATTGTTTACTCTCTGGACATGCAAGACAAAACAGTGGTCATTGGAACTCAATGCAAAATAGTGGTGATTGGAACACTGAACATGAAATATTATCCAAAAATGAAAGATCAGAGTGACGGAGTTAGTATTAGAAAGCTGAACTTTTCCACTTACCCAAGGGTGATAAATAAATGTGCAATTTATTCTGGGTTGAGTCTATGATCAGACAGATGGCCGACGTGGTAACTTGAAAGATGAAAGACAAATTGTCAAGTTGAATAAATTTCTCTCAACTGTCTTTGCCTTGTGTGTTCTTTTTCTCCAGCACATGAAACATCTTGACAGCTAATCAAGTGCTAGTGAGGTGCAGTATTTGGTGGCTCCATTCAAGTTGCCAGAGTTTCACAGGGTCTGGTTGACTTTATAAGGACAGGAGCTGATGGAAAATGGAAATACATCTTCTGTCCTGCCCCCCGCCCCCATCACAAATCCCAGTCCAAATTCAATACACTTCCTTATAGACACTATATTAAATTAAAGCCATGACCCTTTTGTTACATATATGACCCTTTACAGCATACTTTTGCATGTCCAGCTTAGACCAGGTCAGGTAATGTCAAACCGTTCATATCACGGCTTCCTAGTTGGCTGTTCCAAGCATCTGTCTCAGCTATGTCACACTATGTAGGAGGAGGCCAGGTTATTTTGTGATTAGTAATGAAACAAAAATTAAGACAACTTTGTCAATAACCTGCCACAAACACTTGCTTAAAATTTTCTTTAAATGAGAATCTCAGAATTTACTAAGATGTATCCTTTTTGACTGTGTATTGGATTTGTGCATCAGAATAACTTTTTAATCTTAAACCATCTTTTACTAGTCAGGACACAAGAGATTGGTGATGTTGGAATCTGGAGCAACACACAAAATTCTGGAGGAATTCAATGGATTTGGTAGCATCTGTGAAGTAAAAGGACAATTGATGTTTAATTTAGGGACCGATGGAGTTGAAGGGTCTCAACCCGAAACGTTGACTCTCCGTTTCCCTCCATAGATGCTGCCTGACCTGCTGTATTCCTGTTTTACCAGTCATGCCCATATTTAACTCCAGGCCCGCAGAAAGTGGCTGACTCCTAATTGGATTCTGCAGTACATCAGCAGCACACTTGGCCCTGTGGACTCCACTGTACACATGGGAGTATTCCACCTTAAGGACTGCAGCAGTTCAAAAATTTGCCTCAGCAATATTTTCTCAGGGCCAATTTGGAATGCCCATTGCACACTTCACATTAATTAAAGAAAGAATTCAAACTTGTGATTTAGAAGTTGTTGAATGATTAGTCATCAACTACTTTATTGGTACAACAGAGGTTATGTAACTCAAATAACTTGGCAAGCTCCTTGATTAACATTTTTGCATGGAAATTAATTGACACGAGCATGCTCAGCTCATGTTAACTGTATATTTTCAATGAAAGGGAACACCACTGTTAAATTCTGAAATGTAAATATCTTTATAAACGTTGGACATTCACATTCTGTTTAATTGCAATCAGTCATTTCTGAACATTTCAAAGCTTTATTTAATTAAATATACAAAAAAAACATTTTCGAAAACAAACTGGTCATTCCACTAATTAAATTGATATTTATCTCCAATTTAGGTTTATTGTCCATGTAGAATACTTGTAACACGTGAAATGTTCGTTTTTTAAGATCTGTAATTCAAAATCTCCCTATAGTAGTGCTGCAATAAATAATCTTCAGTCTAAACACCAAGAAAATACATGAATACTTCTGAACTTCGACATTTTTAATTCTGTAGCATGCCAGTTTATGCAGTAGTTTATACATAAAAAGCACTATGTGGGTGCAAAAGTTTCAATACAAATTCCTCAGTGTTATATTAGAACTCAGGAACAGATTGACCTCTGCAGTTCATGCTAGTTTTCTGTATCTGATTGACAAGGATTCAAGGTGAAGGAGTAGAGGTTAGTAGTATTTGTAAATAAACTTTCAGTTTCTGAGATAATAGTGCTGGGAAAGAATGAGTCTTTTCAAAAGCACAGAAGCTTCCATTGGTGCATCCTTGTTGAGTAAAAAGGTATTTAAGAAAGCCCAGTGCTCTTACAGAGATTGGATGAGAATACAGTTTTCAAATGTGCTAGAAGGACCAAGGGAGATTGTCCTAAATTTATTCACTTGACTCTCCCTTCAAGACATTTGAGCCATCACCCTTGAGTCCCAAAGATCTAATTTGTCTCAGACTTGAATATACTTAATTGGTCACTGTTTACAACTATCCAAAGATTTGCAACTCTTTCAAAGAAACAAAATTCTTTCTGTATTAAATGGGAAACCGCTTATTCTGAAACAATCTCCATAGGCCCACCAAAGTGGAATCTCATGACCTGTATCCTTCCACTCCTTGGAATTTCAATATTCTTGCTTCTAAAATCTAGAGAGTTGAGCTATAAACTGCATAATACTTCCTCATTAGATAAACCCCTCATGCCAGGATAAATCTAATGAATCTAAGCTTTCTTAAATATCTTATTAAACCACTGCAGCAAGACTGAACTACTCTTGTATCCAATTCTCCTTGCAAAAAGGGATTACATTCACCTAGGTCCCCTCCTCCTTCTCTTTCTCCTATTGTCCACACTCCTCTTGCATCTGATTCTTTCTTCTCCAGTCCTTGACCTTTTCCACCCACCTGGCTTCACCCATCACCTTTCAGCTAGCCTCTTTGCCCTCCCCCCACCTTTTAATTTGGGCATCCTCCCCCCTCCCTCTCGGCCCTGAAGAAGGATCTCGACCTGAAACGCTGATTGTTTACTCTTTTCCACAGATGCTACCTGACCTGCTGAGTTCCTCCAGTATTTTGAGTTTGTTTCTTTAAATTGATTACTTGCTGTGTAAGGCTAAATTTGCATATCTAATACATGATATTCATATTGCTTTGAACCACAACACCTAAATAAGATTCTTCTTTTCCTATTCTTCATCCCAGAGTGAACAATATCATACCCTCAGTGGCCACTGTATTAGGTACACCTTGTTAATGCAAATATCTGAGCAGCTAATGGTGTGACAACAGCTCAGTGCAGGAAAGCATGCAGATATGGTCAAGAGTTTCAGTTGTTGTTCAGATAAGTATCAGAATGGGGAAGAAATGTGATCTAAGTGGCTTTGACTGTGGAATGATTGTTGGTGCTGAATGGGTGGTTTGAGTATCTCCCAAGCTGCTGACTTCCTGGGATTTGCACGCACGGCGGTCTCTAGAGTTTACAGAGAATGATGCAAAAAAAAAACCAAAAACATCCAGTGAGTGGCAGTTCTGTAGGTGAAATTTCTTTGTTAGTGAGAGAGGTCAGAGGAGAATGATCGGACTGGTTTAAGCTGACATGGAGGTTGCATTAACTGAAATTGCTACGCGTTACAACAGTAGCGTACATAAGAAATAGGAACAGGATTAGGACATCTGGCCCATCGAGCCTGCTCCACCATTGTATAATTTGGCCATGGACTCATCTCCAATCCTTAATTCCCTACTATGTAAAAATCTATCCAACCTTGTCTTCAATATATTTACTGAGATAGCCTCCACTGCTTCATTGGGCAGAGAATTCCACAGATTCACCACTCTCTGGGAAAAGCAGTTCCTCTCATTTCCATCCTAAATCTACTCCCCAGAATCTTGAGGCCTTGAGCCCTGGTTCTAGTCTCACCTGCCAGTGGAAACAACTTTCCTGCCTCTGTTCTACCTATCTTTTTCATAATTTTATGTGTTTCTATCCAGGGAGTATAGTCCCAGGTGACTATATCTCTGTTTATAGTCTAACCCCCTCATCTCTGGAACCAACCTGGTGAACCTCCTCTGCACCGCCTCCAAAACCAGTATATCCTTCCTCAAGTAAAGAAACCAGAACTGCAAGTACTCCAGGTGCGGCTTCACCAGTACCCTATACAGTTGCAGCATAACCTCCCTGCCCTTAAATTCAATCCCTCTAGCAATGAAGGCCAATATTCCATTTGCCGCCTTGATAGCCTGCTGCACCTGCAAAGCAACCTTTTGTGATTTATGCACAAATGCTTCCAAGTCCCTTTGCACAGCAGCATTCTGCTTTTTATTTTTAACCATTTAAATAATAATCTCTTTCAACTTTCCTTCCAAAGTAGATGACCTCGCATTTACCAATAGTGTACTCCATCTGCCAGGCCCTTACCTACTCACCTAACCTATCTGTATCTCTGCAGACTTGAAGTATCTTCTGCACAATTTGCTTTTCCACTGAATTTAGTATCATCAGCAAACTTAGATTTGCTACATTTGGTCCCTTCTTCCATGTAAAAAGGAAAAGACTGGTAAAGACAAATGTAGGTCCCCTACAGACAGAAACAGGTGAATTGATTATGGGGAGCAAGGACATGGCAGACCAATTGAATAATTACTTTGGTTCTGTCTTCACTAAGGAGGACATAAATAATCTTCCAGAAATAGTAGGGGACAGAGGGTCCAGTGAGATGGAGGAACTGAGCGAAATACATGTTAGTAGGGAAGTGGTGTTAGGTAAATTGAAGGGATTGAAGGCAGATAAATCCCCAGGGCCAGATGGTCTGCATCCTAGAGTGCTTAAGGAAGTAGTCCAAGAAATAGTGGATGCATTAGTGATCATTTTTCAAAACTTGTTAGATTCTGGACTAGTTCCTGAGGATTGGAGGGTGGCTAATGTAACCCCACTTTTTAAAAAAGGAGGGAGAGAGAAACCGGGGAATTATAGACTGGTTAGCCTAACGTCAGTGGTGGGGAAACTGCTGGAGTCAGTTATCAAGGATGTGATAACAGCACATTTGGAAAGCGGTGAAATGATCGGACAAAGTCAGCATGGATTTGTGAAAGGAAAATCATGTGTGACGAATCTCATAGAATTTTTTGAGGATGTAACTAGTAGAGTGGATAGGGGAGAACCGGTGGATGTGGTATATTTGGATTTTCAAAAAAAGGCTTTTGACAAGGTCCCACACAGGAGATTAGTGTACAAACTTAAAGCACACAGTATTGGGGGTAAGGTATTGGTGTGGATGGAGAATTGGTTAGCAGACAGGAAGCAAAGAGTGGGAATAAACGGGACCTTTTCAGAATGGCAGGCGGTGACTAGTGGGGTACCGCAAGGCTCAGTGCTGGGACCCCAGTTGTTTACAATATATATTAATGACTTGGATGAGGGAATTGAATGCAGCATCTCCAAGTTTGCGGATGACACGAAGCTGGGTGGCAGTGTTAGCTGTGAGGAGGATGCTAAGAGGATGCAGGGTGACTTGGATAGGTTGGGTGAGTGGGCAAATTCATGGCAGATGCAATTTAATGTGGATAAATGTGAGGTTATCCACTTTGGTGGCAAAAATAGGAAAACAGATTATTATCTGAATGGTGGCCGATTAGGAAAAGGGGAGATGCAACGAGACCTGGGTGTCATTATACACCAGTCATTGAAAGTGGGCATGCAGGTACAGCAGGCGGTGAAAAAGGCGAATGGTATGCTGGCATTTATAGCGAGAGGATTCGAGTACAGGAGCAGGGAGGTACTACTGCAGTTGTACAAGGCCTTGGTGAGACCACACCTGGAGTACTGTGTGCAGTTTTGGTCCCCTAATCTGAGGAAAGACATCCTTGCCATAGAGGGAGTACAAAGAAGGTTCACCAGATTGATTCCTGGGATGGCAGGACTTTCATATGAAGAAAGACTGGATGAACTGGGCTTGTACTCGTTGGAATTTAGAAGATTGAGGGGGGATCTGATTGAAACGTATAAAATCCTAAAGGGATTGGACAGGCTAGATGCAGGAAGATTGTCCCCGATGTTGGAGAAGTCCAGAACGAGGGGCCACTGTTTGAGGATAGAGGGGAAGCCTTTTTGGACCGAGATTAGGAAAAACTTCTTCACACAGAGAGTGGTGAATCTGTGGAATTCTCTGCCACAGGAAACAGTTGAGGCCAGTTCATTGGCTATATTTAAGAGGGAGTTAGATATGGCCCTTGTGGCTACGGGGGTCAGGGGGTATGGAGGGAAGGTTGGGGTGGGGTTCTGAGTTGGATGATCAGCCATGATCATAATAAATGGTGGTGTAGGCTCGAAGGGCCGAATGGCCTACTCCTGCACCTATTTTCTATGTTTCTATGTTTTCTTTTGTGAGCACAAGTAAAGGTGTCCTAAGGTTCTGAGAGATCCTTGTACTTATTAATTGAGACAAGCATTTCCTGTCGGTCACAAACAACAAAAAATCTGCAGATGCTGGAAATCCAAGCAACACACACACACACACACACACACACACACACACTGCTGGAGGAAATCAGCAGGCCAGGCAGCATCTATGGAAAAGAGTACAATCGACGTTTCGGGCCGAGATCATTCATTGGTAGTGTCAGTACTGTTCTTCAATCGGTGAGGGAAGAAATTTACAATCTCTGGCAATACTTCTAGTTTAAACTTATGATATATTTTCTCCCTCATGCACTCTCTCCACACATAAGTTGTAACTTTCTGTGTCAATGTATTTCTTCTGTCTTTGCTGTTTTTTTTAAATTTATTGTCTCTTTGCCACTTTAGGTGTCACTCTGTTATAGAAACTTTCTCTTATGTCTCAAACCTCCTCCTAACACCAGTTCCTAAAACTTTAAACACATTCATTTCTCACTTGTCTATTGCAGATGAAGGACTTTCAACGTGAAATGTTGACTCTGTTTCTCTCCTCACGAATCCTGCTTGACCAGCAGAGTGCTTCCAACGTTTTCTCTGTGTTGTCCTTAACTCGATTTGTAAACTCACTTTTACCAAGGGGTCTTTATTTCACAGTGGCACCATAGTCCATTCAGCATTGAGGTATTTCACTGCATTCCTGCCAGTCTTTTTTCCCCATGTATCCTATGTATCGGTATGATTAAATGTGTCACCTTCAAACTGTGCATGAGAAGCTAAATATGAAATTCCCTCCTATTATGATTGGACTTCTCCGGACAACTATTTTAAAATGAATTGCGAATTATCCTTGTTTCATTACACAAGACCAGCTGGTAAAGCAGAGTGGCTGAGGAGCGAATGAATCGTCAGTCAATACTCTTGAAATTGGAAAGATAGAAACACAAGTGTGGGAAAATGAAGAAAGAGTTGCAGCATCTTGCATTCTGCTGGCAGTGAAACAGGCGCTTTCTTGTTTTGCGTAGCAGGTTCCCAATTAAAAACAGTGTATCCTCTGACGCACTGGCGGAGAATTCCTCCATTCACTCCATGTTACGAAATCATAAGTTTGTTGATAAAAATCAGTTTTATAGTTTTAGCTCATCTTTCCAATCTACTCCTTTGGTTCAGCATCTGTTTTCCTCATGTTGCTGCAGTGCCTTTGGAAATGTTTCTCTGTTCAAGCTGCTGTATTGTTTTCTTTCCATTAAATAAAGGGCAATAGGGAAATCCTCCCACACTGAATATTAGCACAGAAGATTGACTGGTTAGCAAGAATACCTTGTGGTTATGGCAAAGCTGAGTCTTCATCAGAAGGCATCAGTAACAGTTAGCACATGTTTAATGTGCTGAATAGATTCCCGGTGGGTTAGAATCATTGTCTTCAGGAATTACAATTATATGACTGTTAACTTGAAGGTTATGGAGGTGAAAGAAAATTTGTTGCAGATCCTACTGGACTTGCAAAATACTTCTTGTAATGGTAGGAGCAATAGCTGTGATGTTTACTGCATTGCATTCTAGCTTTCATGCTTTGTTACGTTAGCATGAAGTAATCATTATACTTCATCTGTGCATTAAGAGACACTAGCAAACTAATTTTTGCCCTCTCTTGAAGCTGCTACAACCTTTTCGTATTAGGAGTATAACAAATGACTATGATCTGACCCACCTGTCTTTCGGTGATCTATCAAATCTATGGACTACTCTCCTTCTAACAAAGACCTGTCAGTGACGTGAGACCAATGCCAAGTAGACCCAGTAACAGGAATTGATGGAGACTGAATGATTGTGCTGTCAATATTTAGGACACCTGTTAGTCATCACTCACCTAATTAATGCTGTATGCATTGTTGTCATTCTTTTTGGTATTTTCAGTAGTCTATGATATGCAGCGCCATGACAGGAAATAAATGGTGTTCCAGTCTTCACAGATGAAATAGTCCACGAGCCGCTTAATCTTTTATTAGACTAACAACATAAGGTTAACCAAAGCTAGGAATGAAAGATGAAAAGCGTTGTTCTGTTACTGATTTTGCTTGAGCTGGACTTTTTCTATTGCCCTGATTTGCTTTGAAAGAACAAACATTAAGAATATTATGACTACGTATTCATTGTTACTGCAAAAATGGATGAGTTGAATAAGCTAAGAATGTAAAAATAGCAGCAGGAATAGAATATACACTCAGTCACCATCTTATTGGATGCCTCCTGACCGAAGAGACCACTGTGTGTATGTTCGTGGTCTTCTGCTGCTACAGCCCATCCACTGATTTCTGGCTGAAAAGGGTGAGAATTAGTGGCCACGTGCCTAAGATGAGGAATTCTTAATGTGCTAATTTACTGAGACATTAAGGTTTAACTTTTCAAAGGCGAGAATAATTTTATCACATGCCACCTGTACAAAAGCAATTGCCCTCTTAGTATTGGGAAATTTTTAAGAGATTGTTAATTAGTTACCTAAAGCTTGGAGCAATCTCATTCCTCCTTTGGGTGGCATGGTGGTTCCTCAAAGCTCCAACAAGCTGGATTCTGTTGTTAGCATGAGATTTGCATGTTCCCATGATTCATGTTTTATTCCATCTGCCAAAGATATGCAGCTTTGTAGGTTAATTGGTGGCTGTAAATCGTTCCTTGTGTGGGTGAATTTTAGATTCGGAGAACAGTTAATGAGAATGTGGGGGAATAAAATGAGATTAATTAGGATTAGTGAAAATGGGTGCTTGATTGTGCAGAGGCGATGGGAATGATCATTTAATCTGCTGTACGATTTTGTTTTCCAAAGTCGTCTTGTAATTTTTCTAGACACCTTTTAGCCACGCTCACTAATTTTGTCTGCCTACTTAACTTATGGTCCAGATCTGTTAAGTAAAACAACCGACAACTTTCTGAGATACAAATTCCAATATTAATGTAACAATATTCACCTCTTGTGTATTGGCTTTGAATGTTTGAACTTTTGTTGCTTTGTTGAATAAAATTTCCCATTTTGCTTCTTCATAATGTGTCAAATATATACATCTACATGGTTGTTGACTTAAAAAGACAGGCATATTTCTGTTCATCTTTTTCCTTGGAAAAGAAACTGATGAATGAATAGTTTCAGGATCACTTGTGTGGATGTACAAGTTGGTGCACAATTGCCGTTGGTGCACAATTGATGGCCTGAAGGATCTTTTACTCTGCTATGTGACTCCGATTTTTTTCCAAAATCTTGAAAATATTATAAATTTCTATAATTGCACATTTGAACGGAAACATAACATAAAGATTTTCACTGCTCATGTATTTGAAGGATGTAAGTAATCAATTTACTTGCAATTCAGTTCAATTCAATTTAATTGTATGGAGCTCTATGGCAAGATTTGCCTTTCCAAATGTTACTCCTTTGCTCCACATTTCATATCCTTTGACACTTGGGTACATCCATACCTTGAGCAAACCAAAGGGCCATCTGTTCACCGGCAACCAATATCCCAAAGGAGGCAGAGTCTTTGGGAGTTCTGATCTTTACTGACCTATGAGCAGTTTATCTGTATTGCTGATAAACAATTTAATCCTTTTGGAAGCTTACGGCAAGGACGTATGGAAGGCTTAGGATCATACCTCAGATCATTGTACTTTGGGAGTATATCCACATTTACATTGGATCGCAGTAGTGTACACTATACTTTATTGTCGCCAAACAACTGATACTAGAGCGTACAATCATCACAGCGATATTTGATTCTGCGCTTTGCGCTCCCTGGAGTACAAATCGATACTAAATATTAAAAATTTAAATTATAAATCATAAATAGAAAATCGAAAAGGGAAAGTAAGGTAGTGCAAAAAAACCGAGAGGCAGGTCCGGCTATTTGGGGGGTACGGCCCAGATCCAGGTTAGGATTGGTTCAGCAGTCTTATCACTGTTGGGGGAAAAAAGCTGTTCCCAAATCTGGCCATACAAGTCTTCAAGCTGCTGAGCCTTCTCCCAGAGGGAGAAGAGACACTACATCTAAGATAATATATTTGAGGTAAATCCTAGGAATATGTCAATATTTAAATGCGAAAAAGAAGTAGTACAGACCACTATTATTCAAAACTCCAACACCCATTGAGACATGTACTTTGCCAGGAAGACTTTTTGCTTCCTGATTTATTCCTAATTTCAGATGCAGTAAGAAGCAATATAAATAATATTTTTGTAAATTACAGCCTCGTTTATGGTAAATCTTTGTTTGACAAGTTGCATATTGAGAACATCTTTGAACTTCCTATGTATTGTTAGGTTACATCACTGTACAGCGGGATGGGTTGAAATAACTCTGTAGATTGCTATATAGCAAGACTCGTATGAATAAGTACCCATTCAGCTGTTTTGTGTTTTTTTTAATCTTTAGTTGCAATTTGTTTTTTTAATATAATGTAATAACTAGACATATGTAACTTTGTGATTAGTTTGAAATACAAGTATTATTCTCTGTATTTGTCCTAAAGTATGCATTTTCTTCTGTAGGAACTATTAGAAAATGATGTTTCATTGCTCTGGTTTAGAGATTAGTACTTGTTACTGGTATGGTGATGGTGCAGAGTTTCAGTTACCAGTTTAGTAATCCAGAGGGTGCACTAATAAATAGATCCGAGTTCAAATCCTTCCATGCTATCTGTGGAATTTACATTCAGTTAATGACTGGGGAGGGGGGAAAAGAAAACAAAAACAAATTAGTCAGTGGTGACGCTGACTTCTAATTGTCAGCATCACTAAGGCCTTCAGGGGAGGGAATTTGCCTTCGCTACGCAGTGGGACTCTAGACCTACCAGTGTGACTGACTCTGAAATGGTCTAAGTAATTCAGATGTACCATAACTGCTGCATTGATGCAGAAAAGCAATACATTTGCACGGATCACCTAGCATCGACTTGGGTACCGAATTAGACCATGGTTGTTGATTTGGAACGTGCTGTAGGAGTAGATTAAATGAGCAAACACACTGCATTTTGCAGACAGAACACACCATGGCCATGTTGATGAGGAGCTGTTGTTTAATACCATTAATATTGAAGAGTCTTTTCATCCATTACATGTGAGCAACTTGTATTCCTTATTTTCTGTCTGGGTAGCTTCCAACCTGATGGCATGAACATTGACTTCTCGAACTTTCGGTAATTGCCGCCCCCCCCCCGCCCCCCATTCCTCATTCCCTCTCTCACCATATCTCCTTACCTGCCCGTCATCTCCCTCTGCTGCACCTCCTCCCCTTTCTTCAATGATCTTCTGTCCTTTCCAAGAATCCCCCTTCTCCAACCTTGTATCTCTTTCACCAATCAACTTCCCAGCTCTTCACTTCACCGCCTCCCCTCTCCTGGTTTCACCTCTCACCTACCACCTTGTGCTTCTTCCTCCTCTCCTCTCCCCCTACACCTTGCTCTGACTTCTCTTTCTTCTTTCCAGTCCTGATGAAGGGTCTCGGTTTGAAATATCGACTGCTTGTTTCCATAGATGCTGTCAGGCCTGCTGAGTTCCTCTAGCAGAGTGAGTGAGTGAGTGTGTGTGTGTGTGTGTTGCTTGGATTCTTCAGCATCTGCAGATTTTATTGTGTATGTGTTAGCAATTGTTTAGTTCAATGAAGGAAGAGTCAATAGTACATCAATTTTTTTCTCCAAGTCATAAAATTTTAGGTGGCTTTTACTCTGAAAACCGTAAGGTCATGACGAAAAGGTTTCGCTTTCAACTGGATTCAGTATTAGGGGTGATACTGTGTCTCTTGGCAATTACTGCTGTTATGGAGTAAAACAGAGAGTAACTTTCATCAACTGAACATGATAGTTGAAAGTGGGAATCAGTCAGGTTGAAGAAGAAAAGAAATGCATTATGTACACCAGTTCACTTCTCTTTCAGGACAGCCAGTGAAGTACTTCTGATGTGCAATCACTGTTACAATGTATTAATTGTGAAGACACATCATTGTTCAATCTGTCATCACATTTCCTAGAACCAAGAGAAGATGTTACCCTGTTTTGGCTCTCAAGCAATTGTAAGTTCTACTGTAAAGTCCTAGTGGGACCTGCTGCACATCTGTGAGTCAAAGTAATAGAGAACTGAAACAGGCCCTTCGGCCCAACTCATCCATGCTGATCGTGGTGTATTTCTGAGTCATTTCTTTTTGCCTGTTTTGGCCATATCCCTCTAAACCTTTCCTACCCATATACCTGTCCAAATGTCTTTTAACAGTGTAACTGTGCACCCCCCCCCCCGCCCCCACCACTTCCTCCGGCAGCTCGTTCTGCATCCCATCTACCTCTGTGTGGAAAAACTTGCCTCTCGGGTCCCATTTAGATCTTTCCCCTCCTACCTTAAGCATATGCCCACTGTTGGAGAACCATGGTTTTTCTACAGGAAAGCATTGAGAGTGATTTGATTTCATTTCCACTCTGATTCCATTAATTTTGAAATGAATGATGGGAAGGCTGGGAGAAAGATCATTATGGTATGTTGCTCACAGTTCCTTTTAAATAAGGTTCAGAGTAAATTTATTATCAGAGTACGTTCATGTCACCATATACTACCCTGGGATTCATTTTCTTGAAGGCATTCACAATAGATACAAAGAAATAATGGAATTGATGAAAACTGCACATGAGAATAGGCTGAGTGAACTTGGCCTTTTCTCCGTGGAGGGACAGAGGATGAGAGGTGACCTGATAGAGGTGTATAAGATGATGAGATGCATTGATCGTGTGGATAGTCAGAGGCATTTTCCCCAGGGCTGAAATGGCTAATGCGAGAGGGCACAGTTTTATGGTGCTTGGAAGTAGGTACAGAGGAGAGGTTAGGGGTAAGTTTTTTTACGCAGAGAGTGGTGAGTGCGTAGAATGGGCTGCTGGTGATGGTGGTGGAGGTGGATATGATAGGGTCTTGTAAGACACTCCTGGATAGGTACATGGAGCTTAGAAAAATAGAGGGCTATGGGTAACCCTGGGTAATTTCTAAGGTAGGGACATGTTCGGCACAGCTTTGTAGGCCGAAGGGTCTATATTGTGCTGTAGGTTTTCTACGTTTCTAAGGACAGCTAATGTGTAAAAGAAGACAAACTATACAAATAACAAAAAACTAAGAATGATACAGTCAGTAATAAATAATATCAAAAACATAATTTGTAGAGTCTGTGAAAGTGAGTACATAGGTTATGGAATCAATTCAGTATCATGAAGCTGGTGTTGTGGGACCTAAGGCTCCTGTACTTCCTTCCTGATGGGCATTGGTGTTTGCGTACCAGGCCATGATGGACCCAGTCAGGATATTCTCAGCAAACATCATAAATCTGCAGATGCTGGAAATTGAAAGCAACCCACACAAAATGCTGGAGGAACTCAGTAGGTCAGTCAGTGTCTATGGAAAAGAGTAAACAGTTGATATTTTGGGCCGAGACCCTTCTTCAGGATGACCTGCTCCTTGCTTATGCCTCTTATGCCTTTAAGATAATGTCGTTTGGCCTGATCAGATCAGCTTCTACATTGAACTCCATTAGCTTTAGATCTATCCACATAATTAGTGTGTCTCATGTCCTCATAGAACTTCCTGCTCTTATTGTAAACTCCCAAGGTTCTGAATTTGTAAAAGCACTGAGCATAAGAGAATTAAAATCCTAATTTTTTTCTCATTAAGAATACACTTTCAGTATTAAAAAACATTTTATAGTTTGAATGTGTTTGAGGCATATGATTAGAATGACTATTGAAATACTTTAGCATGTTACACGTGACTACAACAAACAATGCCTGGCTTTATTTGTTTGTTAATGTATTTACTTAGCTATATAGCATGGAGTAGGCCCTTCTTGCCCTTTGTACTATACCGCCCCAGCAACCCGCTCTTTGTTGAGTTCTGTTTATTTGGGCTATGTAAGCATTCAGTTGGCATGTGCACTTTCCCTGTTATGGGCATGTGTGTGAGGGGAGGAAAGGGGGATTGTGGGTATAAAGATGGTGGTCCTCGTGTATTTAACTCAGACGGAGAAAGTAGAGTTGTTTTAAGTGAAAGAAAAACTTGTCTTTGTTGTTTGAGCATTAATGCTAAGTATTGTGTGTATGTGATTTAAAAAAAAATATATATAATATAGTTAACCCGAACCAAATTACAATTTACAACAACCAATAATTAATCTAGCTGGTAATGCCTTTGGACTGTGGGAGGAAACTGGAGCACATGGGGAAAACCCAGGCATTCCCTGGGGAGGACATGCAGAGACTCCTTGCAGAATGGTGCTGGGATTGAACTCTGACTCCAGAAAGCCCCCAGCTGTGATAACATCACATCATGCTAGCTGCTACACGACCACGACACCCGTGAACCATAAGCACAAAGGAAGGCCTTTTTAGAAAATTAGATACGTGAGTAAAGTGAAAATGGTAGAATTCCGTTCGCTACTCTGAGATTTAGTGCAAACATTGGCTTGTTCAACAATAGCGCAGCATCCAAAAGTGATCCTATATCAATTGAAATGCAGAAGATATGGGTAGTATCAGAACAGAAGTGTCAACTTGCCTTCCCCACACATGCACACAAATTGGAGGGAGCCAAAATTAATTGGAATTTCAATGCCACTTTCAGTGCTGAAAGCTGGAGCTTTTTCTTTGGAAAATGTAAATCTGCCACAATTGGATTGCCAAGTATAGCGATGGATGGGAACAATCTGCGATTTACTCAAGTTCAGAAATAGGTGAACCTGATCAGGCAATTTTTGTAATTTGTGTTCTAACCAGTTCCACCACAAACCACAAGATATTTATAGTGGTTTGGTGTATTGGGCAGCCACAGGATTCTTGATTGCCAGAAACAACTGTCTGAAGCCCCACCATTCTAAAGATATGCTGTCCAAATATAACCTTGCCATCATCTCCTGACATTAAAAACTTATTTTTTTTAAAAAAAAGTCAAGACCCAGGAGAATGCAAATGCTGTAGTCTGGAGCAAAACACCTACACAAGTCCAGATGAAGAGACTCAACCGAAAATATCAACTATCCATTTCCCTCCACAGGTGCCGAGTACTTCCGGCAGCTTGTTTTGTATTTACTTTTAATAAAAAGCCTGCTTTTCTAAACACAAACTAACCCGTATTTCCATAGCTCTGTATTTAAAATGTTGCACTGGTATTTAAACACTTTTGAAGTTGTTGCAATGTGGGGAAGCGCAGAGGGCGATGACCAGATAAATATCTTGGCTGTGCAATGCTGGTTGAGATGCTGATAATATCATACATGTTATCTGCCTCTTCATAAGAAGGAAATTTTCACCTCCTGACAGGCAAAGCTTTGGTTTATTGTCTCATCTGACAGACGTCTCCGACATGTCACACACACAAGGATCATCTTTGAGTTTCTGCTTTTTACAGTGTTTCCATGCCATCGTGATAAGCATCTTCATCTTAGTTGATCCAAAAATTGCACTGATCCATTAAAAAAAAGTATAAGATGGACGTGAAAGCACAGAAATTTCTGGAGAAATTTCTAAAACGCCCGCTCGCTGCTGTCGTTACTGTGTGGTCGGGAATCTTTCGGAGGGTAGGCCTCAAAATCCCTGGCCTTGCCTGCTTTTGGCGACCGAGAAGGAGGTCGAATCGATTGGCAAAGATGCCGCTCAGTACTCAGTGTCAGAGAGCTGATCAGAGCTTGAAGTTTTCGGATGACTCCGAGTCGGATTATGGTCGGCATGGCAGGGAGAATTTTTCTTCCTTCTCCTGTCTGTGCGAGATGTGAGACATTTGAGAAACTTTGAACTTTACTGTGCTCACAAACTTTCTTCTTCAAGCTATGGTATTGTTACACTGTTTGTAACTATATGTATAATTATGTGGTTTTGTTAGTTTTTTTTTGCAGTCTTGGTTTGTCCTGTGTTTTGTGATATCACACTGGAGGAAATAATGTATCATTTCTTAATGCATGCATTACTAATTGACAATAAAAGGGGTCTACGTGTCTTCATAATCTAACCATGTAATGTATTAAGTATTTCATATGAGCCCTGAAGAAGGGTCTCTGCCTGAAACGTCGACTTTTTATTAGGTGCTGCCTGACCTGCTGAGTTTCTCCAGCATTTTGTGTGTGTGTTACTCTGGACTTCCAGCATCTGCAGAATCTCTTCTGAATAGTTCAAAGTGAATTTGTTATGAAAGTGCATATATGTCACCATATACTACCCTGAGATTAATTTCCTTGCTGGCATTCACAGTAGATGTGAACATGCGTATATGTACACAATATTTGTACTTTATTGTGGTATGGTTATTTTTAACATTTAACATCTTATGACCTTTGGTTCATCCATATATTCATGACTGTCTGTTCGTATTTCAACTTGTGTACCCCTTGGAGCTACTTTATCTCAAGAAAGATCATTTGATCATATTGATCAGATACTGGGCATGCATTAGAATTGTACAGCACAGAATCAACTTGTTTGGCTCACCGAGTCCATGCCAACCATCAAGCCCATAAGTACATCAGCCGTGTATTATCTACTGCTCATTCCCAACACGCTGTCATATTCTCTCATTCGCCAATACGCCGGGGACATTTTACAGTGGCCAATTAACCCACCGACCTGCAGGTCTTTGGGATGTGGGAGGAAACCGGAGCACCCAGAGGAAACCCACATGGTCACATGGAAAGCATGCAAACATGACACAACTGAGCTCTTAAGTTTGCACTGAACCTGGGCCGTGGGTGCTGTGAGGCAGCGTCTCTCCTGGCTGTGTTGCTGTGCAGTGTCAGGTTCCACCGTAAGCTCCTGTTCCTTTTGTTCCTCCGTTGGTGGTAAGTAGCAGTCCCTTTAAAAAGAACTGAGCAGCTGTGAGTAGTGGTAATCGATGATGCCTGAGGACAGGAAATGCACCTTGTCAGTTTACCTGGAGTCAGGCCGATGGGAACTGGCACACATTCTCTGTAACAGGATCCTGCCAGCCTTTCTGCATTGCATATTTGACATAGCAATTGCCCTGCTGGTTTATGACATGTGCATATGGGAGACTCGGTGGAAGGGAGGGGAAGAGAGTGCGGAATGCCTTTTAGCCAACCAGTGTTAACCTTGACATCTCTGATGACAGGAAAAGAGTTGGCTTCTGTCCTTCCTTTGCGATTAGTTTTCGTGGCAGGTGCCAGACGATTGCCTTACTGAGGATGTGCTTTGCATGTTGGGGAAGCGGCCGGGAATGAAGCAGGGGATTTGTAGACCACAACATATGCTAAAGGCATCAGAGCTTCATAACTAAAGGCCTGGCTCATTCCACTTGATAAGGATCATTTTCTCTGACGCATATCCAAAACTGTGTTAGCAGCCCACACTTGTTAATGTTTAGTTTACAGCCTGTTAGTAGCCAAGTTTATTCAGTGCCATTGTAGTTTAAGTGTTGTCAAAATTGTGCTGTGTTCGTAAATATACAGGAGATGCTTTAAAAAGGCATTTTCTTGCAAGTGGCTTTGCATCATATTACTTCACATGGGAGACTCTGCTCGCATTAAATTCTTTTGCAAGCATGCTTCTTGATTTTATATTCACTTTGGCTTGTGTGTTTACCGTGTTGGGGATGGAGAAATACAGGGCTTGTGGGTGGGTGAGACAGGAAGGGGGATGTTGGCAAGCTTCAGATGGTGTTTGCAAAACAAACTCTTATCATGAAAGCAGTTGAGATAAATGGTGCGCGCTGGGCTTTAAAGTGGGGATGTTGGGAGAAGTCTGCCTTTAAGAACACTGCAAGCTGAATTTATCTTGTGCTGATGGGAACCAGATTAAAAAAAGTTTTAAAAATTGCAGGTGTGAGCACAAGGTTAATCCTACTCTTTAACTTGGGAAATGTGACATCCATCAGAACACATTTTCATCTTTTTTTAGGAACTGAAGATAATTACAGATATCAAAAAATATTAATGCTTGTTTGGAGAACTACTTTGCTGTTTCACAGGAGGATTTGCTTGTCATTTTACGGATTTCCCCCTCAGTGGGGATTACAGTGCTTAAATCAAAGATGTCTATAATAATGCATTGTGGTTCTCTGTTTAAAAAGCAGAGTCACAGCTTTCTTGTGGGATTGGTAGAACTCTGTTGCGATGCTGAACTCTCTGGTGTGGTCAGTCACCTGCTGAAAATGCTTTGTGTTTGGTCAGCTTGCGGTCCAGGCAGCCTGGCTGTGAGTCACTGCAAAAGGACCGCAGTGTGGTGGGAGGCACCACGCGCCAGACCTCGGAGCAAAGTTGTATTTTTAAGGATGCGAATATTTATTTATTTGTTTGCTTTGTTTTCGAGAAACAGTGCAGAATAGGCCCTTCTGGCCCTTGAAGTTATGCCACCCAGCATTTCCCCAATTCAAATGAGACGACAGTTGTAGACCGGGAACCAAGTTCCCAGGCTATGTGTCCGTGTCTCTGCTCAGTAGCTCTCTTGGACCAGGTGTCAGTCATACAGCATGCAAACAGACCCTTCTTGTCCATGCCGACCTAAGCTTTGGCCAAATCCCTCCAAACATTTCCTATCTATGTACCTGTCTAAATGTCTTTGAAGCATTGTAAGTGTAACCACCTCTACCACTTCCTCGCGGAGCTTGTTCCATATACACACCACCGTCTGCGAGGGAAAAACTTGCCTCTCCATTTCCCTTTAAATCTTCCTTCTCTCACCTTCAGCTTATGAGCTCTAGTTTTAGACTCCCTTATCTTGGGGTGGGGGGGGGGAGACAATTACATATTGCCCCTCATGATTTTAAAAGCCTTCATTAAGGTCACACCGCAGTCTACGTGGCTCCAAGGGAAACAGTGCCAGCTGTCCAACCTCCCCTTATACTCAAGCCTTCTGCTCCTGGCAACATCCTTGTGCATCTTCTTTGCACCTTTTCTGGCTTAGTAATGTCCTTCCTAGAGTGCACTGACCAAAACTGCACCCAGTCCTCGAAGTGTGGTCTCACCAATGTCATACACAGCTGCAGCATGGCGTCCCAACTTTCGTGCATGACATTTCAAACAATGAAGGTAAGCGTACTAAATGCTTTAATCATCACTTTGAGTGAACGAAGTGCTTGTATCCCAAGGTCTCTCTGTTCAGCTACACCCCACAGAGCACTGCCATTCATTGCTCAATAGCAGAGGGCCGAGAGAAACTTTGCACACTACCTCTTCCAGGCTGTGAATCCTAGTCTCAGTCTCTCCTGGATGTCCAAGAAAAAGTGACAGTGGTTGAAGAAGTCTTAAGAGGGAATAAGCAGGGATAAGTTTGACCAGCACCTCCAGAATTGTAGACTGTGAAGAGAGAGACGCTTAACCATCCTTTTAGTTTTTCCATTCACCTGAACACAGCCCAAACCTCCTCCACTCAACCAAGATGGTATTCTCAGTTTCAGACTCTTTGGATTTCAACCAAACCCTAGAATCAGATGGGTTTAGCAATGTTGAATGTCCAGATGAAGGATTTTAGCCCAAAGCTTTGACTGTTCAAAGCTTCCCTCCACAGATGCTGCCTGACCTACTGAGTTACTCCACCATTTTTGTGTACTGCTCCAGACAGAAACATCAGTAGTCTCTTGTCTCCACGAATGTGGAATCCCATGCTTGTATACTTCAGTAATCAGTTTTGGGATTACATCAGACAAACTCCATGGTCTGTGTATAGAGCAGAGGAGACGGACAGCTATGATGGGCAAACTGGCCAAGTGGGTCCCCTCTGAAAGACCCTCAAAAGGATTGAGCTTGAATATTGATCAGCAAATTAGTGAGGGGGCTTCTTCATTAGCAATATTCCAGAGTGAAAATGGGTGCCAGAACCCAGGGGAACAGCCACTGTATCTGGTGGGTACTTCCCAATATCATCATAATTAAAGAATTGAGCTGACTACCTACAATGAAGGAGGTCCTGTCGTGTGCAGGATGAATTGGCCACCCTGGGGATTGGTTCCCCTTGTCCGCATGGGGAGCAAACAGGAAGGAATCATGTTGCCTGACAATTGTAGCCAGCAGATTTAGGAGCTGGTCAGTCATTTGGCCCTTATTGGACCTACAGTGAGAAGTTTGGATGAACGAGCTTGTCTGGTATTTCTAGAAATTTAGATGGAGTATTTTGTCAAACTGGGATTATAATTATTTACAGCAACTTTCAATAATGATGAAATAATTTACAACTACTATTTATTTTATACACTCATTGCACGTGTAATTTCAATAGAATGAGCAGTGGTTGAATGTGAATGCAGGAAAGAATGTACGCAATACTATAGCACTTCTCACATGCTTTTCATGACCAGATAATCTACTTCAGAATTTTGTTTGAGGAATAAATATTGCACAAAAATGCACTGCTCATATTTGAAATCTTGCAGTTGGATATTTTTACATCCATTTGAGGGAGCAGAGTGGCTCCACGTTTAATCCCTCATTGGAAAGAAGGATGCAAGTAACCAGTTAAACATTGCTCAGTTCATCCAGTCTGAATGTGAAATGTTCTTGAAATGGAATTGCTGATAAGACAGATTGCTATGTGAAGGTAGCCTTTTAATAAACAGCAGATGATAATTGAAGTGGGGTTATATGTCTGGAATGCCATCTCAATCATGCTGAGCTGAGTGAATCTGATGCAGTCTTCTATCAGAAAAGGTAAACTATCCACTCTCTTGAACATCCTTTCTTCTGTGCCTTCTTTGGCTAGAATCAGCTTGATCAAAACTGTAATGCAGTCTGGTGGGCCTTTTACTATATGGTGGTCCAAACAACAGTCAGGTCTTTATGATATGAGTCATTTAATGTGTGTGCAAGATTCAAAGTACTGAGACTCCATTTCACTCTGTTCCTTTTCCAAAGTGCCGACACAGACCAAGTACAATTGGCCATATGTTGACGTGTGCAGATGTGCTTGTCTGTAACCGATACTGGTTCAGATGAAGCCTGCAATCCCAGGCTCATGACCAACAGTCACAGAGACAAAAGAAGCATAATGCAGGACAGCTTTATGGGTAATTGATGCTTTGTCAACGACTTTCGCATTAAAGGATTTGTCAGAAGGTATTGTGTAGTCAAGGAATTTTGTGACAAATGATGAATGTGTACAGCCATAAAATCTGGTACTCGGATTAGTCATGGAAATGTTTTTCTGCACCTTTTTTTTAACATAACAACTTCTTTAATGATGAGCACTTGTGACCACAGTATCCCAAGATCTTGCTTGGCCTTTAATTCTTGCAGATCTCACCCAATTTTCCTGCATCTCTGCTCCTTTTGCCTCATTCTATATGCACATAAGAAACCAGCCACATCAACATTAGTACAGAAACAGTGAGAAGTGGTTACGTGCTGTGGAGGAATGAATATTTCCTCTGATCACTATTTATAGCAAAATAACAACTGTGCAAAGAATGTGTTCATTTTGTTAGGAATATCTATAAGAGAATCTTTCCCCCTGTGTTTTTCTTTTGAAATTTTATTCTCAGGCTAAATTTTTAACATTGGAGAATTGTTTTTGAAGAAAAGTGATTTTTTTTTTCTCTCGTATGCTCAGAGACAAGTTGTGTGTTTCTCTCACTTGTCTTGCTAGCTTTACCGTCACCTCTTGGCGTGTTATTCTCAGAGTCTGCAGCTCTGACCTGCAGTATATTTGCAGTCAAATCTCCTTATCCTTTTCCTTGCCTTTAGACAATTGGATGGGAAGATGGCGTTGAAATAAGGATTAGATATCAAACAGTTTGATTAGCGGGGCAGTCTCTTGGAGCCAAATGGCTAAATCTGTTCCTGCAAAGTGCTGAAATTGAGGGCAACAAAAATGGTGTCAGCTATCTGTAATAAAATCATAAAATGCCTGAAAGACTCAGTAGCTCAAGCAGCATTGGTGAAGAGAAGTGCAGTTAATGTTTCAGACTGGCACTTACTTCAAAACAGTTTAAAGCATTTCTATTTCTGATTAGATATTAATGAAGTACCAAGAGGCCACTGAGTTTCTGAATTGTTTTCACTGTTGTAATTTATCATCTTCGCCAATACTTTGTATACAGTAAGCTCACAAACATAGGCTCCTCAGTTTATCTTCATTTCTATCAGTGCTGGCTCTCAGAGAATTCCCATCAGTCCATTTCCCCCCTACCCCCTTTTCCCCGTAATCTGTTCTCTATCACGGGCATGAACTTCTTCCAATTCATCCAACCACTGGTCAATTAAACCACCAGCTCATCTTGGGTATAAGGGAAGAACCCTGCTCATCTGGAGGTAATCCAAGTGGTCACAGGGAGGACATGCAGATTCCAAACTGACAGCACTGGAGATTATATTGCAGCCTACCATGTGCACGATGTGACTGGATACAGAGGGCAGTGGGTGTGTAACAGTATTATGCATTCCTTTCCTTTGTCCTATGGTCCACTCTCCTCTCCTATCAGATTCCTCATTCTTCAGCCCTTGATCTTTCCCACCCACATGGCTTCACCTGTCACATTCCAGCTCGCAGTCTTCCCCTCCCCCCACCATTTTATTTCGATGTTTTCTCCCCGTTCCTTCTCAGTCCTGATGAAGGGTCTCGGCCCAAAATGCTGACTGATCATTCACTTCCATTGATGTTGCCTGATCTGCTGAGTTCCTCCAGCATTTTGTGAGTGTTGCTCGTGCGTTAGAATACCTGTGTGACTTCACTGCTACAAAGCTACAGTGAATGGATGAACAAGCTGGAACAGGCACAAGAAGCCTGCTTCGTCTGGGAAAGAGACTGCCCTTGACAGCCATGGAACCTTGATGTTCCAGACAAGATCTTTTTTTCTTGGTGACCCTTACCTCTCAAATATCTGTGTTTCCTATAATTTTTTCAATTCATTGATTCCTCCTTTTTTTCCCCAACCTTGGTCAACCATTGCAGGAGATTCAGTAGGTAGATAAAAGCACAATTCTCACTTAGAAGCTGCAGTTGAGGGCTCCTCCTATGGAGGGAAATCATTTTTGTGAGTTCATCCTTCTCGTATGACTGCTGAAATTTCACGCAGATGCTATGTATATCTGCATTGAAGACCCAGGATTTGAAATGCATTCCTTCAACATAAACGTGAATGGATGCAGTTTACATATTTGATTGTACTTTAAAGTTCCTACACCTTCATGTCCTCTTATCAAAGTGGTTCTTTGCAAAGTTTACACCCAGCTAGAAGGACAGGCAACAGGACATTTCCAAAGGCTGTTTATCATAACAAAGCAGTCCGTAACTCCCTCAGTACTTTAGTTTTCCTCTAATAATACAAAGGTTTTAGTTATAGAACACTACAGCACAGAAACAGGCCCTTTGGCCCATCTAGTCCATGTTGAACTATTAATCTGCTTAGTCCCATCGACCAGTATCCGGACTACAGCTTTTCATACCCCTTCCATCCATGTACATATCTAAATTTCCCATAAATAGTGAAATCAAACCTTCATCCACCACTTCTGCTGTCAGCTCATTCCTCATTCTCACTAGTGAAGAACTTTCCCCTCATGTTTCCCTCAAACATGTCACCTTTTATACTTAACCCATGACCCTTTAGTTTCACTCAACCTCACTGGAAAAAGCCAGCTTTCATTTACAACATCTATACCCCTCATAGCTGTGTATTTTGCTTTGAGATTAAGTGGATTTGCACCTGCTAACAAATACCCATTTTACACCCATTCACGCCTCTTGACCTTAAAATTGACGGGCAAACCAACAACTTTTTTTTGAATTTATGAATCTGGACAAACCCTCAATCAGTTGGCATGCATTCAAAATGGTTTGAAGGTTCATTTATTATCAAAGTATACAACTCTGAAATTCTGCTCCTCCATTTAGCCATGAAACCAAGAAAGAGAAGAACGGCAGCACTATCATCAACCCCCAAGTCCCCCCTCCCCGCACACAAATAAAGGAGAAAGATCGGGTGAAGAACGTACAATATAAAAAAAACCTAAGACTGGAAAAAAAGTCTATAGTCCAAGTTCCTATCCAAAATGCAGAAAACCTGTCTGATGTTCTCTGGGCATGGCGGCACACCTTTCTCTCGCCATAGCAGAGCGATCTTACCAGCGACTTTAAAAAAAAAAGCAGTCTCCTCTCTCTGTCGCAGAGCGATGTCTGTTGTCATTGTTAAACATTTACTAATATGATAAATGTGCAAGATCTTCAGAGGGTCATTTGGAAATTGGTAAGAGGAGCATGCAGTGATAGATTCTGAAGGTGTAAGGATTAAGTGTTTGTGTTTGGTTAAATTCCCTGTACAGGTTGCTCAGTACTTAGAACAAGCAGGGGAATTTTCATCCAGCAGGTGTTCCCCATTACTGGTTATTTAACAGTGTCCGTACTTATTGTATCAACCCTAATTTTATACAGCTTATTGCCTTTGAGGTAGGTAACACAGAATCGTGCCTGCAACTTTATTTTGTTTTCATTAAACAAAGGATTGCTTGACAGCTTTTACCTTTCCAGCAAGCTGCCAAATTTTGCTTTGTTCCTTCAGGGGGAAAAAAATCGACGTGTTGACTTGTTTTAGTGGGAACAATTTTATACATAATTTTAGTGAGGATTAAAGATGCACACAACCTCCTGATGTCCGCTAGCCGGGGTATGTAGAGTCCCAATTCATACAGTGACAAGATAACTCTTCACAGAGAAACATCAGTCCTTATTTTTTTGTTGCTGTTGAAATGGCAGCAGCCCTGTTTGCAGTTTCCCAGAGTTTGTGTTGTCACTCCATTTTCTCACTGCAGTGTGTGAGTTGCAATGGATTTCAAACAAATGCAGAAGTCGAAAGAGAACAGTTCCCACAATGAGATCTGATGGCATGGCACCACTGAAGTGGTGACTGGCAAACTATTGATACATTCCCTCTGTCTGCCTTAAATAAGATGAGATTTAAAAAAAATTGGATTAGTTCTGATGGTCAGAGGAGCTTTGATGGTGACAGTTAATTTTTTGATCCTTTGCAAATATCTTGACCTCAGAATCTACCTTGTCATTGACATACATCTTATCATCTGTCACTTTATCAAAGCTCAAAGTAAATTTATTATCAAAGTATGTATATGTCATTATATACCACCTTGAGATTCATTTTCTTGTAGGTATACATAGTAGAACAGAGAAATACAACAGAATGAATGGAAAGCTGCACACATAGACTGACAAGTAATCTATGTGCAAAAGAAGTCAAACTGTGCAAATAAAAATACAAATAAGTAAATAAGTAATACTGTGAACATGAGTTGTAGAGTCCTTGAAAGTGAGTCCACATGTTGAGTCAGTGTTGAGGTGAGAGGCGTTATCCACACTGGTTCAGGAGCTGATGGTTGAAGGGTGAAGTGGTTCTTTGTAAAGTTTACACCCAGCTAGAAGGACAGGCAACAGGTCATTTCCAAAGGCTGTTTATCATAACAAAACAGTCCGTAACTCCCTCAGTACTTGAGTTTTCCTCTAATAATACAAAGGTTTTAGTTATAGAACACTACAGCACAGAAACAGGCCCTTTGGCCCATCTAGTCCATGTTGAATTATTAATCTGCTTAGTCCCATCAACCAGTATCCGGACTACAGCTTTTCATACCCTTTCCATCCATGTACATATCTAAATTTCCCATAAATAGTGAAATCAAACCTTCATCCACCACTTCTGCTGTCAGCTCATTCCTCATTCTCACTAGTGAAGAACTTTCCCCTCATGTTTCCCTCAAACATGTCACCTTTTATACTTAACCCATGACCCTTTAGTTTCACTCAACCTCACTGGAAAAAGCCAGCTTTCATTTACAACATCTATACCCCTCATAGCTGTGTATTTTGCTTTGAGATTAAGTGGACTTGCACCTGAACCTGGTGGTGTGAAGCCTGTATCACCTTCTCATTGGCGGCATCGAGAAGAGAGCATGGTCTGGTTGGTGGGGTCCTTGATGGACGTTAATTTCTTCTGGCAGCAGTCTTTGTAGAAGTGTTCGATGATGGGGAGAGCCCTTCCTATGAAGGACTGGGCTGTATCAAATCTCTTACTAGCTCTTCTTTCAGTTAGTCCTGACGAAGGGTCTCGGCCCGAAACTTCGGCTGTACCTCTTCCTAGAGATGCTGCCTGGCCTGCTGCGTTCACCAGCAACTTTTATGTGTGTTGCTTGAAATTCCAGCATCTGCAGATTTCCTGGTGTTTGCATTCCAATATTTTTTGTGTGCTTTTCCATTTCTGGGGAAATTCTGTTAAAAAATAAATTGTTTTTCACTCGTACTGGTGTGGTGAAATGATCTGTATGGATGGCATGCAACACAAAGTTTTTCACTCTGATACATGTAACAATAAAAAAATTACCAATAGTTCATACAATTTTTTTTTTGCCATTAGGAAGTCATACCTGCCCGTTTAGAATTTCCTCCTCTGTGTCAATTCGGCCGGAATGAGCTGCTCCCTTCTCATTAGTGCATTTTGATTTCAAGTTTTCAAGCTGTCAATGGTGGCTTAGTTTGTAGCACACTTGCCATTATGTCTTTACTTCATCCCTCCCCCTCCCGGTTTTACCTATCACCTTACGTTTCTCTCTCTCTCCCCTCCCAGCTTTTAAATCTACTCCACTCTTTTTTTTCTCCAATCCTGCTGAAGGGTCTCGGTGTCGAAACGTCGACTGTAGATTTTTCCATAGACGCTGCCTGGCCTGCTGAGTTCCTCCAGCATTTTGTGCGTGTTGCCATTATCTCTGATGTTTACGCTTCATTCACTCAAAGGACATGAGTTTAAAACCCAACGCTGATGCGTCAGTACAGC
This sequence comes from Mobula hypostoma, assembly GCF_963921235.1. Taxonomy (NCBI): domain Eukaryota; kingdom Metazoa; phylum Chordata; class Chondrichthyes; order Myliobatiformes; family Myliobatidae; genus Mobula; species Mobula hypostoma. The sequence goes on from NC_086114.1 coordinate 27,186,962, forward strand.
TCTGAGGGAGAACTGTGCTGTCAGTGGTATCGCTTCTGATGAGCATTTCAACTGAGGCCCTTTTCCTACTCCAGCAGACATGAGGCCTGTGGCTTTACTTTAAGGAAGAGTTGAGCATCTTTTGCTCAGCATCACAGAAAGTAAATCTTGTTAAACTCTCATTGTCACAATGCTGTTTGTGAGTGCTTATTCTATTAGCAATGACTGCATTTTCACATTCCCACTGTGAAGGTGCATCAAACACAATTCATTGGCTATGAAGCTGTTTGGCCAATTTTGAAAAGGATCTTAAAGCTGATATAAAACAAAAACCCTTTTTCCTTTATTAACATGAAGTTTTTTAAGTCTCCTCATACCGAATGTGTGCTTTCAATTCTAGATACTTCTAGAAGTGTGAAAACTAAACTCTTTTGAAGTCAGATGTTTGAATAACTGTTCAAGGTAACATTTTGCTAAATTCAAGTACTCACCAGCCTTATACTTTAAACTTATTTTCTGAACACCAGGTGGCAAGTGGGAAGTTTGTCGAATTTGCATTCGAATCTTGTACATATTGGGATGAGTGTGCTTTGTGCTGTGGGGCTGTGTATCTTTGCGAGCCTCAATGTGACTGTATTTAGAGCTATGTGTGAATGTATAGGGCTGTAATGTGTCATCCCAACAGGCTGTGTCCCCTTGTGTTTCTTGCTTTTTGTCCATATGGGCATTTGGCTGATTGAGGAATTGCATTGAAGACCTCAGACCTAGCACATATCCACAGTCCAGTTCGTTCACAAATATGCTCCCCATTTGCTTCTGAGACCTAGATTACTTGCAACAGGAATCTCAAGGCATTGGGAAAACACCACCATGTCTCTACAAGTTGTTTATTTGAGCTACTCAGAATTTCTCGTGTTTGGCACCTTTCCCTCTAATTATTTTTCTTTCTGATTACCTGTCTCAATGTAATTTAAGCATTATAATTGCGATTGTATCTTTTCAAATGGCAGAAGTGTGCTGGTAAGTAAGTTGGTCACTGTAAATAGTCCGTTGTATAGATGGGTGGCAGGAGAACTGGGGGCAGGGGGAGCTAAGGAGAATGTGAGAGGAACAATGGATGCAGGCGGTTGATGTGGACATGGTAGGTTGAAGGGCCTATTTTCATAACTATGACTGTGCCAATTAACTCTTGGACCACTGGACTAAAAGATCATAAGCCGAATTTGGCCCATTGAGTCTGCTCACCATTCTATCATGACTGATATATTATCCCTACCAACCCCATTCTCCTGCCTTCTCCCAATGACCTTGGACACCCTTACCATCCATGACTTGCATATGAAGGCTGAAGGGCCCATTTTCATAATTTTATGACTGTGTGCCCACTCACTCTTGGGACACTGGATCATGACCACACAGTGGAGAAGGGGCATTCAGGATGTCATTGGAAACATTGTCTATGCTTTGAGTTCCTGTGTAGGTGGCAGAGGGAACCCAGCAGCTCACTACCACCAGCCTACTCTATTAGCCATCTCCTACCCCATGGTGGAACAATGGAAGAGTGGAAGTATATGTGATCAAGAATCACGTTGGCCTCATTAGCCGCCTCAGAAACTGTAAAACTAGAGCTAATATGTTGACCTTGATGTTGTGGTATTGCTGAAGAAGAAACATTTGTAAGGCAGGTGTGTGTCTCTTGATTAAATTCAACTAAATTACAGAAGCAATGTTGACCTTCCATTGTGAAGAAGCACACAGCTGCACAGTGACTCCTTCATCAAGTATTTGTGCATTGAAACAAAGGAGGATAGGTTTTCTCACCCTCCCCCAGATAGTATTGGACACTGCTGAGATAAAAGACTGTTTGGATACCTATGAGGAGGCGGTCCCAACTGTGGATATGCGTCATTGGGAAACAATTAATTTTTGCTTGTAGACTGAATCCAAGTTTATTGTGAACAGTTTTGGGGCACTTACTTTAGAAAGGATATGCTGACATTGGAGAGGATCCAGCGGAGGTTTATGATAATGATCCTGGCAATGACAGGGTTAACACATGAGGACGTTTGATGGTTCTGGGCCTGTAATCACGGAGTTTAGGGTAATGAGGGGGGAATCTCATTAACACATACTGAAGGGCCTTGATGGTGGGCATGGAGAGAATGCTTCCTATTGTGGAAGAAAGAGTCTAGGACAGAGGCCATAGCCTTGGAATAGAAGGACATCTCTTTAGAACGGAAGTGAGGAGGAATCTTTTTAGCCAGACGGTGGTAATCAGTGGAATTTATTGCTACAGACAGCTGCGGAGGCCAATTGATTTGGTATATTTAAAGTGGAGGTTGATGGGTTCTTAATCACTAAGGGTGTCAAAGGTTCGAGGGAGAAAGCAGATGAATGGCTTTGAGAGGGATAATAAATCAGCTATAGTGGTGCAGACTCAGTGGGCTGAATGGCCGACTTCTGCTCGTATGTATTATGGTTTTATTTCATCATCTGATAAGATAATGATTTTGCCCTGAGATTAAATGGTTTGCTGCTATTGATAAATACTCTATTTTTACACCCATACCTGCTTCCTGGCCTTGAAATTGGCAAGTGGCCAACTCCATTTGAGCATTTCTCAGTCTCAGTAATATGGTGATGTTCACTCAGGAGAAAGTGGCTCTTTTAAACTTAAGTTGCCTTCAGAACTGCTAAAGGCTTAATTTAAAATGATTTGTGCTATACTTTAATTGCAGTGGAGTTTGAAAATTATATAATTGTATGGGAAAAACCATCTCCGCAAATAATACATTGTGCAGCTTTGATCACTTTAATTCCCACACTGTTCGAGGTATAATTACTACCATTAAGTTCTAAGGTTAGTGTTTCCTTCACTGTTTGCATTTGTTGCATGTAATTGCCACTTTATGTCATTAATTGTGTGAACTTATTCATGGATTTCCCTTGCATGTGTTCCTTTTATTGCTGTTTTAATCAACTTGTCTAAACACTGGCCCCTGGCTGAATATTGTTTGGGCCAATCGGGCAGGATTCGATTTGATACACACGCTTCTTGGAAGTAGTGCTGTGCTCAGATTTTTTTTGTACTGAAAGCTGATCTTATCTACATCTACAGCAGCAGTATGAACTTTAGTTGGGCGTTTATCTGCTCATCTGCACTCTGCATTACTCTGCCAATTGCCTGTGATCTGGCCTGAGCAGGTCATAAGGGCATATATGCTCAATGCTTCGGTGGGCAAAGTTAGCAGTAATTCTCTGTATGGATGGGCCAGTTTCTGGACTTCATCAAAAATGCACTCAGTGGACACTTTATTAGGTACCTTCTGGACCGAATAAAGTGGCCACAGTGTATGGTCATGGTGTTTGGCTGCTGTAGTCCACCCACTTGAAGGTTCAACGTGTTGTGTGTTCAGAGATGCTCTTCTGCACACCACTGTTGTAGTGTCTGGTTATTTGAGTTTCTGTTGCCTTCCTTTCAGCTCAAAGCAGTCGGGACATTCTCTTCTTTCTTCTCCCATTACAAGGTGTGTTTGCCCACAGATCTGTCACTCATTGGATTTTTTTTTTGTTTGTCTTTCACACCATTCTCTGTAAACTATGGAGACTGCGTGAAAATCCCAGGAGAACAGCAGTTTCTGAGACACTCAAACCACCCCATCTGGCACCAACAATTATTTCACGGTCATAGTCACTTACATCACATTTCTTCACTATTCTGATGTTTGGTCTGAAGAACTGAACCCCTTGACCATGTCTGAATGCTTTTATGTGTCGAGTTGCTGCCACATGATTGGCTGATTCATTAACAAGCAGGTGTACCGAATACTCAGTGGCCACTTTATATCTTGTGCATGATAGTGTATTATAGTGGGAAAACTGTAGATGTTAAAGAATTACATATATTGTTTACAACCGGCCCATGCAATGCTCCATTCTCACTCCTCCATCTATTCTTATTAGCATAATCTATTCCTTCTTCCTTACTATTCTTAACTACCTTCCCTTTACATAGATCTGTAATAATCTCCTCAACTTTTTTTTTGTGTCAAAATATCCCTGACATGGAGTGCCACCTTATGACCTATTTCTTCTGAATTCCTTATTGCACAAGTTCACCTCTCTGGGCGACAAAATATTTCCTCGTCACCGTCCCAGGTGGTTTACTACTGATCCTTATGACTGTGATTCTGGTCCTGGATCAGGCACATCTAGAGTTCTGGATCTCCTGCCGCTGGGAACATCCTACTTGCATCTAGTCCAAATAGGCCGTCACATATGAGAGGAAGCTTAGTCTTGGCTGGATGGCAGTTTGTCTCCAGACTTTGTAGCTCTGACCCAGTTAGAAACAAGAGAGCTAAATACCAGAGGTGAAATGAGGGTGATTACCATTGATATCGAGGCAGTATTTGACGGTGTGATTTCAAAAGGGCTATTTGAATTCACTGGGAATTAGTGAGAAAACGCACTATCTGAAGTACTTATTACATCACAGAAACCAGTCTTTCCTCTATGAACTCTGTCTATACTGTACTTCTGACTGCCTCAGTAAAGCAGCCAACACAATCAAAGACCCTTCCCATTCCGGACATTCTCTCTTCTCCATCCTCTCATCTTGCAGAAAATATGAAAGCCTGAAAGCAGGTGCCACCAGGCTGAAGGACAGCTTCTATCCCACTGTTATCACACTCTTGAACAGAGCTTTTGGTAAAATAAGGTGAACTCTTAATCTCATAGTCTTCTTCGTTATGATCTTTGTACTTTATTGTTTACTTGCACTGCACTTTCTCAGTAGCTTTTTCACTTTATTCTGCATTGCAATTGTTTTGCCTTGTTCTACCTCATCGCACTGTGTAATGCTTTGACCTGTACAGACAGTATGCAAGACCAAATTTTCACCATATCTGAGTACATGTGACATTAATAAACTGATACCAATATCAGCAGGGTTATAATTGGCATAATGCAAGACGGCTTGGAAATGGGTCAGCTCAGTCCAAGGAAATTGCTGCATGGGGAGTGTCTTCAGCCCAGTTTATCAGTCTGTCGTCTTTTAGCTGCTTCAGTGGGACCTCTCTGTCGGAAAATAGGATGTCGGCTAGTAATTGTGTAATGTTCGGTCCCACCTCAACAGGTAGTGGAGCTGTCTGAGTCTGAATGCAGTGTGTGGCGTGAAATACTTGGACATGGGTTTGAAAGTGAAAATAATCTCACCTCGGTTATGAGCAATGACAAATTCTGCCATGAGAGGCTCCTCACATTTCCCTGACCCCAGCTCAATTGCCAAGGCCAGTAAAATACTGTGCACCATTGACTAGGGACATATTAGTTCCAATATCCGAGCAGAGCTTTGGTGATTTGTAGAAAAGTACTTGCCTCCTGATTCCCTGAAATCTTTCCACCATCACGCTCTTGATGTTTATACAGATGCCGGAATGTGATACAATATCTTTTATTTGCCTGGATAAGGGCAGGTCCATACACATTACAGAAGCTCACACCATTTTGATTGAAGCAGCTGATGGTTCGCTCTCTTTTTGCCTCCCTCTACAGTCACTACCCCCACCCCTGGCTCTTTGGCATTTCCTGCTTGTTCGTTCATTCAACAGGTGATGGTTGATCTTGTACCTCAGCACCACCTTCTTGCACTATCCTAACATTCCATGATTCCCCCACCCATAACTTTTAAAAAAAACAACTGTGTTGAATATGCGGTGCCTCCATGGCCCCCTTCAGTAAAGATTATCAAAAGACCATTATCTTCTGGGTCATAGTTTCACTGGATCTTAGTTGTAATGGCTGACTCCTTATTTTCATACTGTGATCCCAGTTCTAACACACCAGCTTTTGGGGGGGGGGGGTGCAGGGGTGGAAATACACTCCTCACCCACCCCACCAAGCCCAGTAAGAATTTTGTATTTTCAATTGTATTGTCTCTCTTTCGTTCAAACTTTAGAGAGCACAGGACCAGAATCTCCTCATGTGACAGAATCACCTTTCCCAGGAATTAATCAGGTAAACTTTCACTACAGTCCCTTGGTCGCAAGTCGGCAGGCAAACCAGACAAAGGCAAACTCTACCAGACGTGCTTTCACTAAATGCCATGTAATTGAAGAAAGATGTCTCTACTCTTCTAGTCAAGCCCTCTTGAAGTAGCTAATTGTAGCTGCCCATTAACTTCAGTGACTTAAAGTACAAGTACCTTGGGTCCCTCTGAACATGTACATCTTTCACTCTCTTTACTTTTCTCTTTGTTTGTGACCAAAGTGGCTGATCTCATATTTTCCGCTTGACTGATATTCCACCTGCCTGGTAACCGCCCAGTCATTTACCTTGTCTAGAATATATTCCACTTCATCCCTACATCTAGATCATTGATGTAGATTGTGTCAGCAGCACCCTAAGGATAGAGAATCATGGTGGGGAGCAGGAGTATGGCATTCGGCCCTTTGTGGCTGTTCTGCTGTTCATTAAGTTCATGAGTGATCATTCCTATTCAGTAAGTACCCCAACTGCTTTCTGTGGTCAAGAACTTCACAGGTTCATCATGCTGAATGAAGAAATCGGTTCTTATTTTAATCCTGCATGGGTTACCCCTTATCCATGGCCTGAGTCCCATGGTTCTAGATTCCCCCACTATCAGGAACTTTCTTTCAGCATCTAGTCTGTCCATTTTAGATTATGAAGACACGTAGTCCCCTTTTATTGTCATTTAGTAATGCATGCATTAAGAAATGATACATTATTTCCTCCAGTGTGATATCACAAAACGCAGGACAAACCAAGACTGAAAAAACTGATAAAACCACATTATTATACAGATAGTTACAACAGTGCACAATACAATAACTTGATGAAGAAAGTCCGTGAGCACAGTAAAGTTCAAAGTTTCTTAAATGTTCCACATCTCATGCAGACGGGAGAGGGAAAAAAACTCTCCCTGCCATACTGACCACAATCCGACTCTGAGACATCCGAAAACTTCGGGCTCTGATCAGCTCTCCGACACCAAGTACTGAGCGGCATCTCTGCCGAACAATTCGACCTCCTTCTCGGTCGCCAAAAGCAGGCAAGACCGGGGATTTTGAGGCCTACATTCCGAAAGATTCCCAACCACACAGTAACGACAGCAGCGGATGGGTGTTTCAGAAATTTCTCCAGATGTTCTTCTGTGATTTCACGTCCACTCTCCATCAAATCAGAATTGTCCACGGGCCCTAATTAACAGATACGACATCATTTTTCACCGGAGAGCTGCGCACGTGCGGCGTGCTGCCATCTTCTCCTCCCACCGGATTAGAATTTGGTGTTTCCATGATATCCCCTATCATTCTTCTAAGCTTGAGTTAATAAAATGCTTATTGACCCAATCCCGCTTCATAATTCAGTCCTGCCTTCATCCCAAGACCCATTCTGATGGACCTTTGTTGCACTTGCTCCATAGAGACGATAAACAAAGGCCTTCCCAGAGATGCTGGCACACTGTGACTGAATATTGAATCATATCCTTGCCTGATGAATTTGGCCTTTAAAAAGAAAAAAAGCAGCACATTTAAATCAGTCTAAATCATGCATTAACATTTTTTTCTATAGATTATTCCCTAATTTAAAAAATTTCTAGACAGTTGAATGAGCATTTGAAAGGTTAACACTGTGGTACAGCCAGAAGAGGTTTAATATTGATATCAGGTGTATCCATTTGTAACCTTAGTGTGTTAAAAGTAAAATTTCTTGCAATAATACAAGTGAACCAATTTATGTTCAATTCCCAGCTTTATTTGCCGGCTAATTTTCCTCAAGATTTTAATGTCCCTCGGAGCCTTTTTCCAATTAAAATTCAATCTGTTTCAAATACCATTGCTCCTAAATTGAGAAACATTTCACATCTGATGTCCAGATTTTTTTGTGGGAATGAATGTGCTGAGTTGTCTTTATTCTAATGCCAAATGCATTCTTATTGAAAGCAAATTCACTTCAGTGTGTGAGCTTGGGTTGTGTGGAGCTTTGGTGCCTTTATTATTTGCTACACCTGGTGCTGAACTTCCCCAATGGGCTATCGATCTGGTTACCAAGTCTGGTTGTTTGGTTTCTGGAGGTTTCACACCAGTTGGACATTTTCCCCTCAGCTGCAGTACTCCTGTAGCAGACAAACCAAAATGTTCATAGAATGATAAGAAGCACACAATTTTCATCAGCCCCATCTAAAATCTCTTAAATAGCTGGGACAACACTGAGAGCAACTTATCTTTTAATTCCTGGAGTCTCCAGAATTATTCATGGTTGGCAGTCCTAGGCATCAGAACAAAGTAGCTACAAAACCAACAGGTCATTTCCCTCAAAGTTGCTGGTGAACGCAGCAGGCCAGGCAGCATCTCAAGGAAGAGGTACAGTTGACGTTTTGGGTCAAGACCCTTCGTCAGGACTGTCAGAAATGTCAACTGTACCTCTTCCTAGAGATGCTGCCTCGTTGCTGGTGAACACAGCAGGCCTTGATGTATGTTGCTTGAATTTCCAGCATCTGCAGAATTCCTCGTGTTTATGTCATTTTCCTAGCATGATGCCCATTACAAAAAGGCAGATAATTAGTCAGAGATTTGGATTAAAAACACAGTTGTTTTGGATCATTCAGTGCTCCTTGCTACCAGTGTTCTACCTTACAGGAATTTGTGCTTTGGTAGCACTTCGCATTTAAGGCTTTCATCCTTGATTTTTAAGGGAAGGGAGGAAGAGTGAGGTGGGGGAGGGGTGAACATTTCCTCTCTCAGCCTTATCTCCAACCCTACAGCTTTTTGTATTCATCCTGTTCTGGCCTCTCACATATCCCCAGTTTTGCTCTCATCTTTGTCGGAAGCCGCTAGGCAAACTCTGAAGTTGTCATTAAACATCACTGCCCCTTTGCTCTCCTCTTTTCAATCCCCCTCTCAAATCTGGCTTTTGATATTCTACCATATTTCGTTCCAATGCACATTTTGTCTGATCACACTCCTGTGAATGCCCTTCAAGATGTTTTACTGAACACATGGTATACAAGTGCATATTATTATTTGCCATTCAGAGTTGATAATATTATGCACAAGGAGCATAAGTTTCTATTGGAAAGCCAACCTTATAAATGAAGGTGGTGAGAAAAAGAAGTTCCATCAAGGATGTACTGTGTACCTATTTTAGACTGCCACACTTCTGTTCTTAGAGTAGCTTGCCAAGAAAGAGAGGCGCCTTTCATAATCTTGGAGGATAGCTAAGTACTGGACAGCCATGAGGTAGTTTGGAAGTTGAGGCAAGATAGCAGATTGTGTACATATTATATAAGATTTAGTATAGATTTCTAATATCTGTTTTTCAAAAGCTACGTGCAGACAGGTCACAAGTAAATCAATTGACTGAGGTATGTGTCTTTCTTTGATTTTTGTGTGAATTGGTGCAATTCAAATTGCTTTTAGCTGCTTACAGTGCTTCATATAATTTCCAACTGTGTGGGTGGTATGTCAGCAGGTGTTTGCATCTCTGGCCAGCAGTTATAAAAGTGTGAAGTCAGTTAAGGTTTCAGACCATGTGTATTTACTGACTCATTAGTTATGATTAATTTCTCCTCATAACTGGGTCAGCAATGACACCAGTCTTGACAATCTATGTATGGCTATGTTTATGTAAAAAAGATATCAGTTTTAGAGAATATTGGAGTATTTATAAAAATAAAAGTATCTTGCAAATCTAACAACAAACTCAGAAAATTAATTTGGAGTTTGATGGGAATTGGGAGCTTGCCATGACAGGATGTGATTGAGGTGACTAGCATAGATGAATTTAAGAGGAATCGAGTCAAAGGAGAAAGGAACAGAAGGAAATGTAGGTAAAAAGGGTAAAAAGAAATTTTCAAGGACTGTAAATGGTAGCTTAGACCAGTTGGACAATGGGCCTCTTTCTATGCTAGGGAGGAATCCATTGTGAGTAGGAGGACCACTGCCTCACCACCCTCACCACCTTGTATTACTCCACACTGAGGAGTAAACTCCAATAATAATCAGTCCAGCTGTACACTTCGATTATGCTGGAAGTTCATCATCTCAGTGAAGGACGCCCTTTGGCCTACCTGAAACTGGTTGGTCTTTCAGCAGAGTGAGATGCCCGTAAGGAAATGCTGCAGACTGGCACATTGCAGGCTACAGGGGTAAGTTCTAAGAAATGCACTGAAGCTTGGTGCAGCCGACACAAAGGCTTTGTGTAGAAGGACCATCGGTTAGGCTCCTTCCACTACCACACATTGAGGGGCTGAGTCGGGCGTGGAAGCCCCTCAAACACTGAAATGGTGTATCACCCCAGGTCCCCACATGAGTCGCAATGGTTCTGTGGTTTTTTTTTAAAAAAGGTTAACCCTACTGAATGTATTGACTATGAATCTAAAAGCTTTGCACTGTGTTTATTCTCTTGTATATACTAATCATTATGAATAAATTTTATTTTTTAAAAAATCCACCACCCATTTCCTTAAGACTCAAAGACTGCAAGCAGAATAAACCTGGCTTCAAAAAAAGTGGAACTTTTTGTTACTGCCAAAAGCTCAGATTTTGAGTAAAAGTTAGTAAGTGCATGAGCAAGAGTGTGTGCATGAGAGAGAGAATGAGTGTGGGCGAGCAAAACCAGGGATAAAGTAGGGAGATCCAGAAGGTTCCATGTACTTGTGAATAAGTGCACTTAATAGGCATTTTCAAAGTGATAACAGGCTGAATGTTTCCTGGACCAGGGTCACATTAACCTCTTGTTATTTTCTAATTGATGCAGTACCAACAGGACTCTTTTTAGCAGGCATTTTAAATCTGTGCATTTTAAAATATTGACCACTTTGTTGCTTTTTGAAGATGTAAATCTGACCTGAGATACTCCCACAGTCAAACTGATGAGAAACAGGGGACATTCAATGTAAATTAGAGAGTGGAATTTGACACTTGGTACAAGACAGGAGATTTCTGATCTACAAAAGCCCACAGATGCTGGGGCAAAATAATTGAAGAAAAACCCAGTTTAAAACCCATCTTAAAATTTCTGGCATTTGATTATATAAACAACTGGAGATTAAAGTATTGCACCATTTGCATCAAGAGCACTGTTACTGACATCAAAACCTGAGGTTTTGTACTTAATTTATACATTGATTTAACTTTACCACAGAATGGAGTAATCTTAAGCAAGTCAGTGACAAGTTTAGGACACAATTGGAGATAACTGTGCATGCCAAAGAAGCCCAAGGATGTTATACCAGTATTGCAGTTGAATAGTTTATACATATTGACAGATCTCAGTACCACAGAGGAAATAAACTGTTCTCCAGATGGGGCAATATTTGGAGCAGGATCCATGAAAGGAATATTACCTCTGTTGCAAAGCAGCACATTCAATTTATACAGTAACACTTGATACAATCAGGCGCTGTTAAGGTTTACTCTCACAAAGGTGAATAGAATACATGCACTAACCCTGTTCCGTATTCAGTGTTTTGTTTTTGCTCTGTTAACCGATCCAATGTAATCATTAATGCTGATTGATATTGAGGAAGAGGTTATTTGCCTGGCACCAGGCCTCCAGCTCTTCCATCTCCTCTCTGTAGTCGGTCTTGTCATTGTTGGTGATGTTTCCCGATGACACAACAGTGGCGGGGCTCATCACCAACAACAATAAGATGGCCTACAGAGAGGAAATGGAAGAGCTCAAGGCCTGGTGCCAGGTAATTAACTTCTTCCTCAATGTCAACAAGATAAAGGAGATGGTTATCGACTTCAGAACAAACCCACACGACTCACAACTCGATTCATATTGCTGGCACTACAGTGGAAACTACGTGCAGTTTTAAAATCGTGAAGGTACACATCTAGCACAACCTCTTATGGTCCCAGAACATATCCTCCACAGTTAAGAAAAGTCAGCCACACCTCTACTTTCTGAGGAGGCTGAAGGGAGTTGGTCAATGCACACCAATACTCATGACCTTCTACAGATGCACAGTGGAGAACATCCTAACATGTTGCATAACTATCTGTTAAGGAAACTGCACTGTGGAAGACAGGAGGGCTTCTTTATGTTTCGTGTTTATTTTATATGCTGCATCAGATCCAGAGTAATAATCCTTTCCTTTTCCTTTCCATTTGTGTACTGAAGTACGGCAATAAACAATCTTGAATCTTGAATTTCAACCCCCTAGCCCTGGCAATGAATTCCACAGACTTGCAGATCTTTTTAGGTGAAAGTTTATCGTCTAAATTCCTGCAGTAATTACAGCACCCTACCAACCAATGCAGCACTTCCATAGGGGAGAGATTGTAATTACAGCTTGTCACATATTAGTCAGTTTTTATTATAAGTGCACATGAGAATTTGCAATAAGCAGAATTTAATGTTTTGATGTACTGAAAATCTGCAGAGCAAAAGAATTATTCTTTCCGAGTCTGAGTAATTGCCATGAGAGGTATCATTATTTCTTGTAGTTAATTTTGTCCGCGAATTGATCCCATTAAATTTCACACTGACACCACTCTTACATAAATGACACGACTTTAACTGGCGCGTGTGAAAATTGAGTTGACTGTTTACTAGCCTGAGGCGGTCTCTTTGTATCTTACTCTCAATTCAAATTAATATTCTACATTTTCCTTTTCCATTTTTACTGAACACGCATACCTCCCACAGGATCGCCTTTCAAGTGCCCCTTGTCTAACTTTATCCAGTAAAGGAAATCTCTTAAATAGATGCTCAAGGGTGGCTTTAAGCCAACTTGCATGAATTGGGAATGTGGCTGAATTGGAAACAAAGCCCGAGAGATGGTTCTTACAGTAGATGCTTTTGTGCAACATGTGGAAGGCAGCTCCACATTGTCATCTAAGCTAAGCACAGACAGCAACATGGTGAAGTAACCAGCTTAGTATCCTATATTATTTAAATACTTGGCCACTTTTAAAAGTAGGGTCCTGGAGAGATTCCAAGCCCTGCTTCTATATGCTACCAAGTTTGACAGTCAATTTGTCTCTCTTACTGAGTTGGGGAGGAGATACGGGCACCAATAAATTTCAGTTCTGAACGAGGGTGTTGTAAACACTAACGCTATGCTTCTGTGGAATTTCTTTGCACAATTCTCCCTAATAAATCAACTGGAAGACAAGAAAAGCATGTGTGACATCTTCTGCACATGAAGTTGTGCAATGTCTGAATCACTCAGCATAAGTTTAGTATTTTCACAACAACCCATATGGATTTGCACTTGCATTATATTAAAAAAAAGAGAAATCGATTGTAATTGTAACAGTACAGTTCTACATGCCTGTGTTGTTTAAATGTCGATTTGGGAGTTGGGGGGGTGGGGGAGAATGCAGCTTATGAAGGATAATTGCAGTAAAACATTTGTCATGATCCAACATTTATTATTGTCATGGGTACCACAGTGAAAAGCAGTGAAAAGCTTGTTTTGCAAATTGTTAATAAGACCAAACAGAATCCAGAATAAACTGTAACAGCTACGATTCAGGAATAGTTTCTTCTGATCTGCCATCCAATTTAATTTATTTAATCATATTATATAATATATATATCCTGTAATTCAGTTTTTTCTCTAGTATTTTGTATTATACTGCTGCCACGCAAAGTCAACAGATTTCACGACATATGCCAGTGATATTGAACCTGATTTTGATTCTGAAAGTGCAGCACAGATGAACAATACAGTGCAAGATGATAATGAACTAGACTGTGAGATCAAGCGTCCATATTATCTTACCAGAGTAATACACACACAAAGTGCAGGAGGAACTCAGCAAGTCAGGCAGCATCTCTGGACAGGTGTAAACAGTCAACATTTCAGGCCGAGACCATTCATCAGGACACATGAAGGTCCTGATGTATTGTACTAGAGAACTATTTACTAGTCTTGTTATGGTGGATTAGAAGCTGTCCTTGAGACTGGTGCTTTGTGCTTTTAGGCGCTTGTATCTCCTGCTCAGTGGAGGAGTGGAGAAGAGAGAAAGTCCGTGGTGGGTGAGGTCATCGACTTTGCTGATTGTTATACTGAGGCAGCGAGCAAGCATTCTACAAGTCGGACAAAGTCCACCTTTAAAGAGGGAAGAGCCTAAGCAGACCTTCAGACTGCTTTTAGTTATCTAACCCCAGAGAACGATGTTGCCCTTCGAATGTTTATAATGAAGGAGGGTTGGGTTTGCAAGCATCCTCAAAGCTCTAATGCATAGGAAATAGATTGTGTGGTGCTGTTCTTCCTGGAGGAAAGGTGATTTTTTTTCTCTCTAGACTGCAGTCAGGAAGGAGGAGAAGATTGCGGCCTTCTAGAAATTCAGTGGCACCTCTCTCATTGTTCATTGCAGTTTCTGTGTTGGTCAGGCACTGCTCTGTGAAATGCTGGTGTGGAGCATTTTTTGGGAGAAATGCTCATGCCCTTCCCTAGACAGCATATCCTGACCAAGCACAGCAGCGTGATTTAAAGGGCGTCCGCTTGAGAAGCTACCATCCTACGATGGGAACCCAACTGGGATAGTGATTCACCCGTTTTCTGCAACTACCCTACACTCCAACCACCCCCCCATCTCTTCCCCCACCATCTGATCTCATAACTCTCACCTTTTGAATACCTGGCCCCAATTGTATGACATCCCTCTCTGCTTACCTAACCTCTGATTACAAACCCTAACTGGTTTACAGACCCCTTCCTGGATTCATATTCCTCCACAACTTGCTCTCGTTCCCTCAGTCCATTTGAATTATTGACCTCCTATTAACTTAGTGATCTTCCACTTCACCCCCTGCCATTCACCAACCATCCCCATGACTCACTGATCTCAACCCCACTAATCTGCCATCAGATTGGCAATTTACTATCTCTCCCCCCCCACCCCCTCCCCACCTTATCCAGCTGGCAATAGTGTACCTTAGCTACCATCACAAGTTTTTCCAGCTAACTCTCCGCCAGCTACTTCTTACAGAGTTGTATTGCAGGGGAACAGGCCTTTCGGTCCACTGATTCAACACCAACCATCATCTCCTTTTATTCTCTCCTCATTCCCATCAACTCCCTCCGATTCTACCACCCACCTGCACACTATTGGCAATTTATAGGTAGACAACCAACCTACCAATGTGCACGTCTTTGGGATGTGAGGGTAACATATGGTCCCCATGATATCCAGCTCTCTACTTAATGAGAAGCATCTTAAAGGAGCAATTCAGTAGTAGAGGAGTGAAAATGTTTTACGTGAGGACCTTCAGAATCTCTTAACAAAAGAGTTTCTACAGATGCAGGAGATCCAGAGCAACAAAAAGGCTGGAGGCCCAAACCATTGTCTGTTTCTCTCCCTCCATGGATGCTGCCTGACCTGCTGAGTTCCTCCAGCATTTTGCGTGCGCTGTTCAGAATCCCTGTCCACTGTTCTGGGCCGGCTGGTGGCGCAACGACATCAGCGCCGGACCTGGGAGTGGAGGTTCCCGCGTTCGAAACTAGTCGGGTCTGCTCCCGAGTACGCTTTCCATCTGTGCTGGGTTGAATGTCGAGATCGCAACTTGAACCCGTAAAATAAAGGGAAAATACTGTGAAAATGTCTGTGTGAGGAATGGTGTACCACACAGTCTCTCTCTCACTCTGCGCCTTGTAAAAGCCATGAGAAAGACATCATCATGGATGCATGCACAAACACACACACGCACAGACTGGCACGCAGGCACATGCCAAAAAAAGGATCTCTGTCCACTGTTCCTTTAATTCTATTCTGTAGGTCACAGATCTTAGACAGATTCTGCAGTGTACTCCATCTTTAGATATTATGCTAAATACCAAATCTACTAACAAATTTAATGGACTGTAATAGTCCTGTTTGAAATGTGGTATTTTGGGATGCCTGGCTTGTTTTACATATAACCTCTAACTTAGTCCCAGCTGTTCATTCTTTTTGAAGAATTAAAGGGTCTTCAGTGTTTTAGGTCACAGTAGCCTGGAAGATGTAGTCACAGTCCGTGGATTGGCAAGCTGAGTTTGTATAACAGTTGCATTATTTATGCAACAGGCGACAATTTCCCATGCAGGCAAAAATCTTCCATATTAGGAGAAAGAAAGAGTCAGTGGAAAATTTGGGCATGAAATATATGTCCTAATCCTGTTCTTAAATGCAACACTGTGAGTACGTCAATTCAGGACAAATTGTCTGATTGGCCAATTGTCACAAGTCAAAAGCCAGACATAAAATATAGCCTTTGGAAATCTGAAGTAAAAATGCAAGACCTTCTGTGGAAAGAAAAACAAAGCTGAAGTTTCAGTTCTTTATGACAAAGTCATTGATCTGAAATGCTTGCTCTGGTTCTCTCTCCACAGATGCTGCATGATCTGCTAAGTATCCCAAGCAATTTTTCTGCTTATCTTGCTTGCTATCTTAGATTTTGGACAAACTTCTATAGATGTGCGTTGACTGGATGCAACAAGGTCTAGTTTGGAAACACCAATGCATTTGAATGGGAAATCCTACAAAAGGTAGTGATTTTGGCCCAGTACATCACAGGTAAAACCATCCCAACCACTGGGCACGTGTACATGAAACACTGTCATAGGAAAGCAACATCAGAGATCCTCATCACCCAGGCTGTGCTCTTTTTCTCGCTGCTGCCATCAGGTAGAAGGTCCAAGAGCCTTGGGACTCACACCACCAGGTTCATGAACAGTTAATACCTCTCAACCATCAGGTACTGTTGAACAAAAGGGGATTGCTGCACATTGAGATGTCTCTACAACCAATGATCTCACTTTAAGGACTCTTTATCTTGTTATTTCATTTTCTCATTATTTATTGCTATTTGTATTTGCATTTGCACAGTTTGTTGTCTTCTGGTTGATCCTCCATTGATCCTGTTATAGTTACTAGTCCACAGATTTGCTGAGTATGCCCACAGCAAAAAGAATCTCGGGGTTGTATGTGGTGACATATATGTACTCTGATAATAAAATTTACTCTGAAATTTGAACTTTGAACAGAGTTTGATTGGGAAGCTCTTTGCTTGCATGGAACATCAGATTTAAACCTCATGCCATACTTGCAATATTTGCCCCAGTAACATATTTAGCTTCATTTTAGAGTGGAACTCCTGACCAATTTACTTTCTGAAATCCAATCCTGAATTCTCTGAACTGTGGCCAACAAGGGCACTTTTCCCTTTGTGTTGGTCTCAATCAACCAATCAAGGGTAAACCGTGGGATGTAAAACGGTGGGATTCATTACCACAGGGGATGGTTGATTTATCTGTAAGTTATCACCAGTTCAAAATTTAAGCTTCCGTCATTTTTGGTGCAATAACGTATTACATCTTCATTTTAACATTCAGTGTAAGTTTATTATCAAATTATGTACAATCTATGTCACCATATACTACCTTGAGATACATTTCTAGGAAAATAAAGAAATACTTAGTTTTTCATAAATTCTAATGTAACAAAGACTGACAAATAACCAATTTTGCAAAAGAAGACAAATCATGCCAATAATAAAAAAAAGTAGTTAAATAATACTGAGAACTGGCCTTGCAAGTGAGTCTACAGTTTGTAGAGTCAGTTCAGCATTGAGGTGAGTGAAGTTATACACATGGGTTCAGGAGCCTGTTTACATTAAGCATTCTCATTTTGTCTTGTCATTGCTACTGATCTTAATAAGTAATGTATATATCAAGTAAAGTTAGAGGACTAAGATAATTAGCTATTGACTAGTTCAGTTCTTATGGGAAACAAGTGTGGTTTGGACCCCCTATTGGACTGTCATCCATTGTTGGAATTTTAATTGGAGCCAAGAGAGGAGAAGGCCTTCTGTGGTATCAGAATAACAAATCCTTAACCCTCTGCAAAAAAGGGAATGGGATTTAATACGTAACGAGAAAAGACTTTGAATTTGTGCAGCTCACGGAATAATGAGATGTGCACACACATCATTTCAGTGACATGAGAAGGAAGTGATGTCAGATGAAAAGGCCAATGGCAGGGTTTTTTTTGTAATGGATGAGCTTTCTGGTTGGTTATATACACACTGGAATACTATAACTGTTCTTTTGTATCCTTGTCATTTCCACTGGAAGTACGTAATTGTATGTGGATTTGGGAGGTGACAGGAAAACAATAGGGAAGGTCACGTTTCTGAAATGGGAGATCAGCACCGTACAAGATTACTTTGTCACTAAAGGAAACACATCCTCTGTCAACCAGATTTCATTTGAACTATCCATTGTATCTGGTGTGCTGGTAAATGCGTGCAGAGATTTGTGTCAACTATTATTTGTAGGAATGGGAGAAAATACAGTGAAACCAAGAACAAAAGTTCGAAACATAACTGCAATCATCTTGGGCAGTTTTGCTGGTGAGCTCATGTGAGATTGCAGGATTAGAGAGAAAACATTTGATTAGAGAGAAAACATTTTGCATTGAATGTTTAACACAATAAGAACATTTGCAGCAAGTCATGAATGAATGGTTTAGCATGACATTTTTCTTTAGGATTTTTGTTGATTCTTGCCTTTGTTTTTACAGATTACATGATGCATAGCAAATGTTGCTTCAGCATATTTTAGTTGCCTTGTTTTGTTGGGCCACTGCCTGTTGTGGGCAAACTAATCATTGAAGTTTGTGAGAACCAAGGCTGTTGAAGCCAATAATTTTTATAAAAAATTCAAAGACTTCTGTTTACCTTTTCTGTAAATACAATCAACAAAGACATTTACTTTGCTAAAGTGTTCCAATTACCAACACCCTGACTTTGGCGGCAGTGTACAGTATCTCAGTTTCTTAGGAACAATGTTCCCTCTAATTTGTAATAACCGGTGTGCACAAAAATTTTGTGTTGTGCAATTATTTTTTGCCCAGTGATAACAACATGTGCGTGCTGAATAATTTCTTCAATAAAAACAGTATTAATAAGCCCAGTTTTAAAATATGCAGACAAATCAACAACAATCGCCATGTTGTCAACACCGTCCACATCAGAAACTAGAAAAGGAAATGTAATTGTGTACTATCGTGCCAACGTGGTAGACAACCTTTTGTGCACAGTTTAAATTTCTTTGTGCGCTAGTAGCAAAAGATGTGTGTGTGTGTGGGCACACCTTAGAGGGAACATTGCTTAGCACTTCCCTAAATGACGTGCTTTAATTTAATTTCAGTTCTGTGGATTCTCAGGTAACTGAGGCCAATGTGATACTGGTATCTTAGCCTGGTATGGAAATAACAATGCCCAAGAATGGAAGAGTTTACAGGAAGTGGCAGATGCAGTCTGGTTCATTTCCCCATCATTGAGCACATTTACACAGAGCACTGCCACAAGAAAACAACATTCATCATCAAAGACCCCACCATCCAAGCCATGCTCTCTCATTTCTACTACAATCAGACAGGAGGTTAGGAGCCTCAGGTCTCGCATCACCAGATTCAGAAACAGTTATTACCCTTCAACAGGCTCCTGAACCTGTGTGGATGCCTTCTCTTTGAATTGATCCCACAACCCACAGACTCATCTTCTAGGACTCTACAACTCATGTTTTGTGTGTGTTGCTTGGATTTCCAGCAACTGCAGATTTTTTTCTTGTTTGTTCTCAGTATTTCAGTGGGTTCTGGGTAATCGTCCACTGGTTTATTGGGGCATCCATTTATTTGTGACAATTCTTAAAGAGCAAAAACTGATTGAGAAGATAGCCAGGATACCCTTCAGTTATTTGGGACACTATGCTGCTTAATTGGGACAGGAGAATGTTGCTGAATGGTTTCTAACTAGCATCAGTCAGGTGCACCTCTGTGCCTGTCAGACACTACACCACGCTTAAGAGTGAGCAGTTCTTAAATATCAGCAGCTGCGTGTGTGTTTGTGTTCAATAAGCAGTGATTTTTTTTTGTTTTGTCACTGATGGTTGGTGAGGGATAAGTAGTGAGACAATTCAGACCTGTTTTCCTCACTGCGGTTTCAAGTATTCAGGCTCGGAGATGCTAGGAATGGCTGGGAGTCAGCAAGTTAGAAACTATGAAGAATTTAAAGGTATACAATCATTTTGAATGATACGAAGAAAATAAAGATTTCGAGGATGGAATCATTGGAAATATTGTATGAGGGCAGTCCATTATCTGCACTAGAACATCTAAACTTACCCCTGACATCTCCTCTGTACCTACTTCCAAGCACCTTAAAACTATGCCCTCTGGTGCTAGCCATCTTAGCCTTGAGAAAAAGCCTTTGACTATCCACACAATCAATGCCTCTCATTATCTTGTACATTATTACTCACTTCTTTTATATCTTTTTAACTATTTCTATGAAACTTTAGCTAATCGGGGCAGCTAAATGTACTGGACCTGATGTGTCCCAATTAACTGGAATCAACTGTATTTATTTAATTTTTATTTGTATAATTTGTCTTTTCCACATTGGTTGTTTTTCAGTCTTTGTTTATGCATAATTTTCATAAATTCTATTATATTTATTTATTGTGAATGCCTGCAAGAAAATAAATCTCAAGGCAGTATATGGTGATATATATGTACTTTGATAATAAATTTACTTTGCCTCATTTACGCTGGGATTCTGTGCTTCCAGGGTGTCATGGTAGTGTAGTGGTTAGCGCGACACTGTTACAGCACGGTGTAGTGGTTAGTGCGACACTGTTACAGCACGGAGTGTCAGAATTCAATTACGGCGCTGTCTGTGATGAGTTTCTACGTTCTCTCTGTGACTGTGTGGGTTTCCTCCAGGTCTTCCAGTTTCCCATCTCAGTTCAAAGATGTCCCAGTAGGGAGGTTAATTGGTCATTGTAAACTGTTCTGTGGCTGGGTGGGTTGCTGGGTGGAGCGGCTTGTATGTCCGGAAGGACCTGTTCCACACTGTATCTCTATTTTTAAATAAAATTAAAAATAAAAGTCAATGGTCTTGGAGCTGTCAATGCTATCCTGAATGTTCATTCTCCATCTCAAATATCTGTGGGCTCAAGATTCCCACAGATCAGAGGAGCTATTACCTGTTTCCTCTGTCCCCTGGGAAACTTCTGCTGTTGCAGAAATCAGAGTGGAATGTCTGTTTAGGGAATCTGTTTTGGCATGGGAGTGATGTGGCCTGCTGAGTGTAATTGGTTTATTGTAGTCACATGTGCGGAGGTACAATGAGAAGTGTTTGTTTCCCTGCCATCCAGGCAAATCATGCCGTACATCAGTACATTGAGGTAATGCAAGAAGGAATAATAACGGCATGTGGAATATAGTGTTACAGTGATAGAAAAGGTTCAGTGCAATTAGGCAAATAAGGTGCCAGGGCCATGAGGAGGTCAACTGAAAGATTAGGAGCTTATTTTTATAAAATGTATGATAGAAGCAGAGTTTCAAGTCCATCACTGTAATGACTTGGCCGTCACTGCCTCAATGCTGAGGAGATGTTCTCGATGTTGGGAGAGTCCAGACCCAGAGGCCACAGTTTAAGAATAAGGGGTAGACCATTTAGAACGGAGTTGAGGAAAAACTTTTTCACACAGGGGGTTGTGGATCTGTGGAATGCTCTGCCTCAGAAGGCAGTGGAGGCCAATTCTCTGGATTCCTTCAAGGAAGAGTTAGATAGAGCTCTTAAAGATAGCGAAGTCAAGGGATATGGAAGAAGGCAGGAACAGGGTACTGATTGTGGATGATCAGCCATGATCACAGTAAATGGTGGTGCTGGCTCGAAGGGCTGAATGGCCTACTCCTGCACCTATTGTCTATTG
This sequence comes from Mobula hypostoma, assembly GCF_963921235.1. NCBI lineage: Eukaryota > Metazoa > Chordata > Chondrichthyes > Myliobatiformes > Myliobatidae > Mobula > Mobula hypostoma. Next base: position 27,208,683 of record NC_086114.1, read on the forward strand.
ACTCTGACCTTGACTTAATTATTTTCTCAGTGGGTTTGGAGGATTGTGTGGAGTCAGCATGATGATATCTCTCCAGCATTGAGTTACCTGCTATAGGTGGTCTAAGAAACTCGCAGGACGGCAGGGATCTCGGAGGCCGGGTGAACCAGATGTTTTATGCCAGGTTTCAGGTCTTGATTTTCAAACAATCTTCCTCAGTCGACCAAAATTGTACAGCTGCACTGAAGGCAATGGTGAATCTTCTCATTAATGTCTGACCGCATGAAGAGATGGCTCTTTAGGTGAGGTTTGCCGTTTGTAGCTCCAGTAAACAAAATGGCAATGTTTTTGGAGCTCTGCATCCAAAGAGTGGCACGTGGCACTCGATTTCTGAGTTCATTGTGCACTTGGTTCTGGAGTGGATTTGACCTAGTATGAATAATTTACCATTATTCCTGCAGCTCCAATCCAAGGACAAACCAAAACCACTGAGAGACTGAGTAAGGTGATTTACACTGTTTGACACACTTCCAAATTACTGAGTTCCTAGTCGAAAAAAGTACGTTCGATCCTTTATTGCGAAACCAGCAAAGGCGAGCAACAAAGACGAACGATCAAAAATAGCAATAGTGAAATTAGCAATATGAACAGAGTTTGCAGAATTAGCTAAGAAACAGTCAACAAAAAAAATCCATCCCTTGCTAAGTCTCTATCTAGCTGACAGCACAAAAAGTGGATACGTGACTATACTCATTTACTTCTACTATGCCCAAAACCTACATGTCAAATTACCATAACCCATAATAAAACACGCAACACAAAATACAATACAGACAGACAGTAAATAAATACATGGCTCCTACATCCCAACTCCTAATTATTACACTATAATAATTACAACTACATACTACAAAAATAGGAGACATGAAATCTTCAAAGATAAAACATCTTAACACTTGTACAAGTGTCCCCTTTCTTCTTTAAGTCAAGTCATGAAGTCAAACAACCAAAGTAAGTGAAGTTTCCAGAGCTGTAGCTCCTCAAACCTCTGCCTCTTGTAAAAGACCTGTTATAGACCTGTTCAGGCATCTGGTCTTGGTCCTGCACAAATCCTCTTCTGTCTGGAACGACTTGAGTGACTCTTTGCTTAATCCATGAATTGTGAGGTGGCTGTGATATCATCTAAAAGCACAATGTCTCCTGGGAGGAAATTGAGCTTTTATATTTGAACACTTCTGATGTTCTTGTAACTGCAGTGAGTACTGCTTGTCTCACCATTTCCAAACCAGGTTTTGACATATATCAGACCTGCTTCCATCTATGACGAGCAAAAATGTCTTCCTTTAGGAACTTTCTTGGTGGTAAGGATTATGAGGTTTTCGGAAGCAACAGATGTTAGTACTTCCATGTCATTAGGATTAGAGGATACCTTAGTAATTGGACAACCACTGATAATGGCCTCCACTTTGCAAAGGACTGTGGAAACCCTCTTCATCACGAGTCTGTAATTTCATGGTGGAATTGAAGATCTTGCGCACAGACCTGATCAGTCCCTCCCATTTTCCCCTATGATGTGAGCCAACAGTGGTGCGGGGGGGGGGGTGTTAAAAATCCATTTAATTACTTCCTGAAGAAGGACATCACTTCTGATCCGTGAATGGTTCTACTTCTGACTGGCTTCTCTGAACTCACGCTCAGCTCCAACAAAGGCAGTCGCATTATCAGGGTGTTGTTCACAAACAGCAGTGTATCCAAAGAAGGTGCTACTTCAATGTGAACAGCTCGTACAGAGAGGCAAATACGACCCCATACCTCTTCACTGGAATCCTTCTGCTCTTCACTCAAAAGGAACAAAGCAGTCCACTCCTACACATGTAAATGGAAGTTCATCTGGAGAGATCCTGCCCATGGGTAGATCTGTCATGTCCTGGCTTGCTGGAGCTGCGTGCAACCATCGACAAACAACGCCCCCAGACAGGATTCTTTTTATAGCTGTGCTAGGACTATAAATCCAGTATTTTTGGCGAAACCTGGACAACATGTTGTTATGCCCACCATGTCCAACCTATTGATGTACATGCCTCACAAGGATGTCTGAGATATGGAGATCCTTTGCCAGTATAAACAGGATTTTTAGCATTCTTCAGCCATAGCTACTCTACTAAGCCATCCACCAATACTCAAGACAGCATCTTCAAGTATTGGATTGAGTTTAAAAATGTCTGTTCCTTTTCACACTTTCTCCCCTTTACAAACTTTGAGAATTCATTTGGAAAACTCTCTCTTCCAAAACTGAATGATCTCCATTTTAGCCTTTCTGAGTTCTTCCACTGAGAGACAACCTCAGCTGATCTGAACTTTGGTCCTTTCTATCTCTTTCTCCAAAGAATATCCTACTTGCTCTTCATCCAAGTCAGACTGAGCTAGAGCCAAACTTCTTTGTCTGACTAACAAACAAGAGCAGGTTCTTAAATCTAAGATTCCAGATCACGGTCTTCCTCAAACAGGTCCAAGACGAGAAGTGATGCATAATATGTGTTACCACATCCACCTCCTCTTCAATCTGCACGGCATTCATTGTAACACTCCTCTTGACTTCTGGATCATCTCGTAGGAACTCCCCAGAAGAGTCAGGATTCACAGGCCATTCCCTTTCAGGCTGAAGAAGATATTGAGGCCCCGACAGCCATGTTTCAGTCTTCAGGAATGCTTTCCCCTTCATCCCTTTAGAGCAGGTGTTCCCAAACCTGGGTCCATGGACCCCCCAGTTAATAGTAGGGGTCCATGGTGTAAGAAAGGTTGAGAGCCCCTGCTCTAGAGGCTACGTCTGCTGTGTTGCTTTAAGTGTTTACATACCTCCATTAAGATGCCTGTGAGACCTTAAGAATTTCTGAAACTCTGTTTGTAACAAAAATTCAGAACCTGGAAGTTTCATTCTTGATACACTTCAGTACAGAAGCACTATCAGTCCAAAAAACAGACCCATGAAGCTGCACGTGCAACTCTTTTCTCCACAACGCATCTGTACAGCTTGCCATCGTAGCAGCAGCGAGCTCCATATGAGTAATGGAAACTGACTTCAACAGAGCCGCCATAGATTTTCCCACGATAAAAGCACTGTGCACCTGAGAATGTGTGTTGTGCAACAATAGGCAGGCCATTGCTCCATAACCATCTCTGCTTGCATCTGTAAAATGGTGTAACTGTGCAGCAGTAACCTCTCTAAAATCCAGGAGATTCAAACATCTATCAGCCTTGAAGCCTTCCAACTGACAGAGATCTGCCAGCCATCTTGTCCACTCATGAGCAGCCGAGGTAGGTATAGTGTCATCCCAGACAGGCCCTTTCTTACGTAGATCTTGTAGGGTCATCTTAGCAGATAGCACTAACTGTGGAAAAGATCCCTCTTCTGGTGAGTGGTCCATCTTGGAATGTCAGGTTAAACTTGCAAGTATCCAACTGAATGCACCATTGCACAGCAAGTACTCTGTCCACCAAAAGTATGTCTTGACCCAAATCCAAGTCCTTTATGTCTTTTGCTCTTCAGCCCCTGTAAGGCCATTGGATACCAGGGCACTACTTACTGCTGTGTCTGATTCTTTCACAGCTTGTTTGATTCTGCTCCCTTTTCATTAGAGTGAATATGAAATACGCTGGGATATTTAAAACTACATACCTTGCCTGAAAGACGCTTCCTACCTTCTTTGCTGATGTATCATGTATACAAACAGCCAAAGCAGACACCACTTTCCTTTAGGAAGGCATCTTCTCACTATGAGCCCTTTTCTCCAGCGAAGGGCAGAAATCTAATGTGTATTCACCTTTCCAGAACAGAGAATTCCTTTTGGCCGACGAGACCATTTCTCTTCCACTAGTTCCAGGTTCAGTTTTAGTTTTACTTCTCACAGTGGCCACAGTAGTGGCAAACCTGCTTCCTTGAGCCTCAGAGCAAAGTTGAGACTCAGTTTTGTTCACACCTTTGCTTCTTGCCAGTAATGGAGCATCTTGTATATTCCCAAACACTGGGTCTGTTGTAATCTTTACTTGCCTTTCAATAAAGTTAACAACATCAGTGAAAGTAGTCTCACAGTTGTGCCTTTATTAATAACGATATTAACAAAATTTGTGGAATTAGCATGATAAGCTGTCAACAGAGGAAAAAAAAATCCACCCCCTACTAAGTCTCTATCTAACCAAACTAACAGCACAAAAAGTGAATATGTGACTATATTCATTTACTTCTACCACACCTGGTGACAAATTACCATGACCCATAATAAAATGTGCAACACAAAATACAATACAGACAGACAGAAAATAAATGGCTCCTACTGGGAAGTTTGTTAGTACACCCAACTATATATTCACACAAACCATTAGATACAAATGATCATATAGGCATTACTGTAAAATTCATAAGTGTAGTCCAACTAGTTCTGGTGACAGCATTGAGGGATGGCGTTGCAAGAAGGCACAAAGAATTATAGAGGGTCCATGAGAAAAATAGAAAATGTTGGGAATACTGAAGAGGTCAGGCAATGTCTGAGTAAGAAAATCATTTGGCACTTCTAGTTGACCTTTCTTCAAGACTAAGAGAAGTAAGAGATCAAAAATCTTAAATTACAGGGGCAGGAGAGAGTAAAGGGAATGCCTGTGATAGGGTTGTGTGTGAGAGAGACTAAATGACACATGTGGTGGTGGGGCTGGCTGAGGGAGGACAGTAAGGTCTTGCTCATTGCAGATGCTCTGTAGAAGGTGTAAATAGAAGGTGAAGAATGAAATTGGGGAGAGAAAAAGTGAAGATGTGATTTTAAGATTGATATGCTGGAAGTGCAAGGCACTGAAGGTACAGGAAATCAAGTAAAAATTGACAACACTGGAGATGCTTAGCAGGTCAGATAGCAACTGTTCAAAGAGAAAATAAATTAGCATTTCAAGTCATTTATCTTTCACCAGAGTAAGCCAGTTCTGATACAAATGGGAATGCTCCATTATCTGAAGTTGAATTTGCCAAGTCCTGCAATGTGTCTAATTGGAAGATAGGATGCTGTTTCTGCACTTGCATTGACCTCTCACCCTGTTTCAATAATGACCAAAGGCAGAGGTAAGAGTAGAATTTAGGGGAATTAAAGTGACAGGAAATGGGAAACTCATTGTCATCCCTGTGGGTTGAACAGAGCTGTTTTGCAAAGTGGTCACCCAACCCCTGGTTAGTTTCACCAATACAGAGGAGACCATGCCATGACCATTGTACATAGTGCACTAAATTGAAAAAAGTATTGATGAATCTCTCACCTGGAAGGAGTGTTTGGGAAGGGATAAAGGGGAAAGCGCATGGGAGTATGATGTGAGAAGGCATGTGGGTGTTGTTAGAGATGGAAGAGTGAACCAGAGATATCACCTAAGACATGGCTTTCTTTGGAATGGCTGAAAGGGGATAGGCACGTGTGTTTGGTGGTGGGGGTGTATTGAAATTACAGAGGATGATCTATTGAATGTGGAGGCTGTTTAAATGTACAGTGAAGACAAAGGGAAACCTTATCCTTGTGGGTGAGAGACCAGGTGAGAGCTGAAAAAGACATGGTTATGAGCCTCGTCAGCCATGGCTGAGGGAGAACTATTGTTGAGGCAAAAAAAGGGACATTTCAGAAGCACTGGTGTGAAAGGTGGCTTTATCAGTACACATCAGGGATCAACTTTATGCACCATGTACTGTATATTTACATGTATTAGGAATTTTGCTGTGGTGTGTTGGCGCGACATGAAACAGATATAACAAAGCTAGAGAGACTGGAAAAATGGAATAGCCCTCTAGGAAGCAGATTGGGAGGAAGTGTAATTAAGATTTTTGAGGTTTTCCTTTGGCTTGTGTAGTTATTGGTTGAAAAATTAATCAGATACTGCTTGTTACTGTTTAATGATATTGAGATAACTTGGCTGAAAAGTTAACAAAAGATTAAACATAAATAAAAAACATTCTCTGCACACCACCTGCCTCAGCGGCAGGGTTGTTAGAAATCCTCGGGAATCCGATGACAGCCCTAACTCTATTAAAGGAGCAGCCCTTGATATCATCTGGTATTTATGTGAAGAGGAGTGATCACGTATTGTAACAAGTGTGTCTTTCAAGAAAGTTGGGAACAACTGCAGTACATGATATATAATACTGTGCAATATTCACACCTCTGAGTAATACATCTAGGATTTATATTGTGTATTCAAATGTACTAAAATATCCCAAGGCTTTACAGGAGCCAAAATTGACACCAAGCCAAAGAAAAAGAATGCACATATATGGACCACCTTGTGTGACCTCTGGGCATTCCAAGGCATTTCACAGGCTACAGTGAGCTTTGTGGTAATTCCTATGGTAATGTCAGGAAGCAGGAAATATTAGAACAGGTGACCAAGGCAAGATCAAAGTGATAGGTTTTAAGGAGGAATTGCACATGGAGAGGTAATTGGGTTTGAGGAGATTATTCCATTGCTTGAGGCATACAGTCAGTGGTTCAGTGTCTTTCATCTAGCTGGGAGTCAGAAGGTTCTTGGCTCAAATCACACTCAAGAAATTTGGGGATACCTCAATGTAATCTTAAACTTTGAAAATGAGGGCCTGTCTGTTATTTTTGTGAATATAAAGTACCTTGATGCACTATTTTGAAGTTCATAAGTTTGATCCTAGTTTCATAAAATCACAAGTCGTTGGAGCAGAATTAGGCCATTTGGCTTATTGAGTTTGCTCCACCATTCCATCGTGGCTGATTTATTATACCCTTCCACCCCATTCTACTGATTTCTCCCCATAGTCTTTGGCACCCTTACTAGTCAAGAACCTGTCAACCTCTGCTTTAAATATACCCAATGACTTGGCTTCCTCAGCCATCTGAGGCAACAAATTCCATAGATTCACCACCCTCCACCAAAGTAAGTTCCTCCTCATCTCAGTTCTAAAGCATCGTCCTTGTATTCTGAGGCTATGCCCTCTGGTTCTAGACTCCCCTACTATAGAAGACATACTCTCCATCCAATCGATTTAGGCCTTCAATATTTGATAGGTTTCAATGAGATCTCTCCTTCTCTACCACCTTCCCCCTCCATTCTTCTAAACTTCTGGTGAGTACAAGCCTAGAGCCATCAAATGCTCCTTATTAGTTAACCCTTTTGTTCCTGGGATCATTCTCGTGGACCTTCTGTGGATTCTCTCCAATACCAGCACAGCCTTTCTTAGATAAGGGGCCCAAAACCGCTCACCGTATTCCAAAAGTGGTTCCTCAGTTTTATAAGGCATTAGTCCTGGCTGTTACTTACTCCTTGATCAATATTGCCAAAAATTAATCATTGATATTATTACTGTGCTGTTTGTGAGATCTTACTGTCCTTCCTCCTTGGCAAAGGTGGACAAATACACTTGCTGTAATGTCAAGCTTCTCTGTATAGGAGGCTCAGGAGCCCCTGTGTTGGAGAACTGCTTGCTGCCGCTACCATTTGGCCTTATGAGTGGCATCAGGAGTGAAGGAAACTATTGAATTAGCTCGTTCCACTAAAATTTCATACTAAAGCTAATAAAATAAAATTTCCTGGAAGACAATCCAGCCCAGGCATGAGGAGGGAACATGTGTTCAGAACTGCATTTTGTTGGTGGATTTTCACAATGGTTTAAGAAAATAACTATAATCTTACAAAGACATCAAAATGATGAATTGATGAAAGCACTTCCCTCAAGTGCCAAATCAAAACCTGCAGCTGCTGAAAATCTGAAAATCTGAAAATAAACAGAAAATGCTGAAAATACTCGGCATTGATTCTGTGGAGAGAGAGATTTTTGGTTGAGCTCCTGTTTAGTAGGTTAATTGGCCCCTTGTGTAGGTGGGTGGGTAGGTTTTGGAAAGGAGTTGCTAACTATATGCTTTTATTGTAGGATCAGTGTAAATGTGCTGTTGATGGTTGGCACGGACTTGGTGGTCCAAAGTTCCCAATTCCATGCTCTACCTCACTATGACTAATGTTGTCTGATCTGCTGCATGTTTCCAGCAGTTTCTATTTATCCCCCTAAAATTGAAGCTTACCCGAAAGGATTGAAAAAGCAGAGAATTTGTTTAGATGACTGAAGATCCTGGGTGCTGTACTTCTTCCTCCCGTTGCTGCGGACAAGATGTGACAAAGCACTGCCTTGCCCTTTACCACAACTGACCTCTGAAACGTAGGGAGATTGAAGGGAAGTGCAGCTGTGTGCATTCATCCACCTGGCACCTGTCCCACATTCCTGGAGCTAACATATGTCACAGATCTGTCTCCAGCCAGCAAGGAAGGAAATGGATTTGACTTGGTCTTGCTATCTCCAGTTAGAATTGTTTTTAAGTGCTTTAAAGCTGAGCAATTAAGATCATTTTGTAGAAGGGTATTTACTTTGTTAAAGTATGCGGCTTTCATTTTACCCTGCACCCTCTACCGACAGTTCTCCACCCCAAAACCACTACAAAGGTAGTATAGGAGGAACTTAGCAGGCCAGGCAGCATCTGTGGAAAAGAGTACAGCTGACATTTCCATCCAAGGTCCTTCATCAGGACTGGGGAGAAAAGATGAGCCAGAGATGAAGAGTCGGTGGGATCCCACCACCATCTCCCATCCCCACTCTCCCACTTTCTGCTTTCCGCAGGGATCACTCCCTACGTGACTCCCTTGTCCATTTGTCCCTCCCCACTGATCTCCCTCCAGGCACTTTTCCTTGCAAGTGGAACAAGTGCTACATCTGCCCCTACACCTCCTCCCTCATGACCATTCAGGGCCTCAGACAGTCTTTCCAGGTGAGGTGACACTGTGGGGTCATCTACTGTATCCGGTGATCCCGATGAGGCCTCCTGTATATTGGTGAGACCGGATGCAGATTTTAATTCCACTTCCCATTCCTATTCCGACATGGCAGTCCATGGCCTGTTCTACTGTCATGATGAGGCCACGCTCGGGTTGGAGGAGCAACACCTTATATTTCGTTTTGGTAGCCTCCAACCTGATGGCATGAGCGTTGATTTCCTCAAACTTCCGGTATTGCTCCCCACCCCCCTCAACTTCAGCATTCCCCCATTCCCATTTCCCCCTCTCCCATTATCTCCTCACCTGTCCATCATCTTCCTCTGGTGCTCCTCCCCCTTTTCTTTCTTCTATGGCCTTCTGTCCTGTCCTAATAGATTCCCCCTTCTCCAGCTCTGTATCTCTTTCACCAATCAACTTTCCAGCTCTTTAATTCACCCCTCCCCCCCCCCACTCCTGGCTTTACCTATTACCTGTGTTTTTTTCCTTCCCTTCCCCCACTTTCTTCCTTTGACTCTTTTTTTTCCCCCAGTCCTGATGAAGGGTCTCAGCCCAAAACGTCAATTGTACTCTTTTCCCTAGATGCTGCCTCGCCTGCTGAGTTCCTGCAGCATTTTGTATGTGTTGCTTGAATTTGCAGCACCAGCAGATCTTCTCTTGTTAAAGATAGGATAGTTGTGGGTTAAGTTTGCTAACCTGAGTTACATTCAATTTAAGGACCACAGGCACCTTGGGTAACATTGGGGCTCACAATGTGGGCAGTGTTGAGAGTGGAGAAGGGCCTAATTGTGGGCTTGGCAGCTCTATATTAGTCTAATTCTTTCAGTGCAAGGGTGCTCCAATCTCTGTCAGTTTACATACAAATTTACCTACAAGAATTTAGGTGTTATTATTGACTCTGAGCTAAATTTCAAATCACATGTTAACCATGTTATTAAGACTGTTCTTTCATGTTATAAGAAATGGAACTCTTGCAATGTGCCTTACATGTCAAGCTGCAGAATAATTGGTACACAATTTGTTTTTAACTGTTAGACTGCTGTCATGCACTCTTCAGCACTGCCTAAGAAAGATATAAATTGGCTGCAGCTTGTCCAGAAAAAAGAAAATCTAAGCACGTTTCACCACTTTTGGCATCATTACTCTGGCTGCCTGTGTCCTTCAGGATCAATTTTAAAATACTCTTAATTGTCTGTAAGGCTCTGACTAATCTGGCTGCTGTTCATAGTTTGGAATGTCTATCCCCTTGCATTCCTAACCGTAGTTTTAATCTGTAAATCCTGGTTTGTTTGGTGTTCCAACAGCCAAGCATGTAAGAACTGGTGAGGTGACCTTTTACTCCTATGCACCAAAAATCTGAATTTAGTTCCGAATGAGATACGCCAGGCTGTGGAACATTTCAAAACACTTCCAAAAACCTACTTTTCAAAATTTGGTCTACCTATAAGATTACTTAATGCCTATTGATGTTGATTACATTTATATAATTTGGAAAAATTGATTACATGTTATTCTATATAATGTTTGTCTTATGATTTTTTACTTTGTCTCCTATTTTTATGACTCCAGCACTGTGCAAAAGTCTTAGGTACATATATATGGTTAGCGTGCCTAAGACTTCCGCACAGTCCTGTACTTGTCAACTTGGAGGAGCGGAGAGTGAGTTTGTAAATCTGGTGTGTGCAAAGGGTGTTTGGAAAGGTGAGGGTGGAGCTCTGTGGGAGGGGTGTGCGATAGGTGGCAGACTAGGAACGCCAGGGGCTGGTGGTGGCACGGGTGAAGACACGCCCAGCCCTGCGACACCAGGAAGGGTAATATGATTTCAAACAAATGGTTTATTGATCATTGCAGAATGTCTCTCTGGTGCTTCCTGCTCCATACACTCTCCCTTCCCCTTTTCCCAAACATGATTCCCCTCTCCCTGTCCCCGCTCTCAGTCCACAATAAAGACCCATATCAGAATCAGGTTTATCATCATTCACATATGTCATGAAATTTGTTTTCTTTGTGGCAGCAGTACAGTGCAATACATAAAATTATTGCAGTACTATGCAAACGTCTTAGGCACCTAGCTATAAATATGCCTAACACTTCTTCACAGTTCTGTATATTGATTTATCTTTACAATCTTTGTTAAGCACTTTAAGCCTTCATCTTGATGCATGAAAGGTCCTATATAAATAGCTATTTTTTTTATTAACTTTACACTCGGTGTTAGATCCTGATGTGCATATTCAAGGAAATTAAAGTCAGCTTTAAGAAGCTCTTAAACCAGCAAAAGTAACCTGAGCCAAGATGGCTTCTGGTATAAATCTGGCAGATTGTTAGGCAAAGTGAAGAGATTTAATGGTTACTTAATAGCAGAAAAATGTTGGCCATTTGCAGAATTTTATTTTCATGTATATAAATAAGATTCTCATGTCTTTAATTCATTATAGGCAAATTAAAATGCACATTTGAGATAAATTATGGTTTTATTAGTCAAACAGAACATGGGTAATTTCAGAATATTTATAGAGTCAAAATTAGTTCCACATAAATATTTAAATAGGTGAACGTCGCATTTCTGTGTCTCACCACCCACCCCCTCTCTTTTACTTGCTTTCAGCCTTCATATATGTATAACTACCTTGCTGATTGATTCACAGCTGACAAGGTTTATTTAGGAAACACTGGTTTTCTAAAACTTAAAGCATTTAAGGGAAATCTACTTGGCCAAATGTGTTCCAGGTCCAGTGTTATTTCAGTGAATTTGCTCTGGAGTACAAACAAAAAGCAAAATATTTTATTGTCTGAGGTTGTTCTCCAATTCCAATCTATGGGAGTTAGTGTTTCCATTGCCCCCTTCATGAATGACAAGTGTTTGATGGAGCTGTAAGTCTCTCAGTAAACTTCGTGAGGATAACTAGATACCTCCTACCTTACAGACAGCAATACATTGTACCAGATGAGGCTATTAGTAACAGATGATTTTGTTTAATTATGTTGGCTAAGGGATAGATATTAGCCACAGCACAGCAGAGCTCCCCCGTTGTTTAAATGAAATCTTTACCATTTACCTGAGCGTGGAAAGCTGGAGTTTAACTTCTCAAACAGAAGGCAGCACTTCCAACTGTGCAGAATTCCCACGATACTGCACCAGAGTGACAGACTGACAGCTTCCAGAATGATTCCCGATTCTCAGTAAGCACTGGAATGACAGAAGCTTATTGTTTTACCCACAGAGATAACATGCCATTTATCTTTCTATGAGCAGACAAAAGACCTTTTGCTCAAAATTGAATGAAAACTAATTGTGAAAGGCACTTTGCAGAATGAATAGCAATATTTTTCCCTAGTTCTGACATTCACTGGGCTCGAATATTTGTCTTCTCTAGCTCTGCATTTAATTAAATTGTTCTCATACATTTCCCATACTACTTTACAACACAGGAGGCCATTTGGCCCATTGGGTCCATGTCAGGTCTCAGAGCAATCTCAATAATCCCATTCGTTTCTCATTATAATTTAGGTTAAAATCCTAACTAAGTGTACTGCCGAAGGGTTTCGGTGGGAAATGTCGACTACTTTTTTTCCATTGATGCTGCCTGTCCTGCTGAGTTCCTCCAGCATTTTGTGTGCGTTGCTCAGATTTCCAGCATCTGCAGATTTTCTCTTGTTTGTGTTAAGAGAGGGGAGTTAACTAGGGGAATAACGTCCTCCAGTTATTATATCTGAAGCAAAGCTGACTTAAAAAGCCTGACGCTAATGGTGATTTGTCTTCTTGTCCTAAGTCCACTTCTCCTCCAATAAGCTGCCTTGTAATTTGAGGGAACCTCCTGAAGATACACAAACAGTGTTAGCTGCAGGATGCCCAATCAAACCCTTGCACTGCTTAATTGATCGTGGCAGACTCCATCCCCTCTTGTTGCTATCCATCATGTTTCAATATGTTTGTTCTCTACTAACAGACGGTTTGCCATGTCAGTTCTGACATGTAAAATGAGAAATCTGGTTATTATTGACAGAAATAATGCTAGCTCATCGCAGTGCTGACGTTTTCTGGGCATTACTTCCTGTAATTTCAATCTTGGAGTATTGTGTACAGTTCTGATCATTAAGTACATGAAGAGTGTTGAGGATTTGGAAAGGGTGCAGAAGAAGCTCACCAGGATGCTCCCTGTATTGGAAGATGAGAGCGGCTGGACAAGCCTGGATTGTTTTCTCTGAAGCATCATAAGCTGATAGATGTTTATAAAATTAAAAAAAACACAAGCGACATAGATCGGGCCCAGCACAGTCATTGATTATGGCGCACCTGTGTCTCTGCCTCACTCGGAGTTTGAGGAGATTTTGTATGTCAGCAAAGGTGCTTGCAAATTTCTACTGATGTGTGGCAGACAGCATTCTGACCGCTTGTAACACAGCATGGTACGGAGGTTCCTATGTGCAGGATCGCACGAGGCTGCAGAGGGTTATAGACTCAGCCAGATCCATCATCAGCACAACCCTCCTCACTATCAAGGACTTCCTCCAAAGGCAGTGCCTCAAGAAGGAGGCATCCATCACTAAGGCCCCTCTGGAGCTTGAAGACCCCCATTCAATGTTTTAGGAACAGTTTCTTCCCCTTTGCTACCTGAACAGTCCATGAACTGATGATCACTACTTTGCTATTCCTCTTTTGCATTATTTGATTTTGTAATTTCTAGTAATTTTAATGTCTTTGCATTGTACTGCCACACTAAAACAACAAGCTTCACATCCTATGTCAGTGACGGTAAACCTGATTCTAACAGGTGGACAGAATCTTGAGGATGAAGCACTGGAGGACATGTATTCAAGGTGAGAGGGGCAAAGTTTAAGAGAGATTTTACACAGAGAGTGGGCAGGTGCCTGCAGCAGGCTGCCAGGAGTAACAGTAGAAGCAGAGACAATAGTGGTGTTTAGGAGGCTGTTAAACACATGAATATGTAAGGAATGGAGAGAGAGAGAGATATGGATCATGTACTGGTTGAAGTGACTGTTTAATTCAGCATCTGGTTCAAAACGAGCATTGTAGGCTGAAGAGCCTGTTTCTGTGTTCATACTGTGTTATATTTCCTGTTCTATATATAACTTCCATCTAACCCAGGGGTTCTCAACCTTCTTTATGTCGTTAACCAAGGGGTTTGTGGACCCCAGGTTGGGAACCCCAGATCTAGTCTGAGATTTTGGGTCCCTTTGGTGAAGCAGAGTGGTACAGAATGACGAATTGTGTCATGGTGCTTGCATTGTTTGATCTGAGGATACCATTAGTGCTGGCAGAGGAGTGCTGTGCTTCCACTGTTCCAGGGACTGCGGTTCAACCTGACCATCTGGGTAGAATGTTCATATTCTCCCTCTGGGCTTCCCCAGGTGCTGGGTTTACCCCTCATCCCAAAGATATGCTGACTGGTAGATTAATTAATACCTGTAAATTGCTTCTGTCATCGATGGATAGTAATATTGGAATGGGGTAGGGTGTTGGCGTTGAAGAGCATGTGTGAGAGAATAGGGTACAAGAAAATATCTGGGAGTGGGACTGCTGAAGTTGCTCAGAGAGCCGGCACAGACCAGATGTGTCAAACGGTCTCCTGCTGTGTCACAAGGAAGTATAGGAAATACATGAGAACAGTTTAATGAAATGCAAACTTTGGCAGACAGATTTTAGGCCAGTGCCATCGTTCGGTTAGTCATCTTGGCTCAGAGAACCTTGGGTTTAGAAGGGGATTATAGGGAAAATTTGAACAGGTTAGGACTTTATTCCTGGAACATAGTAGACTGAGAGGAGCACCACACATCAAAGTTGCTGGTGAACGCAGCAGGCCAGGCAGCATCTCTAGGAAGAGGTACAGTCGACGTTTCAGGCCCTTCGAAGGGTCTCAGCCTGAAACATCGACTGTACCTCTTCCTAGAGATGCTGCCTGGCCTGCTGTGTTCACCAGCAACTCTGATGTGTATTGCTTGAATTTCCAGCATCTGCAGAATTCCTCGTGTTTGCGAGACTGAGAGGAGATCTGTAGAGGTGTACAACATTAAGGAGTATGGATAAGTTAAATATATGCAAGCTTTTTCTCCTGACGTTGGGTGACCTAGAAGTCCTAGGGTTTAGGTTGAAAGGGGAAATATTTAAGGGAAACCTAAGGGAGAACTTGTTCCCTCAGACTGTGGAATGAGCTGCCACTTGTGATGTGGGTTCAACTGCAATATTTAAGAGAATTTTGGATAAGAAGAGTGTGAAGGGCTATGGTCTGGGTGCATGTAGATTGGACTAGGTGGAAAAACAGGTTGGCATGGATGAGAAGGGCCAAAGGGTCTGATTTTGTGCCAAAATGTTCTATGATAATCCTAGTCCACATAGTCAGTCTTTGGGTTTGAATTGCTCTGTAAACCATGGTGTTAGCCTCACTGTTACCCATCACTTCTAATAATGTCTGCCTGTACCTAGAAGGTATCTGGTCCAGTGGGTTTCATATGAAACTTAAATATTCTCATTCTGCCCAAAAGGTCAATACATTGGGAACTTGTGGTTTAAAATCCCCATCAAGGTTTCATGTAATGCAAAAAACTCCAAACGGCTAGACATCACAGTTAAAATGATTCATTTCCTCTGCGTCGGAGAACTGTTCCACGCCCCTTCTCACCCCAAAGTGCCCTCTGTGACTTAATTGCTTTACTCACTTGTGATCTGTTGAAATGTGTTAACCATCACACGAGAGAAAGAGGCCCTGTGAACTCACAACTGTCATTTCGTCCCAAAGGTGAATTACTGCAACATGTCTTTTAGCAGTATCATGAGAACAAGTGAGTTGGTGCCGAAGTATTGAAGCCTCATTGATCTGTTCAAAAGGCCTTCTTGGATTAAGTGCTTGTAACAAAGTTGCAGAGACACTGATTACAGAAGCAATTACTCACAGATCTGAAGAGACTGCCTTTGGTGTGGACAACTGATTGCGTGCATCACTACAAGGAACTCGTTCTAATGATGCTTGCTTTCTGCTGATGGTAACTCAATGTAAATTTTTGTACTTTGAAGAAGGTTGCTTGGAGAATTCAGCAAAACCTTAAGAACAATGAAGAGTGATCAGTAAATACCTCATTGCCTCAGTGCCAATGTTCTGTAAAGAATGAATTTAAAATCCATCCTGTCGCTGTCTGTAAAGGGTTTGTAGATTTTCCACGTTATTGCGTGAGTTTCCTATGGGTGCTCCAGTTTCCTCCTACAGTCTAAAGACTTACCAGTTGGTAGGTTAATTGGTCATTGTAAATTGTCCTGAAATTAAGCTAGGATTATATCTAGCGTTGCTGGGCGGCACAACTTGAAGGGCCAGAAGGGCTAATTCCATGTTTTATCTCAATAAATAAATAATTTTTAAAAAATTCTGTTGTTCAATTTGCATTAGACAGCAATTTTACAGCCGTGGAAAATTAACAAGTTTTGAATTATTATGATGATATGATTATGATTGTGAGGACATGCAGTCCCCTTTTATTGTCATTTAGTAATGCATGCATTAAGAAATGATACAATGTTTTTCCAGAATGATACCACGGAAACACATGACAAACCGACTTAAAAACTAACAAAAACCACATAATTATAGCATATAGTTACAACAGTGCAAAGCAGTACCGTAATTTGATAAGAACAGACCATGGCACGGTAAAAGTCTCAAAGTCTCTCGAAAGTCCCATCATCTCATGCAGACGGTAAACCTCCAGCACCGCCAACTTGCCGATGCAGCATACTGGAAGCATCCAACCACAGTCCAACTCCGAGTCCGTCCGAAAACTCCGAGCCTCCGACCAGCTCTCCAGCACCGAGCACCAAGCACCATCTCTGCCGAGCGCTTCGACCCCGGCCCCGGCAACAGGCAATAGGCAAAGCCGAGGATTTGGGGCCTTCATCTCCAGAGATTCTCGATTGCACAAGAGCAACGGCAGCGAAACAGGCATTTCAGAAGTTTCTCCAGGTGTTCCTCCATGCTTCTCATGGCTGTCTTCATCAAATCCGGATTGTGCACGGCCCCCTAGTTATACATACGATATTCATTTGGAACGGCCGCGCGCACTGCGTCGCACCGCCGTCTTCTCCTCCCTCCTAATTTGGGAGGTGTGTCTCTACCAAAGGAGGAGTTAGGCACTCATTCCCTCTGCTAGCCTGCAATTCACCCTTTGGCGAAGTGTTGCAGCCACTTAGCCCACCTCCCCACTTCCTCCACCCTCCTGATCAGCGTCACGTGAAGCTACGGGAGCAGATGGTGGATGGTTGTATGAGCAGTTGGTACAGATCATAAGTCCTGGTTATGTAGCCACTGACACCAGGCAGACAGTCTCTGAAGAGTATTGGTAACGGCTGCAGTCACCTGTTTTGTAGAAGCACCTGCCCAGTAGAAGGCAATGGCAAACGATTGCAGAAAAATTTGCTGAGAACAATCCTGGTCATGGAAAGACCATGATTGCCCACATCATACAACATGGTACATAATGAACGAACAAAGGAATTATTATGTTGATGAGCGGTATAGACTTATGTGGCCAGTCCTCCCATGCTACAATAAGCATTTATATTGGTGGCCTTTGATATGCACTACTTTTGTATCAGAATCATTAACCTCTGTGATCTGAAAGATAAGAATATAGTTATTCTGCAGTTTTTGTGTAAAGCAAATGTGTTTTCCACTTTGAGGTGAAAGTATCAGCATAATCTGAAGCACAGTAAAGAGGAACAAAACCTTCTGTACATCAGCGCAGGATTAGAAGGTGCATTTTCGCATTATTTACATGGGCAATTTCAAACTGTTCCAACAACAAAATCAACCACAGCATGGCAAGGAGTCTGTTGAATGTTTCCTGTCTTGACAGGCTAATGCTGTAGTAACAGGACTTTGGAATCTACTAATACAAGAGATTCAGCAGATCAGACAAAATGCTGGAGAAACTCATCAGGCCAGGCAGCGTCTATGGAAAAGAGTAAAGAGTGGACGTTTTGGGCCGAGACCCTTCATCAGGACTGTTTTTGAGATCCAGCAGATGCTGGAAATCTGAGCAACACAGACAAAATGGTGGAGGAGCTCAGCAAGTGAGATGACATCTATGGAGAGGAATAAATAGTCTATGTTTCAGACTGAGACCCTTCATTATGACTGGAATGGAAGGGGACAGGAGCCGGAATAACAAGGTGGGGGGAAGGAAAGGAAAGGAGTACAAGCTGACAGGTTATAGATGAAACCAGGGTGAGGACAAAGGTAGGGGTGGTGAGGGAACAATAAGAAACTGGGAGGTGATATGTGGAAAACATAAAGGGTGGAAGAAGAAGGAATCTGATAGAAGACAGTAGACCACAGAAGAAAGAGAAGGAGGGGTTGATGAGAAGGAGTGAATGTGGAATGGAAAAAGGAAGAAGGGAGAAATTGCCTGAAATTAGAGAAAAACCTACATAGGCACAAGGGTGATAGAAACTGGAGGGTTATGTAGATGGGAAAGGTTAGTTTGATCTTAGAGTAGTATGGGATCGTTGGAAACTACAAACGTACCATAGGAAACATAAGGTGTTGTTCCTTCAACCTGACTGTGTCATTGTGACAGGATGCACTGTTCAGTTACGTTCCATATGTATATCCCTTGTGGTACCAAAGTCTGAAAAGTGAAATGCAGCAGTATAACACCTGTCCACACAACTTGATAATCCTTTCACTTGTGGTATTATACCCAAATCCTTGGTTTACAAATATTGTAGTATTGGACAAAATTGTGAGTTCAATAGGTGGAATTTTATTTGCACCTAAAACAAATATTTTAAATCTGGGGATTAAATATTTGCCTCTTGTGAACTTGAGGTCAAAGTGAACGCACTATAGCTATGCATCTTTCTCCAATTACTGCAGGTATGGGCCCATTGCCTAGGGTCCTAGTCATTGCATCTAATGGAAAACACTGAATGAATGAAACTGCTGTTCATGTAGCAAGGATTGGAATAAGCCTTAGACAGTAGTGTTAAATAGCCAACAACTGGTTAATTTCCAAAGATGTCATTACATCCACTCTTAAGGTCATATTGGGTTGTGGTGAATTGTGGACAACGTTGTGTGTAGTTTCTACCCACACTAACCTTCTGCATATGTTCTAAATTAGCGAAAGAAGCATGGTCAAACCTTTAACTAAATAAGAAAGACTGAGCTGACATTGGGCTGCATATTTCTTTTTAAAATTTAATGTGATAACAACTGTAAAATGTTTGTTGTTTTGGCAAATATGGAACAGAATGTGCCAGACGTGTTTTCCAGCAGCCTCTGAACTGCACTACATGTCAACACGGATCTTTGAAATCATTTCATCTTGTGGCTATTTCCTTTTGTTTGCCTTTGTTGACAGTTTCTTAAATCTGGCCAATTTATTCCACTGTAAAAGTTATTGACAGGACTTTTGTTTACAGTAGGAGTTAATATATTTCTTCTGTCAGAACAGAGACACCTTTACAATAACGTGAATGGAATATGAATTTCAAAGGTAATGTTTTTACTAGTGTCATTTTCTAAGAGCTTTTTGATATATAGTCTTGGATAAATGTTTGTGGCTCGATGTTTGCATTTTATTAAGATGTAAAAGGGTTTTGCAGTAAAAATGTTCTTCAGAATTTAGATTAATAGTTGAAATTAGAAGATTTTTAACTGCTATATTCTGTAATTTGAAGATTTCCTTTTTGTTGTAATTGTAGTTTTTTTCCTATTGGTACATAATATATCTATCTTGTATGTATTTATCGCATCACATTGATTAAAAATTAATTGAAACAATTTAACAAGAGGTTATAGCCATCGCAACTTGTGTGTTGCTCTTGGAATTAAAATTGAATTATTGGAAATAGTTGGTGATTGAGTTCTATAATATAAGGAATGAGAATAGCCAACACCCGCCCCCCCCCCATTACACCCCTCTATCTTCTGTGTTTGATAACAGTATGATTGATTATCTCCGCGTTACCTTCACACAGTGTACCCTCAATGTGAAATAACAGATATATACATGTAATTTTCAAACTTACTGCATTTCTACTGATGAGCAACTCTTAGTTCCGGAAAGAGAGTCTCCTACAAGTGCCACAGAGGAAATTGCCATTGGCTAATAATAATACTGAGTGATTCTTTGGTCTTGCCTACAGTACTAGTGCCTACTGCGGAACTGTTGAAACCACTCATCATCATTGTGGCATGTCACTTGGTACCCATGAGTCCACTGATCGCAGTGTTCTCATCATCTGAGTGTGTCAGTTCCTTCGAGGGAGAGAATTCCAGAGATTCTGAATTCAAAGAGGTTCACTCCTTTTCCAAGTTTGTGACTCCACTGGTTCTAGACTCCCCAGACTCCCCTGTAGAAATGTATCCTGTACAGCCTAGTCCTATTCAAATCCACAAGCAAAAAGTGCAGATGGTGATCGCAAAGAAGAAAATTAATTTTGGGAGTACCCAGCAGGTCAGGTAGCATCTGTGGAGAGAGAAGCAGTTAATGTTTTATCGTGGTATCCTTTTGAAAAATCCACTGAAATGTTTCCAGAATGTTCTGTGTATGTCTATAAGAATCAATTGTGTTTCAATGAGATAATTTTCAAAGCTTCTGTGCTTCAGGGAATGTGGCTCATTTTGCTTCAGATTCTAAATCTATATAACAAAATTATTTCTGATTCCTGTCTGCAGAGTAGATGACATAGCAGAGCAGTGTTGGCTGCTACTAGAAGGTTCATATTGTGCATTGTCATTACAAGCAGTGACAGTGGACTCTGTTCACTGTCTTGATTTAATTTCAGCTGCATTTGTTGATTGTTGGTAGCAAGGCCTCAGAGTGGCACAGCTGGCAGACCCTTTGCCTCAGCCTCCAGTGCTGTCTGTGTGGAGTTTGCATGTTCTCCATTTCACTGCGTTGGCTTCCTCCAGGTACTTCAGTTTCCTTCAACATCCCAAAGGCATATAGTTAATTAGCCACTGTAAGTTGCCACTGTGTTAATGGTATGAACTCAGTGAGTCAACAGTTGAGTTACTCTATAAAAGCAGAAGTTCTGTTTGGAAATAGTGCAACAGGTATAAGCACATAGTTAGTAGTACAGAGTGAATATTCAGTTGCTAGTATGTGTACGTATATGGGAGTAGGGGAAGGCCATCTGCCCTTTGAGCCTGTTTGCCACTCAAAGAGCTCCTGGCTGGTGAAGGATTGAAAGTTTCAACTGAATCTGATTTCCCCTTCAGACAATGCATTCCAGTTCATAGTACCTCACTGAGTAAAAATAGAAATTGCCTTCATACAACATAGAGCATGGAACGTAAAACAGCACAGTACAAACCCTTTGGCCCATGGTGTTGTGACAATCTTTTAACCTACTCTAATATCAACCTAACCCTACCCATCTACATATCCCGCCATGTGCCTATTTAAGCTTTTTCTTAAATGCCCCTTATGTACCTGCCTCTACCACTGTCCTTAGCAGGGCATTCCACACACCCAACACTCTTTGTGTAAAACAATTACCTCTGACACCACCACCCACCACCCCCCACCCCCTCCCAACGCCTGATTATTTTTATACCCTCGTGTATTAGCATTTCTGCCCTGGGAAAAAGTCTCTGGCTATCCACTCTATCTATGCCTTTTATCATCTTGTACACCTCTCTCATCATCCTTCACTCCAAAGAGAAAAGCCCCAGCTTGCTCAACCTATCTTCATCAGTGATGACCTCTAATCAAGGCAGCATTCTGGTAAGTCTCCTCTGCACCCTATCTAAAGCTTCCACATCCTTCCTATAATGAAGCGACCAGAACTGAATATGATATTCAGTTTTATAGAGCTGCAACGTTACCTTGCTGCCTGCTCTTGCACTCAATTCCCCGACTATCCCCCTTCACCTTCCTCTGCTGGCTGTCTTTTCTGCTAGTTTAATGGTATTTGTGTCCAAGAGGCTGAAGAAAGTGGTGAGTTATTTCATGTGGATTTGCTAGATGGAAAACTCGGTAAAGGATTCAGATTTGACAGAAAGCGATTATTTGTGATCTGCATCTCTCTTCAGCTGTTTGGCCTCTGCTCACCATAAAAAGACTGGAATATCCTGTGACTGACAGGCTAGAGGTGTAAGTAATGGGTTATGTAATTCGCCTCAGGATTTTTCACCTAACACCCTCGCACAGGAAGGATTGGAATGAGAGTTTTGCCTTCAGAGAAACTTGATTGGAAACTGTGTTCAAAAATGTGATTTATTTTCTTAAGCAAGCTTCCAAAATCCAACTATCTGGTGGCACGAGACCCAATATGTAAACTGTAGGGCCTCGTGAATTATTATCTCACCTTGGTAAAATATGGACTGTGAATATACCAAACAGCAAGGAACCCACAAGCATAGTGCAGCTGGCACCAAGCCAACAGAGTGGTCCTGGCTGTGTGAAAAATCTGAAAACAGAGCTCTGCATTCGCCCTGCTACTGCCTTCCACAATGACATTTTAATTTATAGTCATGTTACTGGTTCACATTTGGGTCAGTAGCCAAAACTTCCATTTCTGGTCTTGGTACTTGAGGAGTGATACACTTGCATTGGAGGTGGTTCAGAGAAGATGGATTCCAGAAGAAGCTGTCTTAGTTGTGAGCAGGATGGGCCCAGAGGCTTAGGAGAATGAAAGATGTTGTTGTTGAGGGACTGACAGACTGAAGGCTAAGAGAATGTTTTTCCGTATGGGGATATCTCAAACTAGGGGAGGGGCATGAGGGAATTGTGTCATTTTAGGGTCAAGAATGTTTGGAACCCCATGTGAATGCTGAATTATTGAATGTTCTCAAGCACAGAAATGAGAGTTTTAACACTGGGGAGCTGTTGTGAATTATGATCAATGGGCATGTAAATAGATCTGAGTCGAAAACTGAATTGGACATGGGGGGTTTTTTTTTGAATGGCAGACCAAGCTTACTGCTGCCCTTATGTTGAGAAATACAGATAAATGTGATTGAATATGATCCTTTTCAAGATTGCCTGCTTGTAGTAATTTTTTTTGATCTCTTGGAGCAATGAGATAACCATTTGTATACAGCAGTTGCCGTAGTATTTAATTATAGAAAAAGTAGGTTTTTTTTTGTAAAGCTGAACAGCCATGAAACATTGACAGAAATCAGCTGACAAAGAGTCCATTGAAACATATAAGATTCTGACAGGCCTCAACAACTTAGATGCAGGGAGGATATTTCCCCTAGATGCGGGACATCTAGAAATAGGAATCACAGTCTCAGGATATGAAATAAGCAATTTAGGACTGAGATGAGGAGGAATTTCTTTACTCAGATGGTGGTGTAACTGTGGAATCCAATACTGCAAAGCACTGTGGAAGCCGGGTCATTGAGTATATTTATGAAGGAAGTAGATTATTTTTTCTACATAAGAGGTATAGAACAAGAGGGGAGTGTGGGAATAGATTATAGAGGACTAGCTATGATTGCATTGAATGGTGGAACAGTCTGAAGGGGCTGAATAGCCTCCCATTATTCTGTGTCATCTTTACACACAAAGGTTAATGAAAGGTCTTATGTCAAGACAACTTTTGAAGTATAGAAAGGGAGCCCTTGAACGGTAAAGCTAAAGAAACTTGTATTTAAACAGTGGCCTTCTACCATAGGACATCTCAAGGTTCTTATCAGGCTGTGAAATCCTTTTGAAGTGAATTTACTGTTGTAATATAGGAACCGTGGCAGCTATGTGATAATGCCCGGATGGTTTAATGATGGTGATTGAGGTATAAATATTGGTCAATGCACTCTAGGGAACTTACCGGGCTTCCTTTGAAATAATGTCACAGGAATGTTGTTTTTTGCATCCCCCTAAGTTTACTGCGTCATCTGAAATACAGACCCTGAGTGTAGTATTCCTCAGCAGTGCACTGGAATGTTCGACTAGATCTGTGCACTAATATCTGGAATGGGATTTGGACACTCAGTCCTCTGACCTTGAGGCAAGAATGTTACTGATAGCTGACAGTGTTCCTTTATTGCTTTTATTCATCCCTTTTTCTTCCTTCCCTTTCATCCTGGTTTGTTGGCTGCTTATTTGGATGCACTTTCATAAGCGTCAGTCCTAGGGGATCATTGTTGTATGAGACTTATCGTCATATATCAGTATCTCCTCCACTGACGACGCCAGTATATCTGAACTCCTAGAAGGGTTGTCACTCGCATACGGCTCGGCTGCGAGAAACCTAACTTAATTCCTTTTACAGCCCTGTAATGCTGTTACCAAGTTAGATGCCCCTCCACGCTCAGAGATCTGTCAGTGCAATACAGATTTAGTTTGTTTCATAACCGGTCTCCCTGGCCAACATTCTCGCAGGAGAAAGGCCTCGGGATCCTGGTGAAATTGCACAATTCAGAAGAAGCAGTGTCATGCAGTTCAGAGCTCAACCTGACATAAAACAAATTCTGTGTGTATTTCTGGATGTCTCAGTAGCCAGCAAGGTTTCATTCTGAATTTTTGACAACATTTCTTTTTGCTTCTGGACCCCTTTCTCTAGCATAATCAACCCCCATTAAATGAAGTCAACAGTCACACACCAACACAACACACAAAATATGCTGGAGGAACTCAGCAGATCAGGCAACGTCTATGGAAATGAATGAACAGTTGACGTTTTAGGCCGAGACACTTCTTCAGGACCTGAAAAGAAAGTGGGTGGGGGGTGGGGAGAGACGCCAGTGTAAAAAGGTGGCAGGAGGGGAAGGAAGATAGCTAGAAAGTGATAGGTAAAGCTAGGTGGGTGGGGAAGGTAAAGGGCTGGAGAGGAAGGAATCTGATAGAGGAGAGTGGACCACAGGAGAAAGGGAAGAAGGATGGGCACCAGTGGGAGGTGGGAAGAGGTACTAGGCAAGAGTGGGGAATGGAAAAAAAAAAGGGAAAAAATGTTGTACCGGAAGGAGAAATCAATGTTCAGGTTGGAGGCTGGAATATGAGGTGTTGCTCCTCCACCCTGAGGGTGGCCTCATTGTGGTACAAGAGGAGACCACGTACTGACATGTTGAAACAGGAATGGGAATAGGAATTAAAATGGTTGGCCACTGAGAAATTCTGCTTTTTTAAAAAATTTTTTTTTTGCTCAGCTTAACAAAACTTTCAATTTACAGATACATTTACATTTCTTCCCCTCACAGATATCAGCTGTCAGAACACTTCCATCAAAATATAGACGTCACCACAACATCCCATACAAAAGCCCTTATTAGTACTGCAGACAGGTTTATATCTACATACTGCAGAAAAGGTTGCCATGTTTTATGAAAACTACTTGTTTTTGAGTGTACCATACATGTGGAAAAAGTCCAAAGGAATGCATTCCATGATTAATTTATGCCAACCAAAAAATCCAGGGGCCTTATTGGATATCCAACAAAGTAAAATGTTCATCCTCGCACAAAAATTCAGGATGTTAAATAAGTTTTTTTCCGATGTGCATTAATAATATGACTGCTGGGTAAGCCTAAGAGAAAAGACACTGGGTCCAGTTCAAGCTGCATCTTCAGAATCTTTTCCATTTCACCCAAACTATCACTCTAGTATGCCTAAAGTTTGGGACAAGTCCAAAAACAGTGGTTGAAAGTTCCAGTATTTACTTTACATTTAGAACACATTGGAGGGACCCCCGTCTTAAATTTCGAGAGACGATCTGGAGTCAGATGGGCTCTATGCAGAATTTTGAGTTGCAGTGCTTTAGTTCTATTAGAAATTCTGCTTTTGATGGATGGAGTGGAGGTGCTCAGTAAAGTGGACCCCCGTTTATGAAGGGTCTCACCAATGTAGAAGAGGCCGCATCGGGAGTACTGGAATCAATAGACAACCCCAGTGGATTTGCAGGTGAAGTGTTACCTCACCTAGAAAGACTTTTTGGGGCCCTGAGTAGAGGTGAGGGAGGAGGTGAATGGCACTTTGGCTGCTTGCAGGGATAAGTGCCAGGAGCGACGAATGGACAAGGGAATACACCAATCATCTGCAGTGACATTTTCAACACACTGGTCTGAATAACAACAGGTTTTACTTACCACATTTCCCCTGCAGATTAAAGAGCGGACATCTCAGCAGCATTCTTCATCTCACTGGGATCTGTGACTTACAGTGACCTCAAATACAATCCGGAACGTATTCTTTGACTGCTTTGCTCATGCAGACCCTGGCCACTCTCAGATTCCTTGTGTCTAGGCTGCAGCTCCTAATCCCTGCCATACCTCGCCATTTGTTGCTCACTGCCGTTTAAGGTAGGTGACCAGAAGCCTATATGTAAGGAGAGGAGATCCGATCAGCCCACCAGAGCTGATGAGATTTCCGCATTGCTATTTTCCTCAGAGTGCAGGCATTCGGAGACTGTGCTCATGTCCCGACAGTGATCTCCCTGGCAACCTCCTGCCAAGCACATCTGACTGGAGCCTCTGATCATACTGCACAAAGACCATGACTCTAGTGGGCAACAGGAACTCAGAGGGTTGAGCAACATCTGTGGAGGGGGGTGGGGGGGGGAAAGAGAAGGATCTGTTGACATTTTGTAGTGAAGCTCTGCATTAGGACTGAGATCAGACTATTTTTCAACAGCCTGTCCAAAGATCTGGTCCCAGGAGTGCTGCCTCACCCATTCTCATCAGTTCAACATCTGTGCCTTCAATAGAAGTTCTGTAGTACTAAGTCACTAGGGGAGTTTTGCTTGCATTTTGTAATGCCCCTTTAAGGGTGGGCTTCACAGGTTGCATCTGCAAGGCTTTGATGCTGTCATCTTCAGGAATTCACAATGGACAAATTGTGAATACCTCACTGAGAGTGATGTCATGCAGTGCTACACAGGCAAAGCCCAGAATACTAAGCAAGAAACTATCTGCTGGAGCAGCATCTATGGGGGGAAAGACTTGGGTGATGTTTTGGGTCGAAACGTAGCACCAGGATTTAAGTACAGAATGTTATCTTGTGAACCTCACAGTAGTACATTGGTGACTTTTACAAACACTGATTGATAATTCTATTTTAAAGTAATTAAGTGGTAAAGTAATTTCTAGTCCAGCATGTTTTAAATGCAATTTTATTTGAACTGATTTTTTTGGAATATTTTTATGATCTGAAAGGAGTGAATTGTTTCACAAGTTGATTACCTTATTCTTAATAATATGCCATAATTTCAGTGGTTAGCTTTGTAAGCAATGTTAATGAAGGACAAAGAAGCAGCACAAAGAATTCCTCCTTGATTAAAAACATAGAATGAAATCCAGTTTGTATTATTTCTGCCATATCCAACATTCTTGAATACTTTTATTAAGGAAATGAACTCTGATACAATTTGGAGACGTCAATCTTAGAGAATTCTGGAGCCTATACATTGGTCATTATTTGTTGTTCTCACTACCAAATAAACAAATACTAAGGTTGCCCAATAGTTCCTAAGTGCCTACACCGGTTTGACTGTAGAACTTTATTAACTCCTGATTGACTCTCTCACCTCTCTCGGTGACCTACATGTGCTCTTAGTTCAGCAATTATCTAATACTAAAATTCTTGTTTTCAAATTCTTTCATGGTTAAATCCCTTCCTATCTCTGTAATCTCCTCCAGCCCAACAGTCCAAGACACTTGTGCTCCACCTGGTCTGGTGATCGCCTTTAATTTAAACATTTCAGTAACACTGACTTCAGCTGCCATTGCCTTAAGCTGTGGAATTCTCTGCCTCAGTCACTCCAGTTCCTCTCCCACGTTGTCCTCCTTTCAGAGGCTTCTTACATTCTGTCCCTGCGACCAAGCCCCCCCCACCCCAATATGTCTCCTTTGTGTGTTTCTGTGTCAGAGACTGTTCCATAATTGTTCCTGTGACGTTTTACAATATTAAAAACACCGTATAAATACAAGTTGTTGTTACATGGAGATGGTACAATGGCATGCAGGATCATCAGTAATTTTAGCTGTAAGTATTGGGGAAATGGCATCCAAAGATTTATTAAGTTTTGTACTCTGTCCCTGCAGAGGGAGTTTAGTTTGGGTAAAACTAATTTGATAAAATAGTTTCTACTGTCATAGTGAAGCAAAGACACCTTTGCCCCTTGTTTACTTCAAAACATTCCCATCAATGACTGTTATCAATGTTGTTCCCTTTTCCTCATGCTTCCACGTTTATTTTCCTCTGTGGTGCAGTGGATAGTGTTTACTCTACTTCCAGTTACAGTTAGCAATCTTCCTCTCCAAACCACATTGGCTAATATTTCTCTCTATCCCCCACACTTGCTCTGTAAGCCCCTTCAAGCACCAACCCTCCACCTTAGAGTCCAACCCTATTCCATATTCGCTCCACTCCCATTTTAAACTGGCACATTTCCCTCCACTTACTCCGGTTCACATTAATGCCAAACTTCCCTTGCCTTCCCACATCGTGTGTTGGTCACATGATTTTATCTCGGGCCTCACCCTCTCCGCCTGCTGCTGCCTCGCACTGGCTGCAGGCCGCCGACGGTGCAGTGGTGGCGGGTGGCCCGGGGCCGGGCCCCGGCCTCGACCTCACCAAGAGGCGGCATCGCGCCTCCCCGCACCAGCGCGGCGGCGAGCTGCAAGCCCACTTCCATAGGCCAGTAACCAAGGTGATCATCCCAACGGCGGAACAGACGGAAGAGGAGACATCTCCCAACGGCTGCAAAGGCGGATGAAGATGTCCAACAATGGGTAGGGAAACTTGCGAGCACACCGCAAGAACCGCCGTAGACCCACAACACTTGGGGCTTGTCTACCTAGCGTGTGAAGCCTGGATTTGGCGGACTGCGCGGAAGAAACCATCACTGGTTCAACGGGCAGAAAGGCGATTCTCAGCAATGCGTCGTGGAGTGCTAAGAGGGCACAGTGAGACACACAGAACACTGCTGGCCGTCCACTGCATCCTGACCTATCTCCAGCCGTCTCGACTATGTCTTGCCACTGGGTCCAGATAGGCTGGGACGAGAGAGTGAGGCTGATGACCTGCGCAACTCTCCCTCACTTTAATCCAAGTCAAGCGCAAGTCATGACTTCAAACCCAACACGCAACCTAAAGTCCTGTGGCGATGGGGGAGTGGCGAAGCAGCAGGTACGGAGACACTGGAAGCTGTAGTCACAAACCTGCACACAGGCGGCCCAGGGCATAGGGTCGCTCTCTACTGGACTGAAGCAGCAGTTGAGTTCGGCAGCCCCCTGGGTGTCTGAGCAGCCCTCTTTAGGATCGCTCTGCTCACCTCCATGGAGGAAGGGGCTGGAAAAGGTGCCTCAAACATAGTCTGCTTCACTTCACCCTGGCCAGCTTACCGCGGCTGGTGGGGATCCCTCATAGCGGTCGACCTACAACAGTGAAGAAGAAAGTGATGGTGCTCAACCTTGGCACATGGAACGTGAGAACTCTGCGAGATAACATCAAGGCAGACAGACCAGAGAGAAGAACTGCACTGGTTGTAAAAGAGCTAGCTCGCTACAACGTGGACATAGCAGCTCTCAGTGAAACGCGCCTAGCAGACAAGGGCCAGCTGACAGAACGTAGTGGTGGATACACGTTCTTCTGGAGCGGTCGCAGCAGCGCTGAACGACGAGAAGCGGGTGTGGGATTTGCCGTCAATTCCAACCTCGCCCGTAAACTCACCAAGCACCCAGAGAGCATCAACGACCGCCTGATGACACTTCAGCTCCCACTTGCAAACAAGAAGAGTGCTACGCTGATTAGTGTCTACACTCCCACCATGACCAACCCAGATGACATTAAAGACAAGTTCTATGAAGAACTCGACGCCCTCATCAGCAATCCCACAGTCAGAGAAGCTCATCGTTCTCGGGGACTTCAATGCCAGAGTAGGGACAGACTACCAAACCTGGGAAGGGATCATTGGAAGACACGGCCCTGGCAAGTGTAACAGCAACGGCCTTCTGCTCCTCAGGACGCGTGCCACACACGACCTTGTCATCACCAACACCGCTACCCATCCATAAGAAGACGTCATGGATGCACCCACGCTAGAAGCACTGGCATCTGATTGACTACATCATCACCAGGAAAAGGGACAGAATGGATGTCAGAGTGACGAGAGCCATGTGTGGTGCCGACTGCTGGACCGACCACTGCCTCATTCAGGCTTTGCATTCTGCCCATGAGAAGACCCCAATGAGAATTCTTGCAGAAGAATTCATCGATGACCTTGAAAGCAGACTGCCAGACACACTGCAGGATGACAGGACCAGCGTTGAGGAACAGTGGACGGCCTTCAGAGACGCTGTCTACACTACCGCCCTCGAACATCTCGGACCAGCAACCCGAAGAAACCAAGACTGGTTTGATGAGAATGATGAAGAAATACAGGCACTACTAACGGAGAAACATCCACATTACAGAGCGCATCAGAACGACTCCACGTCGCTAGCCAAGAAAGATGCCTTTACCAACGCAAGAAGAAAGGTGCAGAAAAAACTTTGCGAGATGCAGGACAGCTGGTTCAGCAAGAAGGCCGATGAAATCCAGGGCTATGCAGACAGCCACGACATAAAGCGCTTCTACGATGTGCTTAAGGCTGTATACGGATCCCAGTCCTCCGGCTCCTCACCCCTCCTCAACGCAGATGAGACACAGCTGCTGACAGAGAAGAAGCAGATTCTGGATTGGTGGGCTGAGCACTTTAACAACGTCCTTAACCACCCTGCCGACGTCAACGACGAGGCCATTGCCCGCCTGCCCCAGGTAGAGATCAACAAGAACCTCGACACCCTCCCCACAGTAGATGAAGTCAGGAAGGCAGTGAAGCAACTCTCCTGTGGCAAAGCGCCAGGACCCGATGCAATCCCTGCTGAGGTATACAAAGCAGGAGGCCCTGTCATGATGCAAAAGCTGACTGTACTCTTCCAGTCCATGTGCAAAAAGGGACAGGTCCCGCAACAGCTGAAAGATGCCAGCATAGTCCACATCTACAAGAGGAAAGGCAACCGCCAGTCTTGCGACAACCACTGAGGCATCTCCCTCTTGTCCGTTGCGAGGAAGATTCTGGCCCGCGTCCTGCTCAACCGCCTTCTCCAACATCTTGAGCAAGGTCTGCTCCCAGAAAGCCAGTGCGGCTTCCATGCTGAACGTGAGACCGCGGACATGATTTTTGCTGCGCGCCAACTCCAGGAAAAATGCCAGGAGCAACACAGCGACCTCTTCGTGACCTTTGTCGATCTAACCAAGGCTTTCGATACAGTCAGCAGAGAAGGCTTGTGGAAGATCATGGAGAAGTTTGGCTGCCCCAGCAAGTTCTGGCAGTTCCACGACGGTATGATGGTGAAAGTTCTGGATGACAGCGACGAGTCGGAGGCCTTCCCAGTGACAAATGGCGTCAAACAAGGCTGCCTTCTTGCCCCGACTCTGTTCAGTATGGTATTCTCTGCCATGCTGACAGATGCCTTCCCTAACTTCGAAGAAGGAATCCACGTCAGGTACAGGACTGACGGCAGGTTGTTCAACCTTAGGCGCCTGCAGGCAGTTACAAAGGTGCGAGAGACTGTCATCAGAGACTTGTTTGCTGATGACTGCGCACTCAACGCCAGCACAGAGCAGGAGATGCAGCGTGAAATGGACTGCTTCTCACAAGCCTGCAACAACTTCGGTCTTGCTATCAGCACCAAAAAGACCAAAGTTATGTACCAGCCTGCCCCAGGAAAGCCATACCAGGAGCCGCGCATCACGGTGAAGGGCCAGAACCTCCAGGCAGTCGACAACTTCACCTACCTGGGCAGCATAGTCTCTCGCGCAGTGAACATAGACGCTGAGGTCAACAACAGGATTGCCAAAGCCAGCGCCGCCTTTGGGAGACTCCGTGAGAAGGTCTGGGAGCGGAGAGGACTCAGCCTTGCCACCAAGCTGAAGGTCTACTGTACAGTGGTCCTTACCACCCTCCTTTACGCCAGCGAGACCTGGACTGTCTACAGCAGACATGCCAAACAGCTCAACCATTTTCACCTGAGCTGTCTCCACAGGCTCCTCCACATCAGGTGGCAGGACAAAGTCCCCGACACGGAAATCCTGGAACGAGCTGGGCTCTGCAGCGTCTACACCCTCCTGCTGAAAGCCCGAGCCAGGTGGGCTGGACATGTGGTCAGAATGCCAGACAGCCGATTGCCTAAGCAGCTGCTGTACGGAGAACTGTGTCAGGGCAAGCGCTCAGTCGGGGGGCAGAAGAAACGTTACAAAGACTGCCTCAAAGCGTCCCTCAAAGGCCTGGATGTCGACATCAACACGTGGGAGACGCATGCCCTCGACCGTCCAGCTTGGCGCAGCAAGATCACCACAGGAGCCCGTGCAGCTGAAGTCAGGCGCATCATCGAGGCGCAACGAAAGCGTGCTGTGCGCGAGGCCCGAGCAGCATCCACTGCCACGACAGCACCCACCCACTTGTGTCCCACATGTGGGCGAGTCTTCAGGGCCTGGATTGGCCTCATCTGTCACCTCCGGACTCACAGCCACTAATCTCCCATTTGACTTTGAAGCCATGGTCATCTTCGACTACGAAGGACGAACAGCATCTCCAAGGACAGACATTAAAATACCGTTGATGGGCTAGTAAGGAGCTGCAAGTAATTTTTTTTTCTTTAGGTTGTCATGTGCATTCTTATGGCACACTTGTAATATACCACTTATCAAAACACTGCTCATTTGTTTAAATTAATCCAGGTATGATTTTATTAACAATGTAAGTAAAATCTACACTGTTATGATAATATTACTTCCACCTCTAACCCACTGTAAATCAAACAGGAGACTCGTATTTATATTTAATCTTACAAAGACACCAATATCTGAAGAGACAGGAACCACGTAATTTTACTTTATTTCATTGGCTGATTTCTTTAATGGTTTTCAGATAATCAGCTGTAAGATTGTTGGATTTTTGACTTGATAATATTGTGCCATCAACTTCACAATTTACTTTTGTTGTGGCTCTGGAAATTTCAAACCACAAGAGGAGCAGAGTGAAGTGTAGTCTATTGGTTGTGGAGGTGGGTGGGTGCTGTGTAGGAGAGGAACAGGGACTCTCCACAGTTTTTTATATATATATAAAAATCAGTGTGCATGTACAATATATACTGAATGTGTGTACAGTGTGTCTCTTCGAAGTGTTAGAATGTCAATGACAGCACACACAGCCGTTGGGGGATGGATGTCTCACAAGGGATTAACATTCAGAGACAGTGGTATAAACTCCGCGTATGTTAACTCAGCTCTTTTACACTCTCAGTCTCAATAACAGCAGCTAAAACTTGATTAAAGAGAAATAGACAAACAAGAAGATTAATGTTGATTATAACTGAATGTAGCATTTGTAATTTCGGTGGCTCTTGATTTAAAAATGAAAAACACTTCCAAATAGTTACAAAATCCAGCTGTTTCTCCCGGTCTCTAATACTGCAAACTAAATATTGTTGCAAGTAATGTGAACTCAGTCAAAAGCTTACCTGTCTAGAACTTGGATTGGTGAACATCAGGGACAAAATGGGGTGGATTTTGCATGGTTTTCCAGGGAGCAGCTACAATCAAGTCATCCTCGGAGATGGAGGTTCCAGATATTATATAAATTACTTTGGTGAAAATGTGGATGGTCATGTTAATGAGACACAGATTGGTAGAATTGTGGGATGTAGGTCATTTGCAGAAATGTATGGAGAAATAGCAGATGGCCTTTATTCTGGGCAAGTGTGAGTTGTTGCATGTTGGGAGGCTAATTGTAAAAGAAAAATGTACTGTTATTGGCAGGACACTTAGCAGCCTTGATGTACAGAGAGAACTTGGAATGCAAGTTCATGGCTCCCTGAAAGCGACTGCACAGGTTGATAGGGTGGTAAAGGAGGCACATGGCATGCTTGCTTTCATTAGTCAAGGCACTGAGTTAATGAGTTAGGAAGCTATTTTGCAGCTTTATAAATCTGTGGTTAAGCTGCATCTGGAGGATTGTATTCTTTTCTGGTTGCCCCATTATAGCAATGATAGAGGTTTCAGAGAGGGTACAGAAGAGGTTTATCAGCATACTGTCTGGCTTAGGAAATATAAGCTGTGAGAGAGGTTGGAAAAACTTGGGATGTTTTCTCTGAAGTATCAGAGACAGGGGTGATCTGATTGAAGTTTATAACATTATGAGGTATAGACAGACAGTAACTATATTTTTACCAGTGTCAAAAACGCCTAATACTAGAGGACATCTCATTTGAACTTTATGGCCTCACATTAATAATGTGGGGTAATGATGCAGCTCTATAAAACTCTGGTTAGGCCATACTTGGAGTACTGTGTCCAGTTCTGGTCACCTCACTATAGGATGGATGTGGAAGCATTGGAAAGGGTACGGAAGAGATTTACCAGGATGCTGCCTGGTTTAGAGAGTATGCATTATGATCAGAGATTAAGGGAGCTAGGGCTTTACTCTTTGGAGAGAAGAAGGATGAGAGGAGACATGATAGAGGTATACAAGATATTAAGAGGAATAGATAGAGTGGACAGCCAGCGCCTCTTCCCCAGGGCACCACTGCTCAGTACAAGAGGATATGGCTTTAAGGTAAAGGGTGGGAAGTTCATGGGAGATATTAGAGGAAGGTTTTTTACTCAGTGTGGTTAGTGTGTGGAATGCATTGCCTGAGTCAGTGGTGGAGGCAGATACACTAGTGAAATTTAAGAGACCACTAGACGGGTATATGGAGGAATTTAAGGTGGGGGGTTATATGGGAGGCAGGGTTTAAGGGTCGGCACAACATTGTGGGCCGAAGGGCCTGTACTGGGCTATACTAGTCTATGTTCTATTAATGCAAGGTTTTTTTAAGCATAGAGTGGTGGTCATTTGGAATGTGCTGCTAAAGGTGGTGGTCAAGGTAGATATGACAGAGGTGTCTTAAGGAGATCTTAGGCACATGAATGAGCAGAGAATGGAAGGATATGGACTACATGTAGGAGGAAGAGATTAGTGTAATTAGGCATCATTAGCTTAATTAACAGGTACAATGAGGTCCCTGTAGCTATTACTAAAAGTGCCTTTAGGCTTCTGAAGATTGATTTCTGTTGCTCAGCTAAGTCTACAGATGTACTACAATGTCCACCAATCAGAAAAGGACTTCTTTTGGTGTGCCACTTGTTGCACAGCTCGGGTAACCAATGAGAGCAACTGATGCTGCAGGAAACGCAACAAGAAGACCCTAGAGCCTGAGGGATAGAGGATACAGGCTGAAGAACAGGAGGATGAGGAAGGTGAAAGTCCCAGCAAAACATTAACATCCTTATATGTCTGCAGAAGAGAGACAGACTTAGGTAAAAATGAACTCATTGAAAGAAACAGTTTTCATCAAGAGCTTGCTAAATCAGATCACTTTATTTCCAGTATGTGAAATACACATGAATTGATTGCTTTGTTGCAAAGTATAAACATAAGACATAATACCATAATGGACAACACAATAGCAACCAACAATTTACAGGATAATAGTGCAAACAGCAATGAGCAATCAGCAATTAGCAGAATGGTCATATGCACAAATGTCAATAATCAAACTTTAATAAATATGAACAGCCACAATAATTATCAACAGAATAAGGAGAGCATGGAAAACCATTTAAAGCAGAGGTTCCCAACCTGAGGTCCACAGACCACTCGGTTAATGGTAAGGCTCCGTGGCATTAAAAAAAAAGTTGGGGATGTGCAGGGACAGTTAGGGCATTACACCTGAGTGAGTTTTGTTGACAAGCTGGATAGTGACAGGAAAAAAGCTTCACAGATGGCGTGTGGTCCTGGTGGTGATAGACTTTTAGCATCTCCCTGATGGCAAATTGGTGACTGCTCGGGTGGAGTCAGCAGTACTTTTTTTTCAGCTCTTTTCTTTGATCTGGTGATGAACAGGCATTTTAATATCAGTAACTGATGACCAATGATCTTTCCTGCTAAGTGGACCACTTGTAGAAACCTGAAGTAAGAGAGGAGGTGGCAGGAAAGCAAACGGTGACAGAGGTGGTCACAACACTCTCAATGTTGGCTGATTAAAAACACAACAGGATACACCCTGAGATGTTAAGTTTCTTAAACTGGCATAGGGAAAACAATCCTTGCTGGGCTTTCCTAGTGATGAGCATAACGTACTTGGCCTACTTCAATGTATTGGTAATGAAGGTCCCCACAAAGTTGAATGACTTGACCACAGACACGACCTGACCATTAATTTCCAAGGGGGTTGTCAGCAGAAGTCAATCCTCATTTCCACTGCCTTGATAGCATTCAGCTCCAAGTTGTTACGAGTGCACCATATTGCAAGATGGTCTACCTCTCTTTGATACATCATAATTAGAGATGAGACCAACTGCAGTCGTGTCATCCACAAACTTTAGGATTTTAATGGATTTGTCTGTGGAGGTTCATATAGCCCCCAGTGCAAATATAATTACCCTTTCCATGTGATAATCCTTAACACCAGCATAGTTCACCAGTAATTAGTCAAGAGATCCCAGACAACAGACAGTTCTTCACATTTCCTTTTAGGACCACCAAACACTGATCACAACATCACAAGTAAAGCATCCCTGATCCAATTAACTAAGTAGGCTGCTACAGGTGTTCTTAGTTAACAGCCACTTACTTTGACAGACTTTGAAAGTCCAAGAAACTTATTTCTGCATTCCTCAAATGAGTAGGAATTCTCACAGCTGGCAACAGCTGGAGCCACTTCCTGCCAGGCTCCTCCATGGTGGTTCCAGCTGCTCTCCTTGCCATCACTTCCCTTATCCCCACCTCCCCAGCACACAGGAATTCCCAACTCAGACCCTCTGTTGTTAGAACCTCCCTGTCTCATTCACTGAATCTAAGGGCTGCCATGGCTCCTTGATCCTCAGTCTGTTCCGTGGCAGCCATAAGATATAGTAAATGCCTTGAGCTGCCATGAGGTCTATGCCTTTCAGCAGCTGTCACCCTTCCTCAAAGATTCAAAGTGCATTTATTATCAAAAAGTGTATAAATTATACAACCTTGAGATTTGTCTGCTTACAGGCAGTCACAAAACAAGAAATCCAAAAGTACCCTATTTTTAAAAAATCAACACCCAATGCAGAGAGAAAAGAAAAAAAAACACAAATCGTACAAAACAATAGACTCGAGCAACAGCAATCCAAGCCAAGATGGTTCTTAGATGATTGTATGGCAAACTATTGGAAGTTGCGTTCAACTAAACGGTAAAACTGCATCTGTCCTGTTGTGAAACAAAGTTCTGATTGTAAACACATCCCAATACTTTTTCAGACACTTCTTTGACCAACTTTGCAATTATTTTGGTGGAGCATCCAACTGAGATTTAGTGCAAAATGCAGCATCAATTTAGTACCCTAGAAAAATGAGCATAGAGTTTGCCATTGCCAGTTGCTTCAACACAGGAGATGGTTAAACTGTGTTAATGTTTCTTTTCAAAAACCTTTGTCTCCTAATGTTGCCAACAGTTACTTCCAGGTTTGTAAATTTTGTGTGTTCTGAGTAAAGACTGAGAAAGCCTGGTCTGTAAGTAAAATAACTTGGAAAGCAAGCTTATACCATCTGCTCATCTCTTTAACTGTAGCAGTGTTTTTGGCTTTTTTGGCTATTTTGCCTAAATGTATCTGATCAGTTTACTGTACTTGTGAATAGCAATTCTTTGAAACGCTTTCTACTTGAAAGTATAGCATATTGTATGGTAAGTGTTAGTTTCAAATTGCTATGGAATGTGCTTTCGTGAATCTTTTTAAAAAAAAGTTTACATTTTGATTAACGCACACAAACTGCTGGCGGAGGTCAGGCGGCATCTAGGGAGGGGAATAAAGAGTTGACATTTCGGGCCATGACCCTTCATCGGGACTGGAAAGGAAATGTGGAGAAACTAGATTAAGAAGGTGAGAGAAAGGGGAAGGAGTACAAGCTAGAAGGTGATGGGGAAGTTAGTTGGGTGGGGGAGAAGGGATGAAGTGAGAAGCTGGGAAATGATGGATGGTAAAGGGTTGAAGAAGAAGAAAGCTGATAGAATGGTTCATGAGAGAAAGGGAGAGAGGATGGGCACCAGAGGGAGGTAATAGGCAGGTGAGGAGAAAAGAAAGGGTAAGAGAGGAATCAAACTTGGGAACGTAAAAAGAAGAGGAGGAGTAAGAAATTACCGAAAGTTAGAGAAATTGATGTCTGTGTTGATTATTTTGTAAGAATCCTTTGTGAAGGAGCTGACTATATTGCCTTTATCCTGGGTTCCCATGAGTTGTGTGGTGGAGTTATGATGGACAATAAAATGAACAAGGGCGGTTTATGTTCCTCCCAGTAAAGAGCAAGTTATACAAGCATTAAAGTGATTTCTTCTATGTGATGTTGTGCTGGGGCAATGACATCAACACAGATGATGCCAACATACTCAATAAACTGATTAGTAAAGGCTGGCTGTATTATAGGAGTCACACTGCAGGCTGTGGTAGAAGAAAGGACCCTATGGAAAATCTTGGCAATTCTGGACAATGTTTCTCACCCTCTGCATGCCACCTTGGCTGAACAGAGGAGCACTTTCAGTAATAGATTAAAACAACTGCACTGCTCCAAAGAGCGCTATATGAGGTTATTCTTACCCTTGACCATTAGGTTCTATAAAGAATCAACCTTTAGCCAGGGAAGTGATGACCCCCTCCTATTAGACTATTTGAGGTAACTCACTTTTTACACTTAATTTTCTTCTAATATTTGTGCATCTGTGCATTTGTAATGCTACTGTGACACTGTAATTTCCTTTGAGATCAATAAAGTGTCTATCCATCTATCTATTTCCCTTTGGCCTCTTCGGGAAAGTTAAAAAAAAAAGGTCTTACATTGGATCCTGATGAGGGGTCTTGGCCCGAAGCGTCGACTCTATTCCTTTCCTTAGATGCTGCCTGTCTGCTGAGTTCTTCCAGTATTTTGTGTTTGTTGCCTTGGATTTCCAGCTTTTGCAGATTTTCTCCCGTTTGTGTCACATTGGATCTTGCTGTGCCTCATTAAGCCACAGGACTTCTGTGTGAATACGGGTGCCTTTCCACTCTTAATTTAATTTTGAACAGAACTTCAGACCTTCCCCAGTAATGTTGCAATTCACTCTGTTAGGCTGAACACTTTTTTTTCTGCATTTGAAAGGGCCAGGAGAAATCATTACTTATTTGTGGTGGAAAGAGGGAGGGTGGAAACAAAATTCATTTTAACTGCCTGTGAGTTGCTATAACTTGTACAGATTGATTAAGAGACAAGCTGAGGAGGAAGCTTAAAAAAAGTTGTTGAAGCTTAGTCAATAAATGGAAAACTAAAATGATATTTGACATGAATCTACTAGGTTTAGTTCTGAGTTGTTTTCAAACTTTAACTTTGTACTTTCAGCATGATTTTGCATTGATCTTGGCCAGTGCTTTGACTGCTTTCAGCATTCATTGGTGAAGTGCCTGGATATATTGATGCCTGTCAAACATTTCCTTTCCATGTGATGTGAGAACACATTAGGGACACTTGGCCTCGTGTGTTGCCACAAAGCTACAGAATGAGAGACAGAGGAATGTTGGAAAGTTATTTTTGTTAGACTGATCATAGCGAATGTATGTTTCATTGGAGGCAGAATGCATTTGAACTAGACTGATCTATGAGCTTGTATGTCTCTGGTGGCAGGAGGTACTTTTTATACAAGGAATGTGAACTTGCACATCTTGTGAAAGGAAAGTGTGTGTTTTATCAACATGCTAAAACAAACATTGGTTATTCTGATTGTTGTGGTAATATTGCCAGCTTCCAACAAGGCCAAGATGAATTGAGGTAAATTAGGTAAGAGTTCATACACTGAAGAAGCTCCCAAGTGGGAAACGGGACCAGGTCTGGAGCAGTAACATTCAATATCAGTTCATATTTGCCAGCGATTATTATATAAAGTCTTACAATCAGGATGTAGTAACATTTTATGATGGCTTCAGTTCAATTCAGGAACAGTTATTACCCTTCAGTCATCAGACTCCAATGTGGATAATTTCTGTCACCTAAACACTGAACTGACTCCACAACTGTGGGCTCATTTTCAAGTACTCTACAACTGGTGTTCTTGGTAATATTTATTTATTTGTCTGTTTGTATTTGTGCAGTTTTTTGCACATTGGTAGCTTATATATAGTTTTTCATTGATTCCATTGTTCTACTGTGAATGCCTGCAAGAAAGTGAATCTCAGTGCTATATGGTGATAATACATAATTTGAATTTACTCTGAACTTTGAATTGGTATTTTGTTTTTGGACAATGTGATTTGATGTTGCATTCAGGGTTACAGGTTGGAGGGTTGCTAGGCAGAATAGGCAAATATAATTACTTAGTAGTTTCTGCAGAAACAAAACTCTATGGTATTTGATAATGCAAGACTATTTCACTTCTGAGCTTAGTAACAGATTTAAAACATCACCCCAAATTGTCATTAAATGAAAAGAAAACTGAAACTAAGAAATTGGAACAGAGTAATTGAATCTAATTGTAATTGTTTGGAATTGTTAGAATTAGATGTTAGGCTTTCTTCAACTTTAAAAGTAAAAGTTGCAAAAATACTACAGTTAAAAATATTTGTTCCAAAGAAAATCAAAATCTGCTTTAGAGATCTTTTGCAAATAATTACCTCTCCATATGCATGGTCATTATTTTAGGTATTGTGGTATTTTAAGGATTGGCCATGACATAGAAGTTAGCTTGTCACATTGGAGCCACAGAATCAAAAATTCAACCCTTTAATGTTGGCTGTTCAATCCAGACCAAGGAAGCGACACACCATTGTTGGGAGTCTTGACTGTTGGTTGAGGCTTGGTTGTCAATCAGTGTGTGGAAGGGGTCACTCACTGTCTGGCTGCCATTGTCTAGTGGGAGGAGAGGGTAGTGGCAATCAGTGAGTGTAGGGGAAGAGAGCTGGTATCTGGGTGAATATAGTTGTGCAGTTAGAGGTGGCAAGTGTTGGACATGGAGGTAGCACTGTCACATATCCTACAAGGTCATAGTACTTTACCTAGATCTCTATGTAACAGTGGCTATAGCTTCGGGAGATCACTAATGCTGTCATTTTATGTCTGGAATTTATTATGTGACCTTTTCGCCATGGACCCCTCTCTTTGATACTGCTCTCCTTAAATCAGATTCCCTACTTTCTTTCTATGAATCTGAAGGCTTTCTCCACCCTCCATCTTCTTTATGGCTCTTCTATTTTAGTAACTGTATCACTGTGAAATAGAGTTCCTAACATATTAAGCTCATAGTAAAGAGGCCCCAGGTTATGAATGCCTGATTTACCAATGCCCACGCATACAGTTCGAATGGGCACCCATGATATTACTAAATTCGAAAGGTCAACATATGTCTGTTCCTATGAATAGAAAAATTAGGTTCCCCTTTCTCGACTTTCAGTAATTGTTCTTTCTTATTGCTCTTATGAGTTTTTGATGTCATTTATTATAATACTGTGAAGGTAGAGTTACCACATTGAGGGATTTTTGTGTATTTTCTGACTTGTAGATTAAATCGATATCAGTAAAGCTGGAACCCATTCATCACCTGGAGATGTTCTGTATCCTCGCTTATTGTATTTTATGACATGGCAGCTGGCCGTTCGGCCCATTGGATCTGTGCAGACTCCCATGGAAACAATCCCATTTGTCTCACTCTATCGCTCCTTATTTCCCTGTATCTACCTATTACCTCCCTCACATGTTCTTTGGCTCCTCTTTGATTAATGTACTTAATCTCCAGTAACACACCAGGATTTCAATCTGCACGCCTTGCACTCACCTTGATTCTGCTTTGAACTCAAAGCATTCTCACTTGTTCAATTTCAAAACCTTAACTGTAAACTCAAAGAACCTGACAAAGCCTTGTGATGCAGCCAGTTGAAGCAAGATCATGAAAACCCTTGTGCTTTCTAAAATGAAATAAATTTGCCATCTCTTTGATGTAATGAAGAAGATCATAAGGGCCATAAGTTGGAACAGAGTACTGAGCAAAGGTGAACTTGGTCAACATTTGAATAGCAAATCACTGCAGCTCCCTTTCAGAGCGGATTTTAAATTTGCCTTAGCAATCACTGGTCTGGATAGGGACCATTGGAGACTAATAACAAATTCTTGGATGAACAATTTGGACAGGCGGTATCTGTGGAGGCAGAGGAATGCTGGGTTTTTGGGGTCCAGCCTCTGCATTGGTTGGATGGAGCCAGTGAGATGAATGTCCTGTTTCCATGTCATAAGATATAACTATGAGATGAATAACACGACATAACATCTCGATCTGAAACATTGCCCATCCTTTTCCCTCCACAGTTGCTGCCTGATCTACTGAGTTCTAGCAGCTTTTTTTTTAGCTCCAGGTTCCAGTACCTGCAGTCTGGGTAAAGATCCCCATTGCTTCAGTTTTGTTTATCTGGACTTGACAAGCGGGTGGCTTTCCCAGCTTTCCAAAATGACTTAGGATGTAATGGACCATTTTCTCACCTCCCACTTCCAAATTCCAACCAATTTCCCTTCCTTTCTGACCCAACCATTTCCTCCTGTGCGCCCACACCCACTGTCTCCATCAGTTCCTTCACCCTCCTGCCACACCACCTGATGTAATCTTCCCCTACCAACACTCCGTCACACTCATCAATTAACTCCTGCCCACTGTCCTAGACACCAGTAGGCCAATATTCTTCCTGATGGGAATCGGGACCGCTCCTGATTAATCCCGGTGAGGCACAAAGCTTGAAGTGTCTTCCTTCCCAAAGTCATCATTGCCTTCACTGGATAACACACCCAGTTTGGTGCAGAAAAGAATTTTGACAGCGCTGAATTTCAAATCCAAGATAGATTGTCTTAATATTTTTGGCATTTGATATTTTCAAAAAAGTGAGCTAAGTAATTTCTTCCTGCTAATACTATGACTTGTAGAGCCTGATTTTAAATGCCACACATTGAAGTTCAGGAAGCAGACCACAGAAGTTTCATGTCCTGAAGCTTTTGTACAGAACCAACATTTTATCTGGCATCTATATTTTCTATTCCTGCATAAGACCCTGAGTATTTAAGGCTCAGAATGAGGCCATTCAGTCCGTCATGTTGATGCTATCCTGAAATAAAACAGGTTAATCCCATTTACCATCTTATGGTTTGTGGACCTTCCAAATGCTCCAACAGATTCCTTTTGAAAGGTTTCTGTTTCTGCCTCCACCAGACTTTCAAACAGCCTGTACTTGCTTTTTTAAATTATACAAAGCCAGTTCACAACTGTGTTAACTGAACACACATTTTGTTTATACATTTCGCTCAGTCAGCATTCAAAGGGCTGATGTAAATTATTCCAAACGTTTCTTTAGAAGCTGCACAGAACTTGGGCTTAATAAAAATATTATAGCAGTAGTAATTTGTTTTGTTTTAATATTCATGCCTTAGCTCAAGGTTTATAATTGATTATAACCTATAGTGCCATTGTTCCTCAGAATCTTGTCCATAGAACATTAGCAAGATAACCTTTATTTTCCATCCATAATTAGTAGGGTTGCTGATGGAAAGGATTAATAGTCAACAGTGTAAGTTTGGACTCTTATGTAAGGCTGGTCAGATTATGATGATGTTTCCTTTCTCATAGAATGTCAATGAATCATTTGGGGCTTATAATAATCCATCATCTTTTTCCCTAGTCTCAGATTAATACTTGACAGATCTGTTGCATTTATTTTCATGACTTAGTATTTTAACTTTTGACCTTCCTTTTGGTCGCATAGTGGTTAGCACAACTCTTTACAGTTACAGTTGACCTAGCTTCAATTCCCACCGCTGCCTATAAGGAGTTTTTCACGTTCTCCCCGTGACTGCCTGGGGTTTTCTCCGGGTGCTCAGGTTTCCTACCACAGTCCAAAGATGTACAAGTTGGCAGGTTAATTCGTCATTGTAAATTGTCCCATAATGAGGCACAGATTAAATAGCAGGATTGCTAGGCAGCGTGACTCAAAGGGCCGGAAGGGCCTATTCTGCACTGTATCTCAATAAATAAATAAACTGTTACTCCAGTCATCAAATCATTGTTACAGCCCACTACTTGCAAAGCAATATACTCAATTCCTTTT
This sequence comes from Mobula hypostoma, assembly GCF_963921235.1. Lineage (NCBI taxonomy): Eukaryota > Metazoa > Chordata > Chondrichthyes > Myliobatiformes > Myliobatidae > Mobula > Mobula hypostoma. Next base: position 27,252,579 of record NC_086114.1, read on the forward strand.
AACACTTGGTCAAAAACTGAAGCCCAGAGGAGTACTGGTTTATTGTGGGACTGAGTTGCATTTTCCCTTGGGTACTCATTCAGTTCCACTTAGAAAGCCCTGAAAAACTTTGTTTAAGGCATCCACACAAACAGATCATAACCCCTTTATTATAACAGGCAGCTTTGTCACATCCCCCTCTGTCCCCTTTTGAGTCTGTGTTCCTGGTTATCATACTGTTGGCTATTGGAACAACTTTACTCAGTTTATCCTCACTGAAAGCACCATGATCTCCTCTCCATCATCTTCACTCCCAGGAAAACAATGTCATCTTCTTCAGCCTAACTTTGTAGCTGAAACCCAGGAACCATTCTAGTAAATTATTCTTGCACCTTTCCATAGTGAAGTGACCAGAATTGGACACAGACTAACCTGCATTTTATAGAGGTTCAAAATAAGTGCTATGAAGTACTTCGAGAGATTGGTTATGGCACACATCAACCACAGCCTACCGGTCAACCTCGATGCTTTGCAATTCGCCTACCAGAGCAACAGGTCAACGGCAGATGCCATCCCTCTGGCCCGACATTCCTCCTTAGAACACCTGGAGAATAAAGACGCATACGTAAGGCTCCTTTTCATTGACTACAGCTCTGCCTTTAATACCATCATTCCAAATAAACTGATTCCTAAGCTTCGGAGCCTGGGCCTCGGCACTCAGATCTGCAGCTGAATCTTCAACTTCCTCACAGACAGGACCCAGGCTGTAAAAATAGGGGACAAGCTCTCCTCTACAATCACTCTGATCACTGGTGCCCCACGAGGCTGTTTACTCAGACCCCTGCTGTGCTCACTGTACACCCATGATTGTGTAGCCAAGTTTCCATCAAACTCGATATATAAGTTTGCTGATGACACAACAATTGTAGGCCGTATCTCGGGTAATGATGAGTTTGAGTACAGAGAGGAAATTAAGAACCTGGTGGCATGGTGCAAAGGCAATAACCTATCCCTCAACGTCAGCAAGACGAAGGAATTGGTTGTTGACTTCAGAAGGAGTAGCGGACCGTACGACCCAATTTACATCGGTGGTGCGCAAGTGGAACAGGTCAAAAGCTTTAAGTTCCTCGGGGTCAATATCACAAATGACCTGACTTGGTCCAGTCAAGCAGAGTTCACTGCCAAGAAGGCCCACCAGCGCCTTTACTTCCTGAGAAAACTAAAGAAATTTGGCCTGTCCCCTAAAACCCTCACTAATTTTTATAGATGCACCATAGAAAGCATTCTTCTGGGGTGCATCACAACCTGGTATGGAAGTTGTCCTGTCCAAGACTGAAAGAAGCTGCAGAAGATTGTGAACACGGCGCAGCACATCACCCAAACCAATCTTCTGTCCATGGACTCACTTTACACCGCACGCTGTCGGAGCAGTGCTGCCAGGATAATCAAGGACACGACCCACCCAGCCAACACACTTTTCGTCCCTCTTCCCTCCGGGAGAAGGTTCAGGAGCTTGAAGACTCGTACGGCCAGATTTGGGAACAGCTTCTTTTCAACTGTGATAAGACTGCTGAACGGATCCTGACCCAGATCTGGGCCGTACCCTGCAAATATCCGGACCTACCTCTTGGTTTTTTTGCACTACCTTATTTTCCATTTTTCTATTTTCTATTTATGATTTATAATTTAAATTTTTAATATTTACTAATTTTTACTATTTTTAATATTTAATATTTGTAATCCAGGGAGTGGGAAGCACAGAATCAAATATCGCTGTGATGATTGTACGTTCTAGTATCAATTGTTTGGTGACAATAAAGTATAAAGTATAACTTTCCTGCTTTTGTACTCTTGTTTATGAAATCCAGGATCACACTTGCTTTACCAACTAATCTCTCACTTTCAGATACGGGCACTGATGTATCTAGATCATTTTGTTTTCTCACACCCTTTCAGACTGTTGTTAAATGTATGTCATCGTTCCTTATTTCTTTTGCCAAAATGTTACATTTAATACTTTCTTACTTGTCTACCCATTTGGTATTGATAACCTTTTGCAAGACGGTTAAATGTCTCGCCAAGTTTTGAGTTATCTCAAGGTTTTGAATGTAACCCTGCATTATGTCATTATATCCTTCATTAAGTTATGTTTTGAAACAAAAAAAATATGATTCTAATTCTTATCCAGGGGAATTAAACAGACTGCTGTCCTGTAATCTGATAAATATAACTGCTTTCTATTCTAATTCCATTCCAAAATGGAAAATTTTACATTCTCCCACATTGTGCTACAGATCTTTACCCACTCACTTAACCTTCCTGTATCCCTTTGATTCTCCTTATATCCTCTTCACATCTTATCTGACATTGTCTCATCAGCAAATTTAGCAGCCGTACCTCGGCTGGCCCCAGCTAAGTCATCTACCTAAATTGTGAAAAGTTGTAGCCCAGGCACTGAGCTCTGGGTGATGATACCAAATAATCTGGGTTTGTCGTTATTGAGTATTATTGACCAGAACCCAGGACAAGCACCCTAGTTTACTTCAACTAAGTGTCATGGAAAACCAGATAAGTCTCTAAGATCAAAAGACTAACATGTTCATGAAACACTGGGACTGCTGTTTTGCAGGCATTAGAATTTTTAGGTATTCAATTTTCATTCTTAAGTCTCTGCCACTGAAATTGAACCTGCAACCTGATTCAGCAATGTGTTAACCAATAATATTCATATTAATTTTAAAGAGATTTGACTTTGCAGCTGAATTGTATTTCCCATTCTTCCATTGCAACAGCAGTCCCATTTAACTCCACATTATTGTCCATGAGCAAGAGGAATAGACTGGGGCTTCCCATCCGGGGGGGGGGGGGTGCGGGCGGGTGGGTGTGTGTGAGAGAACAGTCACTCCAGTACAACCAGGCACATGTTTCAACAGAGCAAAGGATTACATTACACCCAAGTTGTGCCATAACCAGATTTAAAAGGCGTGCCACGGTGACAAAGAAAATATTCCATTTCTTAACACCACACACGAAATGCTGGAGAAACTCAGCAGGCCAGGCAGCATCTATGGGGAAGAAAAAAGTACAGTCGACGTTTCGGGCCGAGACCCTTGACTGTACTTTTTTTCCATAGATCTGCCTGGCCTGCTGAGCTCCTCCAGCATTTTGTGTGTGTTGCTCGGATTTCCAGCATCCTCAGATTTTCTTTTGCTTGCCATTTCCTAACACTGTTGGTTTGATGTGTCGAATAGTGTGGTGAAAAAGATGTTCCCAATTGGCTTATTAATAGTTCAAAGCAAGATAATAAATCTGAAGCGATATTGTGCTATAACATTGTTGCAATGATCTGTTTATAGTAGTGTCCTGCAGCACCATTCTGTCTTGTATACTTTTTATTGGAGCCGCAGGTCTTTCCTAGTTTGTTTGGTGCTAACTGTGAATGCTCCACATACTGTGTAGTCCCACATGCCTCTTGCTTGCCCTTTCTAGTATGGTTCATGACCTTGCTCTAAATTTAAAATATCTACTTCAAGGTAACTATGCTTACTCATGTGTTCCTGAGAATATCTGAAGGCCGAGGTGCTGATGTAGCAGCTCATGTTTGGGCATCCTTCCAGTGGGGGATACTACTAAATAATGGACGACTTCGGTGCTGCTTTTGATGAAAGATCAATACAAAGTTTTTCTCAGTCAATGCAGAGTTAATGAACTTCACATGCACACTTGTAATTTTGCCTAATGACCATCATTACACAAATTTCGCTCTCCATATTTCTTCGAAGTATATTTGCCTTCGCACGCAGATATGTTTTCTAAATAAACAAGCAGGCAGCCACTAATGAACAGCGTGCGATGAAGTTTCCGAGTGAGTGGAAAGATCACAGGAAGCTGTAATTTCTAGAAAAAGGAGGGTATTTAGGAAAGTTGATAGGTAATTCAACATTACACTCTCATTTTGATTAATTAAGCTTGTCTAAATACTAATGTCCTATTCTTACACAGAAATAAACTGCTAAATTACCAGTGCTTGGTTTTAAAGTATTTAAATTTTCAGGGTTTAAAATTTGCTTTCCAAAAATGCATCTGAAGAGTTAATACTGTACAATTTTCCCATTAGGCATGTGTTCCCTGGAATATGGAATTATATGTGGGTAATAAGTTTAATCATAATGGGAAATAATTGAGCAGGATGCGGTCTGCTGCCTAGACTTGTCGCCTTGGTCTACATCTGCCTGCATTTTTCTGATCAAAGTGATTCCCCTCATACTGGAGGTGAACCCACCAATCTCAGCGGCATGTAGGCTGCCAGCAGCCTTCTACCAAAACTTTGTATCCCTGAAACCTCGTGATAAGCTTTGACAGGAGGCGAAGCTGGGTGTGATTTAAATTCTTGTCCAAATTGGAGATCATTTAAGTGTTTAATGTAAGAAATTTATATCAAAAAAACCCAAATTATAGATGACTTAGCTTTTTCCTTCTAACCTTCAAGCCAAGAATCATCACTCACAGGTGATACGATGATTGGTGGTTTTATTGAATGTGTAGAGTCTTGAGTTACAGGTTGATATCAATATGTCGGTAGAAAGGAGTGACAAATGTGAGGTGGAGCTTAATAGTTGAGGTGTTTGTGAGCGCTAATGAGGCCAGGGCATACAGCATGAATTGTATGGTTCTAGACAGTATTGAGGGACCTTAGTGCATAGGTCCAAAGGTCCTTGAAGATGGTAGCACAGGTAAATGACATGGTTAAAAGGGATATGGAAGTTGGCCTTCCATAGTTAGGACATTGAATACAAGAGCTGGGAGGTGATCATCCAGCTTTATAAAAGATTGGGTAGACCTTAGCTGATTTACCGAGTTCTGGTCACCATAGTATAGGAAATATGTTATTGTGTTGGAGAGCGTAGAGAGGAGATTCATTAGATTGTTGTCTGGGATGGACCATTTTAATTAAATGCAGAAACTAATTAGGTTTTCCCTGGAGGGGAAGAGTTTAACAGAGAACGTGATTTAGATGAGTGAAATTATGAGGGAAATAGACAGGGTAGACTATAGGAAAGTTTCCCTCATTTTGGTAAAACTACCAGACATAGATTGAGGGTAAGGAGTAAGAGATTTAAAGGGGATCTGAGGAGGACCTCTTCCCCTCAGCTAGTGGTCAGTAACTGTCTGAGTGAACAGTGCCCATGAAAGCCGGGGGAAGCAGCATTTAAGAGGTGCCAAGATGAGGCATAGAAGGCTACAACCAGAAATTGGATTAATATGGTTGGATGCCCACCCATTGATTTTGACATGATGGACTGAATGGCCTTATTCCATGCTGTATGATTCTAGGACCCAAATGAATAGAATCCTGATCTTGAGCCAGGTCTGACAGGGTACCTTGGGATTACTCCCTGTGCCATGTGCCAGTGAGCCAAGGAAAGGAAGAATGTATAGGTGAATGTGTGTCCAAAGAGCTGCTGCAGAAAGGTGGCCTTCAGATACACGGGTTATTGACCTCTCTTCCAGGCAAGTGGGACCTGTACAAGAAGGACAGGTTACACCTGAAATGAAATGACACCAACATTTCCGCAGGCAAGTTCACCGGTACTATTTGGGAGGTTTTAAGCTTGTGTGGTAGGAGGTGGGAACAGACCAGTAGGTTGGCAACACACGCAAAATGCTGGAGGAGATCAGTAGGTCAGGCAGCATCCATGGAAATGAACAAACAGTCGACATTTTGGACTGAGACTCTTCTTCATGAATGACAGTAGATGGTAGGTTGGCGGGTGGAAGCTTTAAATGACAACATCGAACCTGCTTCAACCACTTCTGCTGGAAGCTCGTTCCACACAGCTACCACTCTCTGAGTAAAGAAGTTCCCCCTCATGTTACCCCTAAACTTTTGCCCTTTCACTCTCAACTCTTGCTCTGAGATACATGTTTGAATAGAGTTTAATTTTCTATCATTGTGGCAGGAAATCACTGAATCATAGAAACCCGATGGCACAAAAGGCCATATAGTCCATCCCATCTGCATTGGTCAAAAAAATAATTCTATCCATTCCAACATTTGGTCCTTAGCCCTACAGGTCATGATTCAAGTACATAGCCAAGTCCTATTCAAAATTTCTGCCTCTTTCCAACTCCTACCGTCTTCTGAATGAGAAGGTTTTTACTCATTTCACATGATCTTTACTTCTATATGGCCTTCATTACAGGAAAGGAATGGAGGGTTATGGGCTGAGTGCAGGTCGGTGGGACTAGGTGAGAATAAGAGTTCGGCACGGACTAGAAGGGCCGAGATGGCCTGTTTCCGTGCTGTAATTGTTATATGGTTATATTGAGGGAACGGCAGAGGTTAGGTCAGTTATGTTTAATAAGGTGGGACTGACAGTCTGAAATGTGTTTATTTCTATGCATGGAGTATTAGGGCCAAGATAGGTCATCTTGTGGACGGATTAGTACGTGGAACAATGATGCTGTGACCGTTACAGAAACCTGTTTGAGAGAAGGGCAGGATTTGGAAGCTCATATTTCAGAGGTGATAACAATGTAAAAGAGGTGGGGGCGAGGTGATGTCACACTACAAATCAGGGAGAATAATACTGCTATACTTAGAATGTCCTGGACAGTTCATCCAGGAAGGCCATATGGGTCAAGCTCAGGTTCATTCAATATGATGGAGTTGATTTCCAAAGTTCAAAGTAAATTTATTATCAAAGTACAGTACATATATGTCACCATATGAATATCTCATGTTCTTGATAGGTCCTTGCAAGTGAGTCCATAGGTTGTGGGAATATCTCAGTTGAAGGAGCAAGTGAAGTTAACCTCTTTGATGCAAGAGCTTGATGGCTGAGGGGGTAATAACTTTCCCGACTTTGGTGGCGTGAGTCGTGAGGCTCTTACACCACCCTTCTGATGGCAGCAGTAAGAAGAGAGCATGTCCTGGGTGGTGGGGCCCCTGATGATGGATGCTGTTTTCCTACGACAGTGCTTCTTGTAGATCTGCTCGGTGGTTCGGAGGGCTTTACCTGTGATGGACTGGGCCATAACCACTACTTTTTGTAGGATTTCCCATTCAAGGGCATTGATGTTTCCATTCCAGGCTGTGATGCAGCCAGTCAATATACTCTTTAGCTCACACCCATAGAAGCTTGTCAAAGTTTTAGGTGATATGCCTAATCTTTGCAAACTCCTAAGGAGGTAGAGGTGCTGCTGTGCTTTGTTCATAATTACACTTATGTGCTGGGCCCAGGACAGGTCCTCCAAAGTAGTAACACTGAGGAATTGAAAGCTGCTGACCCTCTCCACCTCTGATCCTCCGATGAGGACTGGCTCATGGACCTTTCGTTTCCTTCTCCTGAAATCAGCAATACGCTCTTGGTCTTGCTGATATTGGGTAAGAGGTTGTTGTTGTGGCACCACTCAGCCAGATTTTTAATCTCCCTCCTTTTATATGCCGATTCATTACTACTTTTGATTCAGCTTACAACAATGATGTCATCAGCAAACTTGAATATGCCAGTTCTTCTAATAGCCAGTGAGAGACAGAGGAATGGTTACACAGGCAGGTTTGAAAATGTGTAAAAACAGAGTTGTTGTAGTGGGAAATTTTAATTTCCTGAATATTGGAGATGGCTTTGATGGGCAGAATTTGTTAAGTGCATCCAGGAGGGCTTCTTGAAGCAGTCTATAGATAGATCACCCAGGGAGGAGGCAATGTTAGACCTTATATTAGGAAAGCATGGCCAGGTGATCAGACTTTCAGTGGGAGAGCATTTATAGATAAGGAACAAGACAGGTCATCAGTGAAGGGTGCAAAATTGGGGGAGGGGTAATTACAACAATATTAGACAGGAACTGAGGAGAATACATTGGGAACATATGTTATTGGGTAAATCCACATCTGACATGTGGGAGTTTTTTAAAAGACCATCTGGTTAGAATTCAGGACCAGCATGCTCTTATGAAGATGAAAGATAGGGATGGCTAGGTTTGGGGACCTCAGATGGCAAGAGGTGTTGCGAGTTTAGTCAAAAAGGAAAAGGAAGCGTATGTATGGTTTAGGGAGCTGAAATTGGCTGAGGCCTTTTCGGAATATAAAGGAAAAAGGAAAGAAACATGGAATCAGGAGGGCTAAAAGTAGACCTGAAATGGCCTTGGCAACTTAGAATAAGGACAATCTCAAGACATTTTATACAATGTATTAGAAACATGAGGATGAACTACAGAGAGGGTAGAACTAATCAAGGATCACAGAGGGAATTTATGCCTAGAGCTGGAATAAGTGGGTGAGATACTAAATGAATACTTGATATTGGTATTCAATAAGAAGTATGTGAATTAAATGTGGAATCGGGGAGGCATATCTTGCCCTATGTAGATATTGAGAAGCAGGAAGTGTTCATTCTCTTGAAGAACATTAAGATGGATAAGTCCCCAGAGCCTGATGGGATGTATCCCAGGACATCAAGGAAGGCAAGAAAGGATATATCTGTGGTCTTGAGAGAAATCTTTATATCATCTCTAGTCACAGGTGAGATTTTTGAGAGTTGGAAAACAAGCAATGTCATTCTTTTATTTAAGAAGGCCAATTGGGATAATTCAGAAATCTATAGTCCACTGAGCCTTAATTTCATGGGAAGGAAATTACTGAAGTTTCCTAGGGGCAGGATCTACTCGTATTTTGAATGACATGGACTTATTCGGGATGGATGGCATGGCTTTGTGCATAGGAAGTCCGTCTCAAATTTGATTGAGATTTTTAAGACGGTCATGAAGATGGTTGATGAGGCTCAGGCAATGGAAGTTGTTTACATGGACTTTATTAAAGCATTGGACAAGGTCCTTCGTGGTAGACTACTCCAGAAGATTAAGTCAAAGTGAATAGGTAGGTTGGATTCTAAATTGGCCTGGAGATGGACGGTAGTGGATGGAGGGTGTTACTCTGTGTGGATGTCTGTGACCATTAGTGTTCTGCAAGGATCAGTGCTGGGATCTCTGAGCTTGAATGTTACAATGGAAATGAAAATTTGGAGGATACAGTCATTGATAGCATTGTACGAAGGCAGTTCATTATCTGTACTAGGTGTCTGCTGATTTTGTTCATTGTATACACTGGATGAATTCTTCCATCATTAACCATTAGGAACTAATACTAAAACACAGTTTAATAGTACTGTGCAATTATTAATATAATGGATTCTGGTTAACTGGTCCACATTGGGACAAGTACATTTTGGCTCAATTAAGCAGCTGCCCCAATTAGCTGAAGCTTCATGGAAATAGTTACAAAGATATGAAAAAAGACAAACTGAGTAACAAATTATGTACTTAAATAAAATACAGAACAAGTCAGAACATTAACAATAATACCACAGTACTATAAAACTAATGGTTATCAATGGAAAAATTCATCCAGTGTACACAATGAACAAAATCATCAGACACCTGGTACAGATGTGAACTGCCTTCATACAATGCTATCAAAGATTGCATCCTCCAAATCTTCATTTTGGACTTCAAGATGATTATCAATACCTTCAAATTCTTCATAGTTCATAACTTGTTGAAGTAGTGAAATCTTTTCATTTTCACTCCTAGCTGTTTCTGTAATCTCCAAGCCTGAATGCTTGAAATTGCAGTGAGCAAAACAGTGCAGAATTTGTCTTGTTGCTCATTTCTGGCCAACTCTCAGTGACAAAAATCACTGCCACTGAGGCTATTTAAAAAGTGTTCTCTCTAAATGCAGAGTAGCATCTAACTGCCAGACAAGTGCATGCGACTGACTCTCGTTAGAACCTACTTGGTAAGTCTCCTGTCCCAGTTAAGTGGCACAGTGTCCCAAATAAACGGTGGAAATCCTGGCAATTTTCCGGATTTGTTTTTGTTCTTTAAGAATTGTCGCAAATAGGGAGCTCCCCAAATTAACCAGAATCCACTGTATATGTGAATGGTTTGGACAAAAATGTGGGTGGTCTGTAGCAAGATATTGTCTCCAACTATCTGGAACTGCCTCTTGGTTTTTTGCACTACCTTACTTTCCCTTTTCTATTTTCTATTTATGATTTATAATTTAAATTTTTACTATTTACTATCGATTTGTACTCCAGGGAGCACGAAACTGTGATGATTGTACGCTCTAGTATCAATTGTTTGGTGACAATAAAGTATAGTATAAAGTATATGGATGGCACAAAAATTGGTGGAATTGCTGGGATGTGGAAGTTTGCCAAAGGACATAGCAGTAATAAGACTAGTTGTACTTGACTAAGAGAGAACAAAAATAAATCTTACGAAATTCTAATGAGGTTAGTTGGTATCAGTTCTGCTACATTCATCAAGCAGAGAATGAGAAATGGAGTTTAATCTAGACAAGCATGAGACAAATGTAAGAGTGAAGTTCACAGGGTCCTAAAGTATACAGAGATCCACACTTCCCTAAGGAGCAAACCTACACCTACATGAAATGGCATGCAGATGGATAGGATGGTAATGAAGGCATACGTTATGTTTACCTTCCTTGGTCAGAGCATTGTTCTTTGTTCTATGTTAAGAATATGGAGCCAATGTCAACGTGCACAGTTAAAGTAAAGAAATTAATTGAATGGCTGAACAAGCGTGTTGCGATAAATGGACTTCTCCTTTTCTTCTGGTCTTAATTTTTTTTCTCTCCACTACAAATTCTTTTACTAAATTGAAGTTGATGAATGCTTTGTAAAAGCTGCAGCATAGTATATTCATTTTATTACAGACAATATATGAAGAGTTTATTAATTTTGGGAGGAATTTCAGCCTGGGACATTTTGAATACAGTGAGTGGAACAAAAGCTGTTGTAAAGATTATTACAGGTCGTTTATTTCCATTAACTGGATACCTTCAGGGTGGGAGAAAACATTAAACCTTCAAAACCTATGCACCATCTTCTCCCTGAATTTCAGTGCTAGTCCTCTTCCTATATAACATTTTCCTGAACAAAACAGCAACCTTCAAAATTAAATGTTCAAAAGTTAACATTTTGAAATGGATTAGTTTATAACCTCTGCCCCAGAACCCTCCAGTGCTGCACTTGAAGGCACTTTGCAGATTCCTTACACAAATACAGTGTGGCAGTTCAGACATTTGGAATTGGAGAGCAATTTATTTGCCAAAGCAGACTGTACAGGGAATTTCGAACATTGGAAAAGATTGCTCATCTCATTAAACCCATTTCCCAGAGGTTATGTATGACTGTTTAGTCATGGACATTATTTCACTGATACTGCCTCTCACCACCACAAACCGTTGATCTTACTCTTAGGAATACCAAGTTCCTTCTGTTCCCTGTGAAGAGTTAAGCATTGCTATTAATACCTCTATAATCCTCAGTCCTTCTCGGCACCAGAGCCTTTTAGAGGTGTCACTTGGCCTCAGATCAATCACATTCTCTGTCAGTCTGTTCCACGTGTTATCTAAGCTGTGGGGAAATCTTGAACTGTCCAGAGTACAGGTCCTCTGCGGCTTATGAATGGCAACATAGGTACAGCCCGTCCATATAAATACACATTTAGAATAACACTCTCGATTTGGGAAAACGTTCGGAATATGAACAATTTGCCACTGAACCCTGCTGTGACCTGCAGACAACCGGTATTTTATACCAGTATCCTTTATGCTATGCTCATTGCCCGAGTTAGAGCTGGCTTGTTTTGGTTATTATGCATTTCATTTCATTTTGTATGTAATGAAATATGGCACTTTTTTTCTATCATTTTGCTTGATAAGAACAATTTCTCATTTATCTGGAAATTAACTAAATAAACTAATTCTTAATAGGAATCAGAAGCGTCTTCAAACTTGAGCCGTTCATTTTTTCCAATTCCAATCCTTTGCCACCTGACAAAGATTTTAGGTTTAATGTTGAGGATTTAAGGTATTTCATATGCTTCATACTGAGTAGTGTTGGTTTTTCATAACTTAACATGTTTTTAAATAGATCTTCATGTTCAAACTTGGAAAATATATTGTTCCCTTAAGAATTGTTTTATTACTTAATTGGGTAAGAATCCAAAGTCATTTGATTTTTGGAGATACTGTATTGAGGCTGTGCCTCAGACTGTCATATATGGTGTGTCATTGAAACAATCCAGCTTGTATTAATTCCCCAAAATGTTGACATAAAACAGTTGTGAATGACAAATTTGCAGAATTTGATCATGAGTGAATATTGAACTCTAATATGTTCGATGTTGTTGATGCTGCAGCAGTCCAAGATAACTTTATGGTCCAGGAGCCATTAGGTATTAACATCATTCAAGCAGTTCTTAAGGTCAAAAACAAGGGTGAAAGCCACTTGGTAGTGATCATTATAATCCTTGAAGCAGCATGCTTCAACGGATTGTTGCACTTGAATTAATGTTGAATCACTCACTTGAATCCCTGGGGCTTATCAATGTCCTAAGCTTCAGATTTTAACAAACGTTCCATTAAAAACAGTTTGGCCACTCCAAACCTCAGCAGGTACCGGTATTCTCAAGGTGGGTGTTCTCCCCCTCTGGTACTGCACTAGCCAAGCATCTCACTGCAGTGTTTTCCTTTGGTCTTTTTGATGTCGCTGAACCATTTTCTGACATCCTGTCGGGCTCCCTCATTACAGGAGATCATTTCATGACCTCACAGAAACCTCCATTGTATGTTGCTCTCTGGGGTTTGGGGATCACGGTGGTCCTGATCTTTGCAGACCTCCTCCATGATCAAATCAACTTTTACTGCTGGAAGTGTTCACTTTCACAGACTTTCTGTTGATTTACAGTGAATTGTGGGTGCTAGTCGCTCAGTTCTGGCTTACATTGATTAAAGAAAAATGGATTTTAATTCAGTTCTCTTCACTTGTACATGGAATTCCAAGTAGGAGAGGTTAACTAACTATATGCACCATGGGGGATTCTCCTCTTTCCTATGTCCTGGCATTGAATTTCATTTTTGGATTCACTTATCAAAGTTTAGATTTGGAACTTTTGAAATGGCTCTCCACAGTTGATTCTTGTAGGTATCTTGGACTTGGCTTGTTCCAAATTAGTAAAATACAGATAACTTTACTGTTTAGTAATTAAACCTGTTTCACAATAAACTTCATGACCAACTTCATAGCATTATTGGAAATGTTACAAGGTATTTGAATCAAAATTTGTCAGGGATTTCAAAATTACATTTCCAGTACTTTTGTGGTTAATTGCAGGTTGGAATTTAAGTCATAAAGTGATACAGCATGAAAACACTTGAGTTTGCAAACACACTGCGCACTTTTTATTTTATGCAGTCATAGGGAGAACGTGGAAACACTACACAGACACCAGCAGAGGTTGGACAGTAGCTCTACCATTTGTACCACTGAACTGATTCCTGTGGGATGAATAAGCTTCAATTTTCATTGGAGATGTTGGTTAACCGTTGATGATGCTGTGAAAATTGTGAAATGTTTTGGTGAAATGAAGCCTTTGACGTATCTTGCTCCTTCTAGTTCTCTAGTTTCCTTTGGTCTTTTTGATGTCGCCGAATCATTTTCTGACATTCTGTTGGGCTCCCTCATTACAGGAGACCTAGCAGCAACACAGACAAAACGCTGGAGGAACTCAGAAGGCTGGCAGCGTCTATGAAATAAAGTACAGTTAATGTTTCAGGCCGAAACCTTTAGGCAGGATTGGAGAAAAAAAGCTTAGGAGTAGATTTGAAAGGTGGGGGGGGGGGGCAGGGAAACACCAGGCGATAGGTGAAACTTGGAGGTGGGGGTGGAATGAATCAGTGCTAGGAAGTTGATTGGTGAAAGGTACAGAAGGCCATGGAAGAAAGAAAAAGGGCGGGGGGGGGGAGTGGACCACCAGAGGGAGGCAATGGGAAGAGGGGATGGAAAATGATGAGGGGGTGGGGAGGCATTACTGGAAGCTTGTGAAATCGGTGTTCATGCCATCAGGTTGGAGACTACCCAAACCGAATTTAAGATGTTGTTCCTCCAACCTAAGTGTGGCCTTATCATGACAGTGGAGGAGGCCATGGATGGATATATGGGAATGGGAAGTGGAGTTAAAATGGGTGGCCACTGGACGATCCTGCTTGTTCTGGTGGATGGAACGTAGTTTTATTTACAAATTGCCTTATTCAGATCTGTGACCATTGTTGCTGAAGAGGACATTATCATCAGGTGAAGTCCATCTGGAAGTCAAACAGGTCGTACATGGTTCTCTTTCCCTTTGTTTACCATTCCCATATCCCTCTGCCCATCACCTATACTCCTAGCTGCCTTCTATCCCCTCCACCATCTGCCCATCATTCCTTCCCGATGTGATTCCGCATTAGATTCCTGCTTTTACCTCTGCCTTCCCTTCCCTCTCCCCATCTGCTTATAGTTACTTGTTTCCTCATCTGTTTTCATCTATCACTCAGCAGCTCTATTCTTTAAGCTCTCATCTCCACCTCCCTCACCTGGCTTCAAGTGCCTATTATCCCCCTATCCATCTATAGCCTACCAGATTTGGTTCATCCCCTGCTCCCTCCCCGTGTCCTTATACAGTCTATCACCTGTTCACAGTCAGTCCTTGTGCAGGAACTCAAAACATTGACTGTCTTTTTGCCTCCACAGATGTTGCTCAGCTTATTGAATCTCTCCAGCAGTTTGTTTCTTGAGACACTCAAGGCAGAGTCTTTCCTTCATCATTGGTAGAACCTTTCTCAGGTTTGCCGGTGTTTCAAAGCCATTGCTCACCACCATATTCTCAAGAACAATTGGTAATGGGCAATTGACATTGACCTTGCCATGGCTCCCTCACCTGGAGAACAAGTAAAAATACTCTTATCCAAACTTCTAAATTTAAGTACTATCCTCTCGCACATTATTCATGCTGCTTGTAAAAATCAGATTGTTAGTCTTTATTTCAATGACTGAATCTCCAGTTGTATTGAGTCTGTAAACGTTCTCCTCTTGTTTGTACAGGCCATGTCATGTACTTACTGTAATTCAGCACTGTTAGAGCACTGCTGTGGTGGAAAACACTAATAAGTAAGTCCCCATCTGCCTATTCAGGTGAACATAAAAGTTCTTATTGATCTATACATGTTTAAATTCTTCAGTATCTGAAACGTCTACCTTGCTCATTAAGAAGGTGGTAGCCAAACACCTCGATAAGTTATCATACGATTGGGCAGTCAACATGGTTTTATGGAAGAGAAATCTTGTTTCTGAAATATAAAAGATGTAATTAGCGGATCGATAAAGGTTATTGGTGGGTGGTTGGAAATTAAATGACGTGCATATAAAATTCACTGCAAGTTTGGGGATTATGGGACATAATCATACATAACAGAGGATGGAGAATTAGATGTCTAACAGTAAGCAAAACGTAAGAATAAATGAATAATTCTCATAGTGATGAGCTGTGATGTGTGGCATGACACAGAAATTATTCCTGAACCTCAGCTATTTATAATTAATGTTCATGGCTCAAATTGTAGAAACAAGTATGTCATAATAATCAGTTTTATGGATATTATAGAAGTGCGTACAAGGTCATTAAAGGGAAATGGACAGGCTAATTGAGTGGGGAGCAAGAGAATTGATGTGGAGAAATATGAGGCTATGTATGTTGGCAACAGGAATACAAAAGCAGGCTATTATTCAAATAGTTAAAATACCAATGAATGTCAAAATTGAAACTGTCTTCATATGTGCACATGGCTACAGAGTATATGCCATTTATTGTAAGAGCAGTGGAGTACAAAAGCAGGTCTGTGGTTGTGTATCTGGCAGGATCACACTTGAACTTTTTCATAGTTGTGGCCTCCTTATTTAAGGAAGGATATACTTTCCTTGGAAATGGTACGGTGAAGGTTTACAAGAATGCTTCCAGAGATGAAGGTTTCTTTTTATGAAAATATTGAATTTTAATGCTTCTATACTTACATGAGTTTGGAAGAATGAGAGATGAGAGAGTTGTCAAATTCTGTCAGAATGTTGCCCCTTGTGGAGGAAATCTGGAGTTGGGGAAAAGTTGCAGGATAAAGAAATCCCCATTTACAATTGAGAAGAGAAGAATATTCTCCTTTGACAAATAACCACACATTTCAATGGTGGTGTGCAGAAGAGCATCTCTGAATGCACAACACTTCGAACCAGCAGCAGAAAACTCTGAACATACGCTCAGTAGCCACTTTATTAGGTACAGGAAGTACAAAATTGTATGCTGTGGAAATACAGAAGGTACCTAATAAAGTGGAAAATGAGCATATACACTACTATATTGTAGTGAGTTAATTCTTTTATATTGAAATCTTTTTAGTGCTCTTCTCAGTCTGCCGGTTGTTAAGTGTGCTGATTTTTCTAACATTTTCCATACACTTCTGCAATGTGCTCAGTCATTGCTGGAGTTTGCATTGAAAGGGAGTTCAACATTGTACCTTCAAGCCAGTTCCCTGTATGAGGCATCCCCAAACCAAAGCTCACCCTACGTTCAAGGCTACGTACACAAAATGCTGGAGGAACTCAGCGGCATCTATGCAATGAACAAATAGTTGACGTTTTGGGCCGAGACCCTCCTTCAAGGCTTGTTGGACTTTACTACATTTTTGTACTGCAGCTATAATTTTCACTGGTTAAAGTGAAAAGGTCAATTATAGGTTCAAGACTTCTATCTTCTGTTTGTTGAGGTGCTAACCTGCAATTATGGCAAAAACAAAAAAAAAATGCAATCTGATGATTGCATAACATCACTGTCACTAAATGCATGTTCTGCTTTTGACAAATTTGTAAACTGTGGAAATGCATACAATGCCTTAATTTTTAGCAATCTGAAAATACCTAAATCATGCCATTTTGACTCTCCTTCCCATTCCAACATTGGTTTGTGGCTCCTGCTTCCTTACGCAGACTAGGAGAACAACATTTCGTATTCCACTTGGGTAGTCCACAACTCAATTTTATGAGCATTGACTTTTCCATTTTCAGGGAAAATGGAAGTCCTCTGTGTTCCCATCTCTCACTCCTTCTGACCCATCCCTGGTCCTCCCATGTTGTTCCCTGTTCCATGCTCCCTGTCCAGCCCTCCATCACCAGTAGCATCCCCCCTCTCACTCTTGGTTCTATCTTTTTACTACTTGCATTTCACCCTCCAGATCCCCTCCCCCATCACCTTACATACATATCTGGTTTCAGTGCCATTAACTTCCATGTCCCCACTCATCACTCTCCGGCTCCACCTTCACTCTCTCCTCCTCCCCCAGCCCACCATCAAATTTGGTTCTATCTACATCCCTCCTCCATCTACCTATCACAGTCCAGTCCCTCTCCTGCCCCTCTCCATCTCTTCACACAGACTACCTTCCTTCCCCACTCTGTCCTGATGCGTGATCCCTACCCTAATATTGCCATTTCTTTCACCTCCACAGATGCTACTCAGTCCACACAGTTCCTCCAAGGGTTTGTTTCTCACCGAAAATATTACCATGTTATTAAATGAATGTTATGTTGAAAAACAATACTGCAGGCTTCACATTTATCGACAGTTTTGCTGTTTCAGATGAACACAATTCAATATTAACCAATCTTTTCAGTGAAGCTCTGCCTATGGCATGGGATGTCTGTTTACGTTGCAGGGCAATAAAAAGGCTGTTAATCTCTTTATGAAGAATGTGCTTCCAGTTTTCTTCAGGAAATCTTTCCCTTGTATTTTAAAAACAGAATGAATTTACACATCTGCTATTTGTTTTAACTGCATTTTTTTCTAGCAAATTTACATCCTGGGTATTCAGAAATGTTCCATGACTGCTCGTGATTGTAAAGGCAGCTCTTGGTATTTATCTCAGCCCTTCTAATCCACAAAAGTGTTTGACCACCTTAGCTTATTGAACTAGACTACTAAATCTTCAGTGGAAAGCTGGTTTATGTAGATTAAATGTCTGATACAGTACCCATGGTCTAACTGTAATGTTTTGTAACTTCAAAACATTAAATCAATTCAAAGGTGATACAGGATTCTGAAATGAAGGTGTAACTTCGAGTTTACTTTAAGTGAGGTGCACATATATCAAGTGGTAGCGTGCTGATGTATACAATTCGCTTATTTATACATATAATTCGTAATGAATTATTAAAAGGAAAGAGAGTGCAGGAGATGCTCAGTGGATCAGGCAATATCTGGAGAGAAAAGCAGAGTTAATCTTCTAAGTGGTGACCTTTCAAAGTTCAGATTTATTCCCAAAGTATGTATAGTATATCATAATACAACCTTGAGATTCATCTTTTTGCAAGCACTCTGAAAACAAAGAAACGCAATAGAATTCACTAAACAACACACACAAGACCATCACGTATCCAATTTGCAAAAGGGGACTAATCATGCCAACAGTAAACACAAAGTAAGTAAAAACACATGGAGCATGAACTGCAGAGCCCGTTCATTGCTGAGGAGAGTGAAGCACGTCCAGGAGCCGGATGGCTGCTCCTGAACTTGGTGGCATGGGACTCAAGACTATATCTCCTGACTGACAGTAGTAACAAGAAGAGAGGGGGACAAGTCAAGGGCAGACAAAAGTTCAAGTTCAGACAAAAGGCAAGTGTTCATTTTCTGCTCTCATCCTCAATGATTTTAAGCTTCCTTAACGCTTTAATCGGTGCAGAGTAATGGAGCCAACCACAGGTTCGTGTGCTGCTATCAGACCTCGAAACAGCGTCCACCCCCAGCAATGGCTGTCTCGGCTGTACCTGCGCGCTCGAGAGATTCGTCCCCCAGGAGATCACAAAAGCATCAGACCATTGAGACCCTTTGTTAGAACTTTCATCCGATTCCAGCCTCTCTTAGAACTGCAGGTGTAAAATGTTAAAGGAGTTGAGCCTAAAACTCCCTTATTTGCACATGTGGGGAATAAAAGACTGAAGTAATCAGTGCACAGATGAAGGGCTGGAGTGCATATGAGCCTCTGATATTTTCTGTCTAGATGTTTAATATTATCCACTGGACGTCTTTGATATTTTTTGTGTAGTGGGCTTGGATGGTTTATGTATAATGGTTTGGACATGTGTTTGGGATCAAGTATTTCTGGATGCGTTTGACTGTTTCGTGAATAAGGTTTTGAATACTTGTGGTTGGGGACAGGCTTAGAGTTTTTTAATATGTTTTTAGTGTTTGTTTTTTATGTGTGGGTGTTCATTTTTGTCTTCAGTTGTTGTTTTTCCAAGTAAACTACTAAATTTCGAATTGTGACCTGTGTTACTAATCTGATACATTAGATAATTCTCCCACTTCCACTCACTAGCAGTAAAACTGGAAGCTATCGAAAAAAAATTGAAAAAAGTTAGTAATCAAATGCTACATGCTTCGCTCCCACCCTTCCCTCCACCCCAATATAGGCGATAAGTAAGAGGAGCAGAATTGGGCCATTTGACCCATCAAGTCTGCTTCGTTATTTCACCATGGCTGATCCAATATAAAGTTCATAAAAGTGTTTATTAATATTTTCCTTTCAGAGCAAACAGAACGTGTTTTCAGCATAATAGGCTGGAATTTTATTGCTACCAACTGTGTATTAAACTGAGCAGATGCAGATGGAAATCTGATGGGGTGGATCACATATCCAGAGGGAACATGTCAAACTGACCCATTAGTGATTGTCAAGCACCCTGAAAACAAAACAGGATATTTCCTGACGATCGAATTAAAAGTTAATCTGCCACTGGGGGAAAAAAATTCCTTTAGATGCATCATCTTACATTGACACCTAAATGGAATGTGTAGAATATCTTTCCCAGTTATTAATTAACTATTTAGTGTTGCAGATATCAAGGACAAGAAGGATTTTGCTTCCTGAGTACTTTTGGGTGTGCCTTATGGATTTTGGTCTGCTGATCATGAAAATCACAATATTTGTTATTTCAAATCATAATTTAAGTCAATTAAAATGTTGCCCACAATGTAAGCTGAAAAGTTTTCTATCTTGCCTAGGCATGAATAGGCAGGGCAGATGCTGCATTGCAGGACAGGTTTTAGAAAGGTTATAAAAGCATGATACACACACTGTACTATGCAGTGCATTTGCCTGTATATCAGTTTGCGATCACATTGATGTGCATTCTCTTCGCACATAGCATTTTGTGTGTACTCATTATAAGAAAGTAATTATATTTTCAGGAGTATTTATGATAGCAAAATGTTTAACCAATATTGCAACAGCCGCGATACTTTCAGTTATATTTGTGGCAAATATATGCTTAAATCTCAAAAACAGAGCATGACTCCTCCTATTAAGAAAGCTTATGAGCTCTACTTTTGATGTAAAATTGTTGACAAAGCCTAGGCTCCTCACATTTGTTGTATTCCCATTTATACTTCTTCCTTGCGCTGTCAGTGACAAGCACGGTGAAAGATCTCACCAGGACTTTGCAACCATGGAGAAATTATATGAGGGCAACTGGAATCCATCAATGCTGGCTGATTATTGTTAGCGAGAAGCCTCAACACTGAGTACAAATGAAAATTATCAGCAAAACATTCTTTAGCTTAGTCAGCAATGTTATACAATTAAACACATTATATTCAACAAAAATTAACTTATTATTTCTCCAAATTCCTACATGATACAAGTAGTCTGAAATCATTTGTGTTCAGCTTCAATCAGTCCATCATAACAAAAAAATTTCTGAGGAAGCAACACTTTCAAAAAAATTTGTTGTCCTGTGTATTTAGATCCAGTGAGCAGACCATTCATATACAATTCATAACAGTTTAAACACAGAATCAGGTTTAATATCACCAGCATATGTCATGAAATTTGTTAACTTTATGGCAACAGTACAATGCAATACATGATAAATATAGAGGAAAAAACTGAGATACATTAAGTACTTGTATATCTGTTAAATAGATTAAGTTAAGATGAATAGTGCAAAAAACATTTTTAAAAAGTAGTGAGGTAGTGTTTATGGGTTCAATCAGATGGGAGAGCAGAAAAAGCTGTTCCTGAATCGCTGATTGTGCGCCTACAGGCTTCTGTACCTCCTTTTCGACAGTAACAGTTTGAAGAGGATACGTCCTGGGGAGTGGAGATACTTAATGATGGACGCCGCCTTCCTAAGGCACAGCTCCTTGAAGATGTCTTGGATACCACATAGACTAGCACCCATGATAGAGCTGACTAATTTTACAATTTCTGCAATTTATTTCAATCTGCAATTTATTTCTGACTAATTTCTGCAATTTATTTCAATCTTACGCAGTGGCCCTTCCCCCCCTACTCCACCCCCACCCCCCATACCAGATGGTGATGCAGCCAGTCAGAATGCTCTTCACGGTACATTTATAGAAGTTTTCCAAGTGTTTTAGTTGACGAGCCAAATCTCCTCAAACTCCTAATGAAATATAGCCACTGTCTTGCCTTCTTTATAGCTGCATCAATACTTAAAAGTGAAATTGAATTTCTGTTTTTCCAGATCACAATATTTTCAGTTTGACAGATTCCATTTAATGATGATGGAATATCTTAAAATGAGTTGTGAAAATATTTGTACCCTCCACTTCAGCCTTCCAAAACCACCATTCCTTCATGAGAAACAGGGTAGATCAGTATATCAATTGTTACATTGCAGCTGTAGGTCCAGACTGGGTGAACTGTTATGCACCCTTCAAACCATGAATGAACTGTTCATTGTGTTGTCAACATGAAATTTATACTTAGGCCATGACCAAAAATGACCACAATAAAATTGCTCTAAGTTTAAAGGGAGCCTTTATTAACCTTACTTCCTCATGGTTTGATCAGTAATTTATTTAATAGGAATTATAGAAACCTGCAGAATAAATAAGTGTCCACTTTTACTAGACAGAGCTCTATTTAACACCTTAAATTTAGCAATGCTGATGTTTATTCTAAATGGTATACCATTACGCAATTCATTTATTGGTGATATGTGACTCCGAGGTTCAGGAGCTGAAACAGCATTCCCTATAATCAGGAATTTTTATAACAGTTTCTAATATGTATGCAATTTATTTTAGAGGACTCTTGTGTTTTAAATGTTGCTTTCATGTGAAAGGCTGTGGAGGTGTGTTTTGGGAAATAAAATTTTACATGCTACATGCAGTAGATGGATATTGTTTTTAAAATGTGATTAAGATTTTGGAAAAGACTCCCTTCTTTCTGCTCAATGATTTATTTGAGTGTAAGTCAAGAAATGTTATCTGTCTGAGATTAAATCATCTTGATCCTGTGCCAGCTAATCAATAATCCAGGAAAGCTCAGGGTCATTAAGAACAATGATTTATTGTATTTCAAAATATGAAAGACAGCAATATCTAAAATACAAGCTTGTTATTACAAGCTATTAGAATTCTATAACTGCATTTAAACTTCGAGAAACATAGGTGTTAAAGTGCATTCCTTCATGAAGAACATTCCTAAATTAAGATCAAAAAGGGCTTTAAAGCAGCTAGATCTCCTAATAAAAACTGTTATTTAAGTTTGGACTCCACTTTCCATTCTAATAGTTACCTTAGCTAGGTTGTGCTATAGCTTATAGACTGATAATTCTTGATTCCCCATTTGTTAACAATTATATTAACGTTCTTTGTTTCTTTCTAGGGCCACCAGGAGAAAAAGGAAGACATGGTCGCAGAGGTGTTCCAGGTATGTGCCACAGTGGTGAGGTATTCTCTCAGAATAAACAACATGGTGCTCTCATTCCATCTCTTATAGACTGCCACAAAGAGATTGGTTCATTGGTTATTATTAACCTTTAATTTTTACCAGTCCTTGTAGGAGAACCTAGTGCAATTCAAGCACAAGTTACCACCTTCCAAAATTTGCTTCCATTGAAGTCGACACCGGGGAATACAACAGGCAGCACTACACTACAGTAACAAGCAACCTGCTGGACGATTTTGACCAACAATGTCAACAGATCCTATTCCATGTAGATACTGTTCAAACCACTGTCCCTTCAACAGATTGTTGCTCCAGATCTGTTGTCTCTTATCTCTCCTGCAATACTCTACTACCTCAATAGGTACATTTAATGTCAGAAAAATGTATACAATATGCATCCTGAAATTCTTTTTTTCTTCACAAACATCCACAAAAACAGAGGAGTGCCCCAAAGAATGAATGACAGTTAAATGTTAGACCCCCATAGACTCCCCCCCAACTCCCCCTCCCACGCATCAGCAGCAAAGCAACAACCCCCTCTTCCTCCGCCAGCAAAAAAGCACCAGCACCCCCATCGAACATTCAAGCATGCAGCGAAGCATCAGTAAAGACACAGACTTGCCGTACCCCAAAGACTACTCATTCACCCAGTAATTCGACATGCCACAGGCTTGATCTTTCCCTAATAAGGAAAAAAGAGGTGTCCCTGTTTCACAGCGAGGAACCATAGAAACCATAGAAACTACAGCACAGAAGCAGGCCCTTTGGCCCTTCTTGGCTGTGCCGAACCATTTTCTGCCTAGTCCCACTGACCTGCACACGGACCATATCCCTCCATACACCTCCCATCCATGTATCTGTCCAATTTATTCTTAAATGTTTAAAAAGAACCCGCATTTACCACCTCGTCTGGCAGCTCATTCCATACTCCCACCACTCTCTGTGTGAAGAAGCCCCCACTAATGTTCCCTTTAAACTTTTCCCCCCTCACCCTTAACCCATGTCCTCTGGATTTTTTTCTCCCCTTGCCTCAGTGGAAAAAGCCTGCTTGCATTCACTCTATCTATACCCATCATAATTTTATATACCTGTATCAAATCTCCCCTCATTCTTCTATGCTCCAGGGAATAAAGTCCTAACCTATTCAACCTTTCTCTGTAACTGAGTTTCTCAAGTCCCGGCAACATCCTTGTAAACCTTCTCTGCACTCTTTCAACCTTATTTATATCCTTCCTGTAATTTGGTGACCAAAACTGAATACAATACTCCAGATTCGGCCTCACCAATGCCTTATACAACCTCATCATTACATTCCAGCTCTTATACTCAATACTTTGATTAATAAAGGCCAATGTACCAAAAGCTCTCTTTACAACCCTATCTACCTGTGACGACACTTTTAGGGAATTTTGTATCTGTATTCCCAGATCCGTCTGTTCCACTGCACTCCTCAGTGCCTTACCATTAACCCTGTATGTTCTACGTTGGTTTGTCCTTCCAACGTGCAATACCTCACACATGTCAGTATTAAACTCCATCTGCCATTTTTCAGCCCATTTTTTCAGCTGGTCCAAGTCCCTCTGCAGGCTCTGAAAACCTTCCTCACTGTCTACTACACCTCCAATCTTTGTATCATCAGCAAACTTGCTGATCCAATTTACCACATTATCATCCAGATCATTGATATAGATGACAAATAACAATGGACCCAGCACTGATCCCTGTGGCACACTACTAGTCACAGGCCTCCACTCAGAGAAGCAATTCTCTACCACCACTTCTTTTGGTTCCGCACAAAGCCGACCACTCTGATCTTCAAGAGGACCAATTTTATCCCTTACAATCCTTTTGCTCTTAATATACTTGTAAAAACTCTTTGGATTATCCTTCACTTTGACTGCCAAGGCAACCTCATTTCTTCTTTTAGCCCTCCTGATTTCTTTCTTAAGTATTTTCTTGCACTTCTTATACTCCTCAAGCACCTGATTTACCCCCTGTTTCCTATACATTTCATACAACTCCCTCTTCTTCTTTATCAGAGTTGCAATATCCCTTGAGAACCAAGGTTCCTTATTCCTATTCAATTTGCCTTTAATCCTGACAGGAACATACAAACTCTGCACTCTCAAAATTTCCCCTTTGAAGGCTTCCCACCTACCAATCACATCTTTGCCAGAGAACAACCTGTCCCAATCCACGCTTTTTAGATCCTTTCTCATTGCTTCAAATTGAAACTAATGGTGTTATGATCACTGGAACCAAAGTGCTCCCCTACACAGACTTCTGTCACTTGCCCTAATTCGTTTCCTAACAGGAGATCCAATATTGCATCCCCTCTAGTTGGTCCCTCTATATATTGATTTAGAAAACTTTCCTGAACACATTTTACAAACTCTAAACCATCTAGACCCCTAACAGTATGGGAGTCCCAATCAATGTATGGAAAATTAAAATCCCCTACCACCACAACTTTGTTTCCTGCAGTTGCCTGCTATCTCTCTGCAGATTTGCTCTTCCAAGTCTTGTTGACTATTGGGTGGTCTGTAATACAATCCCACTAATGTGGCCATACCTTTCCTATTTCTCAGCTCCACCCATAAGGACTCAGTAGAGAAGCCCTCTAATCTGTCCTGCCTGAGCACTGCTGTAATATTTTCCCTAACAAGCAATGCTACTCCCCCACCTTTCATTCCTCTGCCTCGATCACATCTGAAACATCGGAACCCTGGAATATTAAGCTGCCAGTCCTGCCCCTCCTGTAGCCAAGTTTCACTAATTGCTACAACATCATATTTCCACGTGTCAATCCACGCCCTCAACTCATCCGCCTTCCCCGCAATACTCCTAGCATTGAAATATATACACCTCAGAAGATTTTTACCACCACTCACAACCTTTCTATCAGCAGATTTGCTTAAACTTTCAACATCATTTATTTTCACCCCAGCCACACTGTCAGCTCTGGCACTCTGGTTCCCATCCCCCTGCAAATCTAGTTTAAAGCCTCCCCAATAGCACTAACAAACCTCCCTGAAAGGATATTGGTCCCCCTGTGGTTCAAGTGTAACCCGTCTCTCTTGTACAGGTCCCACCTGCCCCAGAAGAGGTCCCAATGATCCTGAAATCTGAAACCCTGCCCCCTACACCAGTTCCTCAGCCACTTGTCCATCCTCCAGAGCATCCTGTTCTTACCCTCACTGGCACCTAGCACAGGTAGCAATCCTGAGATTACCACCCTTGAGGTCCTGCTTTTCAACTTCCTACCAAGCTCTCTATACTCACTGTCCAGGACCTCTTCACTCTTCGTTGCTATGTCATTGGTACCGATGTGCACCACGACATCTGGCTGGTCACCCGCCCACTTCAGAATGTCATGCAATCGATCAGAGACATCCTTGACCCTGGCACCTGGGAGGCAACAAACCATCCTGGCTTCTCTGTCACGACCACAGAACCTCCTGTCTGCACCTCTAACTATCGAGTCCCCTATCACTACCGCTCTCCTCTTTTCCCCCCTCCCTTCTGCATTGCAGAGCCAGACTCAGTGCCAGAGATCCAGCTACTGCAGCTAGTCCCAGGTAAGTCATCCCCCCCCAACAGTATCCAATACGGTATACTTGTTGTTGAGGGGAATGGCCACAGGGGAACCCTGCTCTGCCTGCCCTTTCCTCTTCCCTCGCCTGACAGTGACCCAATTTCCTGTCCTCTGCTCCTTTGGCGTAACTACCTCCCTGTAGCTATGATCTATAATCTCCTCATTCTCCCGTATGATCCGCAGGTCATCCAGCTCCTGCTCCAGTTCCCTAACGCGGTTTGTCAGGAGCTGCAGCTGGATGCACTTCTTGCAGGTGTCGTTGTCAGGGACACCGGAGGGCGCCCTGACTTCCCACATCCTGCAAGAGGAGCATTCCAACATCCTGCCTGGCATTCTCACTGCACTAAACAATCTGAACAGAAAACTTACCGGAACCTACCCTGGCCTCTGCCTGTTCTCGCCGAAGCCTGTTGAGCCAAAGCCGTCCCACTCTGACTCAGTCCACTCCGACAATGGCAGCTACAACGATGGCCGCTGTATATGGTGGTCTGCTTTTTAAACCTTGGTGCGCTACGTCATGCGCCTGCGCAGTGCAGACCCTTCTCCCCGAGCAGTGTTTTAAAAAAAAACGACTTTTTCTACCCGATTTCTTCACTCCTTCTCAGCTGCATGCTTCGACTGAAACAAGAACCGTTGAAAATTTCTCTTTTTAAACCTTGGCGCACTACGTCACGCGCCTGCGCAGTGCAGACCCTTCTCCCCGAGCAGTGTTTAAAAAAAGACACGGAGGGAGACATAACAAAACAACTCATTGATTTATGTTGTTATAAGTCTGTTGCGTTGCTTTTTCCGAGCTCTGTGCCCAAAGAGCTCGGGTGTCTGAGCACACAGCCAGCAACCGGCTCGCAGCTTTCAATCTTCTGTGTACTCCTACGACACATCAAGTGATGGCACCGGCCTCGAATCAGCCCGTCTCCAGAGCCACGAAAATCCGGCACCCTGAAGGCGCACTAATCTCCCAGGCCGCATCCTTGGTATATCAAAAAGCGGCCGGTCGTGAGGCCTTGAGAGCGGATCCCATTTCCACAAAGAGCCAAAGTCAGCATGTAACTCCAGGTCAGGGTTTTCAAAAGAACCCTGAAAAGGGAAAAAAGATTAAAGATAGAAATAGAGCTGTTTCCGAAGATGCAAGTAAAAGAGGCGCCGTTAGGTGGCATCATCCTAAGCTCCGCCCCTCCTTGGGTGTTACCTGGCAAAAAAAAGGAGTCTTTTCCTGTGTCTCTACAGCGACCCAGTAAAAGTGATCTGCTTGAGATATGATATTGATCCACCCTACCCCCTAAAGAACTTGTAATATACAGCAATCAAGTTGTATAATACATTATGTAATGATTCATGTGATGAAGCAAATGAGAGTTTGCACGGTAGTGCAGCAGTTAGTGTAATGCTATTACAGTGCCTTTGGCCCGGGTTCGATTCTGCAGCTGGCTGTGAGGACTATGTATGTTCTTCTCATGACTGTGTGGGTTTCCTCCATGTGCTCTGGATCCCTCCCACATTCCAAAAGTGTAAGGGTTAGTAGGTTGATTGGTCACATGGGTTTATCTGGGCACCGTGGGCCTGTTGGACCAGTAAGACTTGTTACCGTGCTGTATCTTTGAATGAAAAAAAAGTAAGCAAGAAATTTAAATGTGTATTTGTGCATTATTAATTGGATTCTCAATTTCCAACATGGAAAATGTATTTATTGAATATAAGCTAATTATTTTGACTTTTGGTTTTGGTTAATTTCAGCTGTTCTTTCCTATAAATTGGAGAAATTAATGTCAGAGTTGTATTAATGGATCTATTATCAGTTGCATTCTATGAAACTACCAAGGAGTAATATGTTTTCTTTCCAAGGTGTGAACTCTGCATAATTTGGTTAGCTGGCTTTGTCACTATTCTGCAATTCTGAAGTTGTAGATTTCCAAGTCGTTTTTTAGACTGTCTTTTCCTTGAGTAAGCTAGTCACCACTGGCTTTTGGTGGTACACAGACTGGACCAACCTGACCATATGTCAGGTTCTATCAAACATCCTACAATTGTCTCTCTGCACCATATATAATAAAATGGTGAATTCCTACTTTCCTGAAGGGCTTCCTTTCTTGTCTTCGGAAAGATGCACCAATATTCTACTTTCAAAGTTAGTGTACATCTTAGGGTCTGTGATAGAGGGGAATACTGCAGTGGTGCAGTCTTCTCTTTTTTTTAAAAAGTGTAATTAGTAAATGATGGCAAATACATTAAAATGATTCAATACATTTTAGTACGACTCTGGAATATCATATTTCATTCAATAATGGAAAACAACCAAATAATTTTTAAAAGCCCTAAAGAATAAATATTATTACTCATCCCTTTACTAAAAAAAAATTGGCATTGCATCCATTTTGTTCATTCTCGCTTTCCTCCCTTAATGTTCTTTCCCCAAATGAAATGTATTTAAAAAATAGGAGTTGATAAGAAATCTTGGGAAATAGTGTTTCAAAGTTGACCCCAGTCTGACCCAGTTCTGCAAAATGCTGGGGATAAAGATGTGGAAATCAACCCCCTTCCGAAGGCAGTCATGTCTTGGGACTGCAGGGTTCAGTTTGGACAACGGACACCACATAGGAACACTCACTTTGGGAATGTTTCTCAGTTCCATTTATTAAATTAAACGCCATGTGATTTTCTTTTAACCTCTTGTAGAATAATGGTAATTTCTTTGCTGTTCAAGGACTAACAGCTACCTCTCCTTGCATTTCTTCCACTTCCTATGTCTGTCAGCTAGACTAAGATTGGGGAATATAAATTTCAGGAAAGAATATCTCAAGGCACCTTTATTTTCTTAAACAATTCTGTAATAATTTAGTCATGGCAGAGATGGTAATAATTGATAGAGCTTGTTTATTTCTAGCAAAACACATGAAAGCAGTTGTTCATAAAAAAAGATCTTCAAGAACTTAAATCCTAAGATCTTTTACAGATCTTTGTCTTTTTCCATGGGGGTGGCAGGGTAGCGTAGTAGTTAACGTAACGCTATTACATCATCAGCCGTCTGGGTTCAGTTCCATCGCAGTCTGTAAGGAGTTTATACATGCTCCCCATAACTGCATAGGTTTCCTCCGGGTTTTACGGTTGCTTCCCACATTCCAAAGATGTACATGTTGATAGGTTAATTGGTCACATGTGTGTCTTTGTGTAGTGCAGCCTCATTGAGCCAGAGGGCCTGTTGCCATGCTGCAGCTCTCTTTTTTTAAAAAAAAACTATTGCTTATAGTCTGCATGAGATTGTTGTCCATGATCTCCCTTCAAATAGCCACTCATACAGGGTACATACTGTACTTTACTACAATTGAAGTCTTTTTTTGTGTGGGTAGGTCATTGAGATTTTTCTTTATAACATGAGAAAATTCAAACCCCAAGTTTTTTGCATGATTGCCTTGCTGTAGTTATGCAAGGTCCTCAGAGAAGTTGGTCTGAGCCAGATGTGTAGATCTCCACAGCACAATTCTATCCACATAATGGGCATTTTTGGGGATAATGAGCCATCATCACTGAAGAGACTTGGAAGGGCAGGTTTGTCAGGTGCCAGCAGTAGACAGGGCATCAGACTGGTGCGTTCTCAGAACCTTGTGAGAAGCATCTGAGTTGCCCCACTGAATTGGGACCAATTTCATCCATACTCTCTGTCCTTGTCTCTGCCCCTCTTAAACTGAAATGTGATCTTCCTCCATATTTGGCGCACGAGACTAGCAGTCACCAGATAGGATCATCTTTACTTTCAAGGAATTGTCATGGTGATAATTCCTTGAAAGCAAAGGTGACCCTATTTGGAGTATCACAACCTAGGGCTCACAGACACTGCCATCTGCTGGTCAGTTAGCTGCAGGAAGCCTCACCCATGGGGCCAAGTCATGGATTGTACAGCACAGGAGTGGGCTGCCTACCTTGTCCATGCCAATAGTTTTGCCCTTCTACAGTAATCCCAGTCCAGATGTAGGTCAGTTCTGTTGCAGTGAATTTCCTCCAGGGTGCTCCAGATTCCTCACACATTCCAAAGACATGCAGGTTAGTAGGTTAGTTGGTCACATGGGTGAAATTGTGTGGCGAGGGCTCACTGGGCCAGAAAGGCCTGTTACCATGCTGTATCTCTTAAGTAAATAAAATAAACACTGATTCGGAGATTAGAGGTAGATACTACTCGCAAGAAAAGAGGAAAGTTGTTTAAATATGGGAAGAGTGATGGCACATGGAGTGATTCGCCAACTGGGACAAGGAGCCCCTGTGTTTAGTGACATCAGTTAACAATTCACGGAATCCTCAATCTATTCCAAGAGCTGTGGCAACAATGGTTTAAATGAAAATTATAGGATATATTTGAAAACATAAAGATGGTAATATTGTTGGGAGACATTTTAAGGCACATATATTTTGCTACTTTCAGCTTGATCAATGTATTTGTTGAGCGCTGAGTCATTAATCTCAATTTCTGACCCAGCTTCTAAGTTGGGGAAATGACGTTTTATTGAGATATATTTTCATACGACATAGGAGCAGAAGTAAGCCATTTGGTCCATCAAGTCTGCTGGCCATTCCATCATAACTGATTGATTCACCCTCTGAAACCCATTCTTCTGCCTGAATTTCAACAAGAAGTACTTAGTTCCATTTTCCTGATAAGTTGGATTTTTACAGGAGTTGGATGCGAAAACTTTAAAAGAGTTTAAAATTTCTTTTTATGTCCATTTAGTGTATAAAATAAATGCATGTGAATGGATTTTGTCTGTTCTTATTCTACATAAAGAACTCTTCCCTTTACATTGTGTCATCCATCTGAAATGTAATGCATTTTTTAATGCTTTGTCTCTAGGCTAAGTAATTAAACCAATGATGAATCTTGTATTAATTCTATGTTGAGCACCACAGGAGAATAATATGCTTTTTCACTCTTCTTCTGTTCACAGGGCCAGCTGTAAGTACATGAAACGCTAGTTGTGCCTAAGAGAAAAGGTTGGGTCAAAAATAACAGCGTCTGTCTCTAAGCTTCTGTTTGGTGTACTGGACCTTAGATATTAACTTATTTCTGCTAAATCTTTGCCATGTCATCATAACTTTCCTTGGTCTTTGCAGAATGTATATTTGTTGTGATGCTGTAAAACCTTTGCACCAGTGCACTTATAAATTTTGTATCTTTAAAAGTTAAAATTAATAAAGTCAGCTTTATCCCTTTGGCTTGTTGGGCTATGTATATAATATGTTAATTTTTTTCCCTTTCTACTGATTTTTATCACTTCAGGGAGCTCCAGGAAGAGATGGCTTTCCGGTAATTAGCCTTAAACTGCACCCCTCTCCTTGTCTAATCCTAACTCTGTGTTTGCACTTGTCTGCCTTGTTTTAACAGGCTTTGTCTACCCCATGCTACGTTCCAAAGCTTGCCTTTTGCTGACTTCTGTCCACTCCCACGTAATCCTGATAATAATTCATGTGTTCTATTTTTTCTCCTTAACAATGTGGAAAAAAAAGCTTCATTTAGGATGAATAATTTCATTTCAGAAAGGATTGATATCCCAGATATTAAAAATCCACATCATTCTCATCGTGCTAATTAACTGTTTTGCAAACACTGCTCCTCCAATATATGATCTTGGCTCTGGCTACATGTATGGAAGAATTTTTTTTAACTTGGTGGTGTGGTGTTAGCATACAGTCATCATGTTGCCAGCTTTCTCTTGTGATAAGGGCTCTTTTCCAAAGGTTTAACTCTTGACCTAGCAATCTGGTAGTTTGGTGTGTAAAGCACTGAATAGTAGCATCTAATGGGAAGCCTTCATGCTTTTTTGATTGAGCATTACATTCTGAAACGCTTGCTCTGTGATTTTGGGGCACACGTCTTTGCTGGATGTTCTCGTGTGCAGCTGAGCAGCTTTTTGGGTGAAATTGCAAAAAAAAACTCTTTCTTTACAGTTCTGACTGTACATTGATTATTAGGGAAACAAAGGATCCATGGGCCTACCAGGGAGAAGGGTAAGTTTATTTATTGCATCTAATTTTAGCAGCGTGGTTACATAGATCTGATGCTTATCTTGCACTGAAAGCACAATGAACAATCATTTCAGCTGTCTGAATGAAGTGTCAAAGAAAAAAAATTAACGCTGCAATATCCTTCCCCTTGCCTCACCCTTTTGCATCCTGCACCTTTCTTGGGTGTCTGAATTGGCTTATAATATTTTATATTTTAACTAGTACAGATTTTTGTATGTGTATAACTTTTGGAGCCAAAAAAAAAGGCACCATTTTTGGAAGAGGTCTTGTTCTCCCAAGGGAGCTATTGCATAAACATTTCTAAAAGGTCAGAACAACATCTGGCTCATAGAGATAGAAGACTTTTGTTAAAGTGACATTGTACAGATCATTGAATTCTCTTTCAATTTCAAGCCCTAGGATAATGCAGCCTTAAACCATTCATTTGACATTGCCACACTTAACTGCACCTTTCTTAAAGCATTTTGCACATTGCTTTGGCTCCATCTCACTGATGGAGCGGTTCTGCCACTGCTGTGAATTGCTACACTTTTAAGATACATGTAACAAAGACCTTAGGTTAAAGTTTGTCTTTGAATCAGGCTTTCGCAAAGTTTGCGAGGTTGTTTTGCTGTGGTGCGTTGGAGTTCTGATAGTCATGTATTTTAAAATATGCTATCTCCTGCAGTGAAATCTTTGGCTTTTAAAGCATTGGTTAGTTAAATGGGCTGTTTGGTGAACATTTCTCCCCATTCAAAAACAATCTAAATACATCAGCGGCTAAATAGAATTCAGGACAATGTAGAGGCAAATATGCAATCATATGAG
Source organism: Mobula hypostoma (assembly GCF_963921235.1). NCBI lineage: Eukaryota > Metazoa > Chordata > Chondrichthyes > Myliobatiformes > Myliobatidae > Mobula > Mobula hypostoma. Next base: position 27,285,617 of record NC_086114.1, read on the forward strand.
CTTTGTTTACCTGTATTTACAGATTAGTGTTTGCAAGTATTGACTGACTTTCCCAAATGTTACTATATAAGCCTAGCTTTAGAATATTGTAAATTTAAAAAAAATATAAAAAGATTTGTATTAATCTATAACTCGTATACAAGTACAAATCTATTTTGCTTCTCTTATAACTTTGATCTGATATGATAATGTTAATGTAGTAAACAATAGAGTCTCTGCTTGTTACGTTGTTGATACCTTCCTAATACTGAACAGCCTCTTTAAAGCTTTGACTCACGGATGTGGAAATGCTGTGGGCTAACCTGATTGCCATGCTGCTGGTCTGGACTTCAATATTTCTTTAAATATAAGTAAACGTGCATAAAGCACATTTATCACACAGTGTTGGTCTTTGCAGAAATAACTAAACTCATTTGAAATCCTCATTATTTCAAAAGGACCCCAATTCCAACTGTGTGTGGGCTGAAGGGTTGTTAACTGTTATTACTGATTGTTATTTCTCCAACCCTTTAATGGGGAAATTCCGTGGAGAATTGACCAAGTTTCTAAGGTTAGGCTGCCACCGCTAAATTCCTGTGTGTGGAGGTACATTGTTTCAGGCATCATTGCAATGGACCGAAAAAAACCTTGTGCTAATTGCACATTTTTTTTAAGAAAGATGACTTTGAAAGGCTCCTAAGTCTTTCTTGTTTTGGGTCACTTTCTCAGCATAAGGAAGTGCTCACAGCAGAGCTTCCTGTAATTAGCAGCACTTACTCTGCTTTGTTTTTCTGATTAAGTAAGCCCAAACTATGCTCAGTTTTTGGTGACAGGACCCTATCTCGGACGGTCTAAACAAGTGAGACATTGTTCATATTGCCTTGCTGCTAATATTGCCCTGTTAACGTGCATTAGAGAAAAAATTGAGCCGCCGGATCAAGAATAAGTTGCCCTTCCAGTCTTCCTAAAGCAAATCTGTAACCTGAAGTGGGAAGTTTTGAGGACAAATTTACTTAAAATGTTAAACTTTTAGGATTGACATTGGCAGTAACTTTGCTATCCTGTGAAAGAATTGTAAAAATATTGGCATTCAGATGCTTTGAAAAGTAAACCAATCTGTGCAGGTGGAATTGTATAACACCAGTTGCCCCAGTACAAATGCTGGGCAGTTCATTCAGGAGTTGTTAAAGAGCTAAATTACATGTAACATCCATTTTTTGTTACCATTCAAGTAGGTTTTATAACCGTTTATACTTAGTGTGTGGGGTAGATAATTGGGTTTAGTTATGTTGCTTGGGTCTCCTTGGCATGTATAAATGTGTAACTCTGAGTACTGAGGTACATGGGAGATAAGTAGGTCTTCTACCAATCTCACTTTCATGAGACCATGAGACTGCAAGTGCCAGAATCTGAAGCAACATACAATCTGCTGGGGACACTAAGCAGATTGAGCAGCATCTGTGGAGGGAAAAGAATTGTTGACATTTCAGCTCAAATCCCGACATAGATTCAGAGTTTTCAACAGAAATGTTGACGATCACTATCCACCACTTCCCACCCCGAAGATGCTGCTCGACACTGAGTTCCTCCAGTAGATTGTATATATGTACTTTTTTTTTAAATTAATGGAAAGATTGATAAAGAAAAAAAAAGGAACAGAGAAAAAAGATTATCTGTCACTTATTTCCATGACCTGTTTCTCTTGTAGCTTAAACTCTTTTCTCATATACTGAACTGGAAACTACAGAAATGTTTCAGCTTTTAAACTTGATAGAGCCCAATAAAATGCTCAGTTCTCCATGTGAATCTGGAATTGTCCAAATAGATGAAGCTGATTTTCTTAGGTTCTCCAATTTACAATGTGATAAATGTGCTTTTCAGAGCATGTCTACAATAAAGTTTGATTTATGTTGGATTATTTTTTTTGGCTGTGTGTTTATTGCTATTGTCATGTAAGTGCAAAGTTGTGAGCGATTTTGAGTATATAGAAGATTTCACAAAGGTAAGGTTTAGGATCTTCACACGTCCACTGCAACAACTTGGAGCACCTTTAATGTGGTTAAAATATACAAAAGAGGGTTCACAATTATCTATATTAATAAATTTCAGTCCTGGTTTTTTGATCTGATTCTTGCATTGTGAAGCATAGAAAACAATAGTGGTGGCCAATAGCTTTCAGAATTTATTAGAGTTCAGTAGACTTAGAAAATAATTGGAGGTGAGTGGAGTGAAGAGTTGCTATACTGAGGATGAAAAGATGTCATAACACCCAAGATCATTAAGAATGGATGAAGAGATCTGATCCATTTTAGACTATCCAATCTGAAAGAGGTTGCAAAAATCTCCCAACTCTGTTTCAACAGCTTTTAACACAAGTTTTAATTAAGTGTCCCAAGGTACTTCACAGAAACACTATCAGATAGAACTTTGCATCGATCCACAAAGAGATCTTCGAGCAGGTGACACAATGGCAAGGTGTTTCTTTTCATCATTTTCATACTTCTCCTGGTCCCATATCCCATTGAGTCTGTGCTGGCTCTTACAACAACCTCATCAGTTCCATTCCCGCACAGGCATCTGTGCAGCCTGATCTCTCTCTCATCCTAATTCTGCTCCCACTCAAATAAACTATGAGCAATTCTCAGTAGCCAGTCAGGACACCAACCATCAGATTGCAGAGACGTGAGAGGAGACCAGACCATCCAGCAAAAACAAATGAAAGTAAGACGGAGATGTTTGTTTCCTCATAGATTTCGCTAATCATTCTAGAAAACTATTTCAAGCATTAATGACTCCTATAATTTAAAAAAAAGTGATCAGTATCATTTGTTAGATTCCACACCAGATCTGCAAGTTCATTATGCCGACAATGTTTTGAGATTTTATTTTGAGGTAATCACATCCTCATTGAACCTGAATATTTCTACACACAAAAAAAGGTTTTTTTAAAAAGGCTTAAAATGATTGGAAAGATAAACGTTCACAACCTTGCCTTGCGCATGTTGAGTTTGCACCCTGAATAATCAAGAAAAATTGTTGTAACCTAAACCAAGAATTCAGGATCTGACTACGGTGTATTTGTTTGACCAAACCTGTCACATCTGGTTACTGCATTTAGTGGTGATACCTCGCTTTAATTGGTAGCACTGTTGCCTCTGATGCAAGAGGCCCTGCTCTTACTCCACCTCCGAACTTGCAGCTTAATCCAGACCAGCATCATCCTGCAGTACCAAGGGCTGCATCACTGTCAGAAACACCTTTGTTCAGTTGAGATACTGAAGCAAATTTCAATATATTTACTCTGAATAATATTGAAGATTTAAATTTGAAAGAAGTAGGATTGAAGATCGTTCAGTTCTTCAATCCATACAACTAAAATAAACATGACTTGGTCATTCATCCTGCCACTTTCTGTAGGTTGCACCTTGTGTATGTAGCAGGATGGCTACTGTGCCTCCCAAGTAACATGGACTCCAAAATAATTCATTACATATCAAGAAGTTTGAGCCATTTCAATGCAAATCACTCATCAGACTCCCAAGTTTGGCCTACAGACCTGCAGTAAATTTGTTGCCTTAAATTTATTATTGTTTCTGTCCCAATGTGTAATATTAAATTGAATTGATGGTTTGTAATCCTTTCCATTGACAATGGAGAATACTTGCCAGCTGGTTCTGATCATAATTTTAAACTGGGCTGAAAAGAGATGTAGTTTCTATTTGTCTTTCTCCCATCCTGCCACAGGTAGGGTCTTTGGAAAAGCAAGGCATTAATTCTTCTCACTTTCTGTGTGCTTGATACTTTTACCTTTGCACAAAATAAATGGGAAGGGTCTCTGAAATCTGCCACAATCTGGGCAATTGTGTGGGACATTCTCCACTTTGTAAAGATAATATTTACTACTTTAAAAGATAGCCTATAGTATATCTGATTATTCTGTTGAGTAGAAAGCAAAGCAAGCCATAGCCATACCCTGTACATTACACTTTGATCAGTGTCAGCCAGCAGTAGGTCCATCCCTTGTTGCATTCTGTGGATACCAACTAAATCGGGGATTGGTAATCTGGGGTCCATGGCCCCCTTGGTTAATGGTAGGGGGCCCATGGCATAAAAGCAGTTGGGAATCCTTGGTCTAAATGGATTCAATTGTCATTCAGCTGATCGACACTTGGCTAGCTTCCTCTCTCCTTATTGGCATCCGTTAATCTCATGAGACCATGGATTTGCACCTTGGAAGGTTTCCAGGGCGCAGGCCTCGGCAAGGTTGTATGGAAGACCGGTAGTTGCCATGCTGCAAGTCTCCCCTCTCCGTGCCACCGATATGTCCAAGGGAAGGGCATTAGAATCTCTCTCCTAATTCAACCATAAAAGGTCCAATCCTGTCTATGATTGGAACCAGAGTGGCCCTGCTCCTTGTTCCTCATCAGTGACACTGTGCAGGTAATTACCAAAAGATTCACTGGGAATCTGGGGATTGGGGTTCTAAATCTCTCGCCTAGTTTCCCCAGAATATTTTCTTTTCATAACTGCTGGATTTTTTTCTCCCAAGTTACTCTGTTGTGATATTTCCCCATTGCTAAAGGCAACGAGTTTCACTCTTTTCAGTACCGAAGATTATTGAGGGTGCAACCTCTTGCAGTGCTGCTTGTTTGTTGCTTGAGTACAGACTGATGCAGAGATGTGGACTTTGGCTGCTGACATCTTGAGAAAGATTGCTTTAGAAAGATGCTGATAAGTACATTTATGGTCTCAGACTAATCCTCTATTTGTGTCTCTCCTTTACCTCTGCATGCTGTGTTTGCTGTGACTGCGCAGGGTCTAAAGGGGGAACCTGGTGAAGAGGTGAGTCATGCAAGGAAAGGGAAGCCTGTCCTATTTGTGTTTTTAGTAGTACGTTAATAGTGCTTTAAAGTACTTCCTTGTTAGAGTTGCTATCTATTGGTAGAACAGACACTTGATTCAGTTTAATCTAAATATTCCAGCAGCAAGTTTTTTTTAAATGTAGTGGAAATAAAAATAAGTGAAAATAATTGAGAATCTAGATCTGAGTTAGTAACGAACCTAATCAGTTGTCCCTCGAGCAATAATTCTGTGTAATCATCATTTTATTAGGTAATGATTGGAACCTTACTGGAATTTTGCCATCCTTAAACCCAAACCCGAAAGGAAATCAATTTTTGTTTTAGACATATAATTTTGTGGCCTCTGTGCATGGCTCAGTGGGTAAGTATAACTCAGCCTCTGGCATTGAGCACCATGAAACAGGATTTTCCACTGAAGACCTCCCACCAAAGTTATGCTCAGAGTGGTTCCATTTCTGTTCTGATTGCTCCATTAAGGCAGGACTTTTCAGCTCACATTATCACCTTTTTATTTTTCTAGTGTTCTGAAATATTGTGTTCTTATCACTATTGTGTTACATATTCATTTCCAGTGAATTCCCCTCGGCATATGCCCCGATGAAAATAATTTTATTTTATCACTGTCTTTAAGAAGATCTGATCAGTCACTGCATCCTGACAGGCATCATGCCCTTGAAAGGGGCAGTGAACCTTGTTCATTTAATTTTTCACCAATTGTTTCATCTTGTCTGCCTGTCGCCTTTGGCTGCAGATATAATTTCCAATTGAAAAGAAAACTTGCCAAACCTTTTCCCCTGATTACGGGGCTTTCATTTTTCTTCCATGTACTACTTTCCCTTCAATGGTTATTCATTTCTTTACAAAGCCAAATAATTATGCAACATTTCCAAAATAAAGCTGCTTCTCCAACCGAAGGAGATGTTACTTTAACACCCTACAGGCTGCAATGTGAAATATTGTCCACAATACAAGAGATTCTGCAGATGCTGGAAATCCATGTAGCACACATGTAGCTGGAGGAGCTCAGCAAGTCAGGCAGCATCGATAGAGGGGAATAAAAGTCAACATTTCAGACTAAGATCCTTCATGAAGAGTCTTGGCCAGAAACACCAACTGTTCATTCTCCTCCATGGATGCTGCCAGACTTGCTGAGTTCCTCCAGCACTTTGTGTGTGTTACTCTCAAGAATATTGTCTGAAGTCCATGATTTTTTTTCCCCCAATAAATGCATGGTAACACTAGCTTACCAGTCCCCTTGAATTTAACATACATTGAAAACAGATCTCTTCAGATGGTCCCCTTGCTTCATATTGTACTTTTTTTGATAGTGGGGCCATAAGAAGATGTAGCAATGAGAGTGGCCTCCCCAAGACAAATAGGCAACCCACTATTAAAAACACAGGAGTGATGTCCTTCAGAGCTCTTCCTAGAGTACTTCAAATAAAGGTGGGCAGTGTGGTGCGGCAAATAGTGTTGCCTCACAGCTAGTGACCTGTGTTCCACAAGAACCAGATTAGATTACAGGGCTTAAAAGTAAAGGAATTTAGGGAGGCAGTGATCATAAAATAGAATTCACCCTGCAGTTTGAGAGGGAAAAGCTAAAATTGGATGTATCGGGATGGGAGTGGACTACAGGGTACTACAGAGGCATGAGAGGAGCTGGCCAAAGAAGGGGTCACAAGTAGGGTTGATGGTACAGCAACATGGGAGTAATTCTAAAGGGAGGAAGAGAGGCAACCATAGCTATCAAAGGAAGTCAATAACAGCATAAAAACAAAAGAGAGGACATGCAGTATAGCAAAAATGAGTGGGAAGCTTTTAAAAACCAACAGAAAAAAAACATTTAGGAAAGAAAAGATGAAATATGAAGATAAGCTTGACAATAATATAAAATACAATACCAAAAGTGTTTCCGTAAATACAATGAGTAAAACAGAGATAAGAGTGGACATGGAATGTTGGAGAGGTAGTAATGGGGAGTCAAGAAATGGTGGATGAACTGAATATGTATTTTGCATCAGCCTTCACTATGGAAGGCACTAGCAGTATATGACAAATTCAAGAGTGTCAGGGATCAGAAGTGACTGTCGTCACAATTACTAAGGAGAAGGTGCTTGGGAAGCTGAAATCTCTGGACCAGATAGACTCCAGAGTTCTAAAAAGAAAGCTGAAAGGATTGTGGAGGCATCAGTCGTGAGTTTTCAAGAATCACAAGAGTCTAGAATGGTTCCAGTGGACTGGAAAATTACAAATGTCATTCCGTTCTTTAAGGGAGAAAGGCAACAGACAGGAAATTAGAGACCAGTTAGCCTGACTTCAGTGGTTGGCAAGATATTGGAGCCCATTATTAAGAATGAGATTTTGGGGTACTCAGAGGTATATGATAAAATCAACATGGCTTCCTTAAGGGAACATTTGCCTGCCATCTATGGGAATTCTTTGAGCAAATAACAGACAGGACAGACAAAGGAGAATCAGTGGATGTTGTTTACTTGGATTTTTGACACCAGCATGTACAGAAGATTGGTTGACTAGCAGATAACAAAGAGTGAGAATAAAGGGGGGCTTTTCTGGTTGGCTGCCTGTGACTAGTGACATTCCGCAGGGGTCAGTGTTGAGTCCACTGCCTTCACATTATATTTTAAAAACCTAAATGATGGAATTGATGGTTTTGTGGCCAAGTTTGCAGATGATACAAAAATAGGTGGAGGGGCGTGCACTGTTGAGGAAGCAGGGAAACTTCAGAAGAACTTGGACAGATTAGGAGAATGGGTAAAGCTGTGACAGATGGAATACAGTGTAAGAAAATGTATGGTGTCCACTTTGGTAGAAAGGATAAAGGCAGTGACAATTTTCTAAACAGGGATCGATTTCAGAAATTGGAGGTGCAGAGGGACTTAGGAGTTCTAGTACAGGATACTCTAAAGATTAATTTGCAGGTTGAGTTAGTAGTAAGGAAGTTAAAGAGAATGTTGGTCCTCATTTTCAGGGAGCTAGAATATAAAAGCAAGAATGTGATGCAGAGGATTTATAGAGCCTTAGCCAGAACACATTTGGAGTATTATGAGCATTTATGGGCCCTATGTCCAAGAAAAGATGTGCTGGCGTTGGAGAAAGTCTACGAAAGTGGTTCTGGGAGTTGAAAGGTTAACACAGGAGCATTTAGGGCTTGTAGTCACTCTGTTTTAGAAGAGTGAGAGAGGATTTCGTTGAAACCTGCCAAAGGCCTAGATAGTGTAGACATGGAAAGGATGTTTCCAGTAGTGGGAGAGTCTTGGACCAGAGGACACAGCCTCACAATACAAAGATGTGCATTTAGAACTGAGATGAAGAGGAGTTTCTTTAACCGAAGGGTTTTGAATCTGTGGAATCCATTGCTACCAACAGCTGTGAAGGCCAAGTCATTATGTGTATGTATAAAGTAGAGGTTGATAGGTTTGTTGATATGTAAGGATATCAAAAGTTATGGGGAAAAGGCAGGAAAATAGGGTTTAGAGGGGAAATAAATTTGCCTTGATCAAGTGGAAGAGCAGATTCTATGGGTCAAATGGCCTAGTTCTGCTTCCATATCTTATGGTCATTTGGATGCTCTGGTTTCCAAAGCCAAACCCACAAGCCATAAAGGTGCTGGTTGGTAGGTAAATTCACCATAGGAAACATGAGGAAGATAACAATGGAATTGTATGGTAGTTGCCCGTCGTGTCCGATGATGACAGGAAACCTGTGCTGGAGAGGTATTCCACTCTCTCAACCTCAGAAGTTCGGGTCCAGTGATACAAACATGCATCACAACTGAGGTCTTCCTTGGTTGCAGTGGATGACCATGACTTCTTCTGTGCCTGGCCATGCCCTTTGCTCTCCGATAAGTGTTGCAGAACCACCTTCCTAATTGACTTCATCTGCTAGGACGGGTATGCCCCTATCCCTATCTGAGCAGAGCATGAAATTGCCACGACCCTCACCTGGTTTAGCCCATCTGTTGGAATGGCGTACCCGGGTGTGGCCGCTGTCTCATGCAAACAATTACTTGGAGCCAGTGGTGAGGACTGTGTTTCCAGCTTGGCCCAAAATGAGTGAGCTGCCCTAGAACGGACACAACAACCCCCTTCATCAGAGGTGCTACCCCTCCCTGTACACTCCATTGTATAGGATTAAGTTACAGTATATGGATAGTGGGTCTGTTTCCCTTCTGTGACTCTCTTGCTGGAATAGGATTATGAGGGACAACCATTTAAGGTAGACACTATGACTGTTCCTTGAGTACTGGGCACCATTATGTATGATTATATTCCTGGGGTTAGATACCACCTGAACAGTAATATGAATTTAACCCCTTTCTATTCATTCATTCCTTGGATTGCAAAGAAATTTCCAGCCTCTTGCATCCATTCATGTTGCACTCAGAAGAACTTTGAATGTCAAAAGATGAAACCTCTGTCACACTCATAACTTCACACTATCAATTAAAATAGTGAAATCTCCTTTCACATTGGCCAGGGTTCTGGTGGGAAGGAGGAGAGTTAGAAAGTAGAGTGTAAAATGGATGGCTTGAGAAGCAAAGTTGTTGATGCATTGGAATGATCTCACAAGATGAAAGATTGACCTGAGGTAACCTTCCCTTCTTTTGGCAAACCAATCTCATTACTATATAGCAATGGATTCAGCTTGATCGAGCCATTTTCTTGAAGGAGAGGTGAACAACATGGTTGTAAAATCAATCTCAGAAAATGTAGCGCACAGTCAAGGAACCAAAGAAAATATTGTTGTTTTAATTACCCCACTCATTCTTCCATCATCAGCACTTACTATTATATCTAAAGTTAGACTTTTTAAAGAACCGTGTGATGGAAAATGAAAGTGTGAAATGCAGCAACAAACTGATGGAGCAAGCTTAAGCCAAAAATTAAAAACTAGTACTTTTAAAGAGGAAAATTTGATGTTTTTGATCTGACAATCTCATTTGATGGCAATTTGATAGCCAGTTAGAAATCAGACTCTACACTTCCAAATGGTGTCTTCTGTCCGTAAGGTTCCCAGTATCGTCAGCAGTGCTTGAGTTGGTCCAGTAACTGTAGATGTAGTGGGTGGAAGAAAGTAGAACAAATTCTTCATTACATGCCATTGGTTTCATTTTTGTTCTTTTCAAAGAATGTGTTTTGCATTTTATTCCTGCATTCCAGCCCTTAGCTTGGCAATCATCCCATTCTGTGTCATCAATTTAAATCTGGTCCATCAGCTTCCATTAATTCCAATCTAGCTGAAGTATGTTCTCGATAAGGCAATCTACCTGGCCCCAGGAAGAACTAAGTGAAGATTTCTCAGAAATAGCCCAGTATGTCACGGTTAATCCAGTGAAAGGTTTGTGCCAAGAGTTTGAAGTTAGCTGCTCTGGCTTCAAAACCAGCTTAAATTATCCTCTCTGATTTATTTCTTTCTGCCACAAGCATGAGAAAATCTGTAGATGCTGGAAATCCAAAACAATACACACAAAATGCTTGAGGGTCTCAGCAGGCCAGGTAGCCTCTATGGAACAGAGTAAACAGTTGACATTTCAGGGCGAGACTCTTCATCAAACCTGAAGCATTTTCCTCAAGCATTTTGAGTGCATTTCTCTCTGCATCTTAGTGTAATCATATAGGTCATTCAAATCTGAGCAAGTACTCTAGAGAAATTCATATTCTTTCAGAAAAACTGCAAGAGGTTGTCTCTACAGGGAAGTACAATTCCAGGAGGGTGTCTCTTTTTGGGGCTTCCACTCTGAAGTTATTGCCCAGAACTGACTTGGTCCTATGGTTTTATGCACAACTTATTGAAAAGTTGATCTTTCAAATAGCTCTTTCCACAAATCAGAGAATGTTACTGAACTTGCTGCGTTTAGCAAACTTGCCACACCAACTCATAACTATCACTGTCAATTCAAGCTTTAATCATGGGTTTAGGGCTAGCTATTTTGTATCAAAAGAGTAAGGAAACAGTAAAAATATACATGCTAAGCAGAAGAGATTTTGCAGCTGCTGGAAATCCAGAGCAACACAAAAAGTGCTGGAGGAACTCAGCAGGTCAGTCTATGGAAGTGAATAAACAGTCAATGTTTAAGGCTGAGACCCTTCATCAGGACTGGAAAGGAAGGAGGAAGTAGCCACACTTTCCAGTCCTGATGAAGGGTCCCGGCCCAAATTGTTGATGCTTTGCATAATTGTTAATATAACCACAATTGTTATTGGCCAGTCTTTTCTTCTGTTTAGCTTGGCGAAAGCACTGAGTCTTGGTAATATGCTTATCACAGTTACTCTTATCACAGGCTGGCGATGCTTGAAGACATTACGCATTCTGACAGTTTTCTCCTAAAATCTCAGTAGTGGGTTTGAAATACCTCTTGTTTAAAATAAAGCAGCCATAAGCAAGTTCAAAGTAAATTTTATTAGCATATATATGGCACTGTATACAACCCTGAGATTCATTTTCTTGTAGGCATACTCAACAATTCTATAGAATAGTAACTATAACAGAATCAATGAAAGACCACCCTACTAGGGCATTCAACCAAAGTGCAGAAGACTGTGCAAATGAAAATATAAATAAATAGCAATAAATAATGAGAACATGAGATAAAGTGTCCTTGAAAGTGAGTCCATTGGTTGTGGAAGTGGAGGCACTGCTATGCTTTCTTCGCAATTGCACTTTCACGTTGGGACCAAGACAGGTCCTCTGAAATGAAAACACCGTAGAATTTAAAGTTACTGATCCTCTTCATTCCTTATCCTCCAAGGAGGACTGGCCCATGGACCTCTTGTTTCCATCTCCTGAAATCCACAGTCATGACGAAACTACAGCAGATTTTTTTCTAGGATTTGTATCCAAAACTGAAAATGGTACTTTGTATTTAATTCATAGAATGATAAGCATTCTATAATACAGGAGGAGGCCAGTCAGCCTGTTCAAGTGTGCTGAACACAATCCCAAACTAATTCCACCCAGCAGAAGGTCTGTGTTATGGCTTTTCAAGTACACATCTGTGTACTGCTTAACTGTGAGGCTTTCTGCCTTGACCACCCTTGGTAACAGAGGCCCATCACTGTCAGGTGAAAGGGCTTCCTCAACAGCCTCTGGTTCTTCGAATAATAATTTATATCAATGCTTCTTGATTATTGACCCCTCTATTAAAGTAAGCAAGTCCTGTCCACTTATCCTACTTGCGTTCCTCATAAATTTTACACCTCAATTACGTATCTCCCACAACCTCCCCTTTTCAAGTCTTTCTTCATAGCTTATATTTTCCAGTCCTGATAATATCTTCAGGAATGTTCTGTCTGTCCTCTCCAGCGCAAGCACATTGTTCCTGAAATGTGGTTATCAGAACTGTACGAAGTACTAAAGCTCACACTGTATGTAGTTTTATCACAAACTCGCTGCTCTTGTACCCTGTGGCTTAGTTAGAAAAAAAAAACACATCCCATCTGCCTTTCCAACCACCCTATTAACCTGCAGGGATGTGCAGTACTGTTATAGATGTCCATAACATGATGCTGTATCCCGGTTCCTTCACACCACTTGATATCCGTCCATTCAGTTCACGTTCCCTTGCCTTGTTGCGTTTTCCCATTATTGGTTGACATAGATTATTTCTGGTCAAATCAAACATCGCTTATTTTAAATATCTTGCAAATAAGGTGTACAGAATATTTTAAAGTGATCAAATAAGCCATTCCTAATGTACCAACACATTAAAGCTCATTTAAAGAAAACTAAGGTTCTCGATAGGTTTTTTTAAAAAAAAGGTATTTGAAGTATAGAGCCTGTTAAGGCTATTGGAATGCATTTCTCCTTTCTCATCAAGTCATCAGAATCTGTTTAAATGACATTTATTAATTTTCTGCAATTAATTTAAAATGAAAAAATTCTAATCTACTCTCTGTAAATAGTGTGTACAACCCTGAGTCTGATTGACTATATGTATGGCCCTTAAACCTGAAATCTGGGGCATTGTATCTGGTTTGTTGTCATGAAGAATGAATCGTGATGAACTACAACTATGTGGAATATAGATTGTTCTTTGAGTAACCTACAACCTGACAGAACTGTACATGTTATTTAAATATGCTTTGGAATGTTAAGAATTCTAAATACTATAAAACTAAATCTCACAAATAGTTGTTTTGCTGTTTACTCAAGCAGCCTTTAAGGTAGAATTTGAGTTCTAAAGCAAAGACTCAAAAATTGCATCTGTTCTTCACTTTGATCTAATGTTGATATAGATATGGAGTATAGATCTGAAATTAGCAACTGCAGGCTCCTATAATCTGAGTCTCAGTATTAAGTGACCAAAAACCAGTCCTTTTCAAACTGTAATTGATCGAGTACTCCAGGCATTTTGCACAGGCTTAGCAACTTACAATGGCTCCAATATCTACTTAGAGTCCAAGTGACAGTACTAACAAGGAAGCACAGTCGTTGTGAACAGAACTGTCTGCCATCATTCCTAATAACATTGGTTAAATAGCCACAACTGTGGATCAGTTACTTACTACTTAAGTAAACTATTGTGCACTACTAGCATTGAAGCTTGAAAAAAATGTAATGGGCTGTTCTCCAGCAAAATGTAGTCAAGTTCAGGTTGGCTAAAACACATTAAACACCATGCACTGTTACGTCTTTCTATTGCCACATTTAGCCTAATCTCTAAACTACACATCAAAGTGATGATGTAAGGTAAGGCTGTTCTTGCATTGATACTCTGGTGAATTTTAAGTGCACGTCTTTGATTCTCCTCTAAAAACAACGTGTCTTCTGGACGTGGTAATATATGGGACTGGATCTGGCCCCATGGCCCAGGGTCTGTGGTTACTTGTATTAGTGCCTATGTCCATTTGCTTTCTCCATGTGGTGATGAAGCAGGTTGACCTCCTGTCCATAGCTTCCAAGAACATTCTAAGTGTTGAGTAGATCTCAGACCTGAATGACAGAGTACATTTTCATTACTTCCAAGGGCTTTTAAAATACTTCCAGATTTCTCAGAGATTTAAAAAAAAATGTTCAAAAATAGAATCAAATAGCTAAACAACAAACTTTTTAAAATGTATTTCATTAAATCACTTTACAAAGCTAATAAAATTAAGTATTAAAATAAAGAAAAATTCACTCACATAACATCACTAGTACTTCTCCACACAGATGGTGACATGAGCTATTTGTAAACCTGCCCTCCTTGGTTTAATATCGAGGACGGATGGGTTGCCAAATCCCTTCTCTTCTGCATATCAGTGCCTCATTGCGTTGGTAATGGTGTATCCAGCAGCAGAGCAAGAGTTCAGATCTGTCACATTCTCGCTTCAGATTTCCTGCTTTGGCTGAGCAGATGCAGAATTCCAAGATGTGCCAAGCCCCGGTGACTGACAGCCTCAATGGAGCTGCCAGTCATCAGTCAGTGCACTCGGCCTAAAGCTTTTCCAGTGTATTCCTGTCACATTCTTTGTCAATAAGTTGAAATGAACATAATTTTTAACACATGGAACACTCTTTAACATAAAATATTCACAAAGCACTATTAGATGTTACACTTTACACAACTTACTACCAGATACAGATGAAGTGCTTGGCCACATAAATGGCAGTGAGGGGCATAAGTGCAAATACTATACAGTTGAGTAAAATAGTTATTTTGCTTTTTGAATTCTGTAGTTCCTCTACATTTCAAACAGAGTATGTTTATCACCTTAATGCACCTTCGTGCCACTACAGCCTGAGTAATATGTATTGTTTTTAGGAGCATGCATAAAATGCAGGAGGAACTCAGTAGGATCATGAGGCGATTTTATTTAGGATTTAGACACAGTATAAATGTTAGCTTCCATTATCACTCAGCAATTAAAATAAGGATGTACTTAATAGTATTACACATATATGAAGCCGGTTCTAACTTCTGGCCTGTGTTAAGTTATGTAGCTTCAGTTATATAAGAAGTGATAGAAGTGCATTATACCCTGGTGTTTGTAGGACAGGAAAGCCTAATAAACTGCCTGGGTTTTGGGTGCATGCTACTAGCTCAGAATATCAGTGTTGTCGGCCTAGGTAAGAAGAGTCATTGGTGGTGGTCTGGCTCCTGATCACTCTGAGCTCTTCCAAGGAGCTGCCACAAGCAGGTTACTCATTCCACTCTTGCCAGGAGATTCTAGGAGTTGTCATACAAAGGTACTGAAAAAGCAATATGAGAAGGAGGAAGATCATCTTGCTGTAACAAACTGTTCTTTATATTCAGGACCAATCATACAATATTGCAGCCTGCCCAGCAAAAGCTTTTAGCGCACTGTTTCCTTAGGGGGGATTCTATAGGATATGCTACATAACCATTGAATAGCAAATAAAAAAGTGGAATGTAAAGACTTTGGTTAGGTTACAAAAGAAAATGCATCTCTGTTTGCATTTTACTCAAAAATTATTTCACATTTACCCATTTTCTGTAAAATGTACCAACATTCAATCAGGATAAAAGACTGTTATTGTGACTATGATATGAAATACACACCCTGGATGCTTCAGTTGTGAATAGGGTTCACTACTTTGAACTTTTGAACAATCCATTTCTTGGTTAGGATGGGTGCTCACTTTATTTAGAATATTTCTTGTAATTTTGTTTCTAGAAGATCTTGGTCACAGGCAAGAGGAGAGCCACAATAAAATATAATCTATTTCTGTATGGATTCTGATGGTCTGATTGCCTTTTCCCATTCTACCACAGGGAGCTCCAGGAGATCCCGGCATCTCAATCATTGGACCCCGTGGCCCTCCTGTGAGTCCTACCGTATTTTACTGATTCCTTCCTCACCGTGTGCTCAGTAACTGTGTGTTGAAACAGGAAACAGTGGAATATCAACCAGTGCAGGTTTGAATGTTCTGCATCAATAACGTAAACAACGCCAGTGCTTTCTAAGTGCAGCAGATGTCACTCATCTCTCATTCCATGTTGTTGCTTTAAATCCCGTTACATGAATGAGGATAGTTTTTGAGAAAGTACCTTATAGCATAACATCCAGGCCTGGAAATGCAATCCTTACACCAGAAGAACTGCATTGCTTTCAGAAGGTTGTTCAATACCACCTTTTCAAGGACATTTACTGTGGGGTTGGCATGGTAACATAACGGTTAGTGTAATTCTATTATAGTGCCAGCAGTAAAATCAATTGGACGTTCAATTCCCATCAATATCTGCAAGGATTTAATATGTTCTGTCTGTGTGGGTTTCCTCTGGGTGCTCTGGTTTCCTGCCACATTCCAAAGACATACAAGTTTCGATTAGTGAGTTGTGAGCATGCTATGTTCATGTCAGAAGCATTACGACACCTGCAGACTGCCAACATAATCCTCGCTGATTTGATTTGGCGCAAATGACACATTTCACTTTTATGTTTCAGTGTGACAGATGTGACAGATAAAGCTAATCTTTATGAACTGATCTTTATAAATTATGGAAATAAAGTAATGCTGGCTCTATTAGCATCGCCCGCATCCCAAAAACAACAAATAATTAAAAAAATCTGTGATCTATGCAAGTTATTTTATCTTAATGACTTTCTTAAAGGAAGTGTCTTGAATAAAAAAGCACTAAAATGATGTAATTTGTACCTGCTTTGCATGTGATGTAACACCTTCCTCCTTTGATTGTATCATTCAGTCTCATCTGAAATAACAAAGTAGTCAACAAAATCACTTGTCTTCAAGTGATTGAAAATTTTTTTTTCTGTGTGGATGACACATGATAAATGTTTTCTGGGTGCTTTTGCATGGTTGCAGAAATGTGACTGGGGTGAATCATCTGTACATGTCTAATGCCATTTCCATGTCAAGAGTACTAATCCTTGTGTGGATAGTAAGATACTTGCATCACGTTTGTCCTGGGCATGGTCATCAGCACCTATTCTCCACTTTCATCACCTTCCAGGCTTCATTTCAGTCATCCAAGGGCCCAGGTCACAGCCATTCTCTCTTTTGCAATCCTCACAGAGACCTGGGCTTGATCCTGACTTCATGTGTGGTCTGTGTGGGGTTTGGATGTTCTCCCTGTGATGATGTGAGTTTCCTCCTACACCCCAAAGGCATGCAGGTTGGTAGGTTAGTTGGCCACAGTAATTTGCTCCTGGTGTGTGGGTGAGTGTAGAATTTGAGGGGAGTTGATGGAAATATTGAGAGGATGAAATGGGATGAGAGTAAATGGGTGTTTGATGGCCAGCACAGACTGTGGGCTGAATGGCCTGTTTCTGTGTTGTGAGTAACAAACTACTTACACAAGCAGGACACTTCGAAACACAACTAAACCATGCACTTGACATTCAGAAACATTAAAATATACTCCAAAGCTATTATAATCAAAGAATTAAAGAATTTGTAGTTATTTTTTTTAAAAATTAAGATAATTGAATATATTACCGTGGAGGGCATTACCTGAGAGTGTGGTGGAGGCAAGTTCTTTCTTAATATTGAACGATTGAGCATTCAGGTAAAGATTTATTTAAAAGATTAGCTTAATTTGTTGCAAGTACATTGAAAGATGCAGAGAAATATGTCATTTGCATCAAAGCCCAACACAGTCTGAGGATTGCTGACTAGAAGACTACGAACCACAATGCTGGTAAATAGGATTAATGTGGGTGACAAGGTAGTGGAGTAGTTAGCGCAGTCTGTTACAGTGCCAGCTGTAAGATTAGGGATCGAATCCCACTGATGTCTGTGAGGAGTTTATACGTTATTCCCGTGACCATATTGGTGTCCTCTGATACTCTGGTTTCCTCCCATATTCAAAGATGTATGGGTTAGAGTTGGTGAGTTGTGGCTAGTTTTGGCCATTTTTAAGGCATGGAGCTTATTGGTTAAGCAGATGTACAGTACCTGGTGCTGGGTAATTTTGCTTCATCACCGAACCTCCTGTGGATTCTACAACCTACTTGGCATATACATTCAGTGGCCACTTTGTTAGGTACACCTGTACACCTGCTGGAAATATCTAATCAACCAATCATCTGCAGCAATGCAACGCAAACAAGAATGCAGACATGGTCAAGATGTTCAGTTGTTGTTTGGACCAAACATCAGAATGGAGAAGAAATGTGATCTAAGTGACTTTGACAACGGAATGATTGTTGGCGCCAAATGGGGTGTTTTGAGTATTTTAGAAACTGCTGATCTGGGATCTTCATGCATAACAGTCTCTAAGGTTTACAGGGAATGGTGCAAAAACCAAGTAAATATCCAGTGAGCGGCAGGTCTGTGGGCAAAAAAAAACTTTTAAAATGAGAAGCCAGAGGAGGATATCCAGACTGGTTCAGCAGATAAGAACGCTATAGTAACTCAAATAACCATGCATTACAACAGTGGTATGCAGAAGAGCATCTCTGAATGCGCAACTTTTCATACCTGGAGGTGGATGGGCTACGGCAGCAGATGACCACGAACTTACACTCAGATGAAACTTTATTAGGTACAGGAGGTAAAGTGGCCACTGAGTATATGTGAGAAGCTGCTAGCATTTGCTTGCAAAACCACCCTGCAATTGGCAGTACAATGGCAATTCAGTTCTGGGGGTCAGAGGTATTTATTTGGCTCATTATTAACATACCAATGACAATTGCTCTCCAGTTTTTGACTCACATCTGTAGAGCTGACAGATACATTTTAAATCAGATGAAGGATTCGACTCTAAATGATTGATCAAGCAGCGAAGTCCAGCACAACTCTCCCATCCTGTCTCTCCCAGTCACACTCGGGTGAAATTAATTTACTCAGTTCACCTCCAAACTCCAAGTCCTGTGAGGGACCAATATTAGGTAATAAATTCCTTTTATACCATCTGCAGTTTTTAGAATTTCATGCACCCAGTAAATCTTCTCTCATCCACAATCTCTATAAAGAAAATAACTGGTTCATCAAAGATCAAATTTTCCAGTCTTGGCAAGCACTTGGAAGAATTTGTTGATGAGTTGGTTCAAAGTTGTGAGGAAGCTTGTGTTGAGTATTAACACTGGCTTGGAACTGTTGCTATGTTGGAAAAAAAAGAAGAAATTTAAATTTGGATTGCATAGCACTGACAAAGCAGTGCTAGGTGATGCAATTTTGATTTCACTTGGAATAAATTATTTCCAGATGAAACTGCAGCAATCACAAAATTGGGCTGTGTGTTTTCAGTCATGGTCGGCACCAGTGTGCCTGACTGCTCCCCGGCTTCAGATGCACACCAAGTGACATTGATTTTCATGCACTGCTCATTTCTGAGCACCAAGCATCAACCGAACCAGGAGTGCCTGGTGGAAGTTTGTCACTTCTCTCACGATTTTAACTGCCGGCATCGGCCATGCCAGAACTAACTGCAGACTGCGCGGACACATTCCAAACTCCACAAAAAGCACAGATAAACCAGCAGTGACTGCTCTAGCTGGCATTTAGCTGATTGCTTGTCATTCAATTGGTGCCTCAACTGGATGCTGCAGCCAGCTCTATTATGAAGGCATCTGTGTGCTTATGGCTAGCCAAAGCTTCAGGGTAGGAGGTGGATGTGCCCTTCTGTAAAGAGTCTGCATCCAAAGAGTCATCACACACACCACCTCCTTCCTGGACCTCTGAACATTGCCAATTCAGGTTTTTCAAATCTGCCATTGTAGATGTGAAGTATTCTGTAGTTATGTGGCATCCTATAGAGGTCAAGGTTATGGTGACATTGAATTTCATTGTCACAGGATCTTCCCTAGCAGCTGCAGCAGGTCTCCGCCACATTTCCCAAAATGCTGCTCAGCGCAGTGTCAAAGAGGTCACTCAGGCTCCGTATTCATGGAGAGATGAGAAGTACACTTCTATTTCAGTAAGGTTTGCTAGAATGGCTGGTGCTCCACAGGTGCAGAGAGCCTTTGACCACACTTGTGTGCTGATCTGAGCTCTCCTTAATGCGGCAGTCCTTTCATATGACGAGAGATGTTTGTTTTATGGCTTCCACTCCATGGAATTGACTGTGAATCATGAAAATGCCCTCATTGTGAATGTCATGTTGCCAGGAAGCTCCCAGTATTACTTTATCCTGCAGGAGTTTGGACACCCTCAGCTGCTGAGGGGTGGATCCTGGGGGAAAGGACTACTTTTTACTCCCCGGCTCCTCACATCACTCACACCACAGCAGCTGAGCGCAGATATAACATGAGACACCAAATCACATAACAACATTATTGGTTTCCTCAAGGTAAGACATTCTTGTGGGCATCATTCCGGGAGTGCCTGCTGTACATGCCAGGCAGGTTCAGAGATTTCATTGTTGCATGCTACGTGATCTGACAGACTGCGGTTGTTACCACAATCTGCGCACTCCTTCAATTCCAGCCTCCTCGGCATTCCTGGGTTTTTATTGTTCCACTGTTGGCGGCTGTGTCTTCAGCTGTTCTGGGCCTAAGCTCTGGAATTTTGTCCTTAAATTTCTCTGTCTGTCTCGCTTCCTTTCAGTTATGTAGAACGTGGAGCACTACAGCACAGGAACAGGCCATTCGGCCCATGATGTCAGTGCCAGAGGCAATGTCAAATTAAACTAAATCTGTTCTGCTTGCTGCCACATCTCCCCATTTCCTGCAATTCATGTATCTCTCTAGCAAACTCTTAAACCACTATTGTACCTCCTTCTACTATTCCCCTCAGCAGCCTATTCCAGGCATCTACCTCTCTCAGTGTAAGAAAAAGCGTACCCCGCTGATCTCCTTTAGACCTTTCCCCTCTCAACATCTCCCCTATTGATGCACCTCATAATCATATAATCTATCAGAAAATTTGCTTTTATATCTGTATGACTTAAGACTGATTTTCCTCTGCTACCACTACAGTGATATTCTTGAGATTATTTTTGCGTACCATTTTCTATTAATCAAACATTGATGGGGTAAAGGCAAGCATTGTGAGCATGCTATGTTGGCACCAGAATATGTGGTGACACTTGTAGGCTGCCCCCAGCTCTTGGTTGTGTTGGCCTATGCAAAAAAACTCATGTTTCATGTACATGTGATGAATAACTTTGAATCTTTTGATTCTTAAAAAAATACTGTTTGCTACATTCTGTTGTTTGATAAATTCCCTATATTCAGATGTTCAATGTTCAAAGTAAATTTATTATCAAAGTATGTAAATGTCACCATATAAATACCCTGAGATTCATTTTTTTGAAATTCTTGCATACTATAATGGCACTTTGAATATAAGCTAGTTGTGCCACAAAGGTGGTTGCCTCAGATGTAATAATTCAGTTTTGAATACCTATAAAGGTTAAACAGCATGGTTTTGCAGCTATTAATGTAGTTGCCTCACTAAGATCTGGTTTGATATTGACTTCTGCTTTTGTCTGTGTGGAAGCCCTTTAGCTCAACAAGTCTGAACCAACCATCAAGTACGCACTTACACCAATCTCATGTTATTCTGCATGTTTCCACCATCTCCTCCCACACTCGACCACTCTTCTGCATACTGAGGACTATTTATAACAGCTGGTTAACCTGCAGGGCTTTGGGATGTGGGAGGAAACAAGCAACCTACCCACAGTCAGTGAAAGATTGTGCAAATTCCATACAGGTAGCACCAGAGGTCAATAACTGAACCCAGGTGGTTGGAGCTGTGAGGGAGCAACTCAGGGAACGACCCTGAGATGGTGTGTGATTCTTCCAGGTGCTAGAGTTGCCCGAACATCACAAAAATGTTCCAGATGGTAGTTTACTGTAAATGGTAGATGTGTGGAGTTAATGACTATGTGATAGAGGTCAGTTTATAGCCAAGTATTATCACGATCACTCTAAAAGCCAGCTGAGTGACAATGAGCTGAATAGTTTTCTGTTTCGTGACACACACGCACACTTCTGACTGTTACATTGCTGGCGTTTAGGGCAACAATGAAGGTCCTCCATCTCTCTCTGTCCTTGGCCATCTTCTTTATTGTGCCCAGGTGTGGTTCAGAGTCCTCATTTCTGTCTCTATGGTAGAGTGCCAAGTTGTCTTTGGTCTCCCATGCTTCCTCTGCCCTTCTGGGGATCCAGTGAAGTGCTGTCTTGATGATAGTGTGTTGAGAAATATGAAAAATATAGAACTTACTCATCTAATTCAGAATACAAATAATAAAAAGCAACATAAAATTTGCCTTCACCAATAGTTAATAACAGCAATAAGTAAATTCAATTAAGAAGTGCTCAGTGCTGTTGTGTGCCTGGCTCCTACATTTGTTGTGCAAAATTATTACCTGAAATGGACATTTGATTCACATTTCAGGCTTATACCTGCACCACATCAAACAATCCAAACTTATGAAACAATTTGAAGAAGGTAAAGAAAATTATAATATGTTAAATTTAAAATAAATCCATTGAGAACTGAAGTGCTTTATGTTTATATCTATCCACATTTGATGTTACATGCACCATCTGCTCAACTGTTGAATGTAATATAACACGCTCCTTGAAATTTCCAAATAATGCCATTTTTATTAAACAAACCACCACCATAAATACTTCAGTGAATTTGTTTCAAAGTAAGTTAACGGAAACCCCATAATTTAAATCTCTTGCAATTATTCACACATGAAAAATCTGCATGTACTGTATTGTCCATATATGTACAATAGATATGTACTTCTAGCTGTACATACCCTCATCAAATTTCCATTATTATAGTCTGTTTGTTCACATTAATAATGAGGGACTATGTAGGTTTGCCGTGATGTGGTTAGCTCCTGCTACCAGTGGTGTTGTGTTGTAGAGAGCACCTCTGTATTGTAAAGTTCCCAGCGGCTGAAATATTTTTGATGCAACATGTACTGTAACATGGACCAGATTGCACTAATCCCCATCTGCACTTCACTGTCCTTTAATTCTCTTTCAATTAACCTATAGGTACCAACACAGGAAATATAACATATGAAAGTAAACATTTGAAGAATCATCATAGAAATCTATTTAAGAGGTTTCTATAAATAAATAGTTAAGTTGCAATTACTTTAACAACACATCTTGAAAATAACGGACTGATTGAGGACGAAATTCAAAAGTTATAAGTATCTTTATCAAAACAATCAACATAAAGCATCATTGTTATTTTATAAAGCTTAGTTGCCACAATAGATCAGATTTTTCAAAAATCAGTGGTGAGCAGCGCTGGTGAGAATATTCAGAACCAGCATAAACTCAGTGGGCTGAATGGCCTCTTCTGTAGTTAAAACAGTTGAGAAATATCTGAAAGGGTATAAGAATCTTTTTGTTTGTTCATTATGTGCCATGTCGTATGACGTGGGTGATCATGGTCTTTCCATGACCATGATTGTTCTTGGCAAATTTTTCTGCAGAAGTGGATTGCCATTGCCTTCTTCTGGGCAGTGTCTTTACAAAACGGTTGACCCCAGCTATTATCAATCCTCTTCAGAGGTTGTCTGCCTGGCGCCAGTGGTCACATAATCAGGCCTTGTGGTATGCACCACCTGCTCGTACGACCATCCACCACCTGCTCCCATGGCTCCACGTGACACTGATCGGGAGGCTAAGCAGGTGCTACACCTTGCCCCAGGGTGAACTGCAGGCTAGCAGATGGAAGGAGCATCTTAAACCTTCTTTGGTAAAGGAGTATATCTAACAATAAGATGTTTATATTTATGTCAGTCAATTAACAGCAGAATTCATGATTCTTTTTTTTTGCATATCATGGGATTGTGAACTGATTTGATGAAAGTGCACTTTACATATGAGCAGTGGCCAAGTGCAACCCTTTTCCCATATCGCAATTAAAAGCTTGTGGTTATAGTCATTCTGTGGTTGCATTGCCTTATCTCCGTAAAGCTTTGTAACTATGGCCAATCCTTTATAGGAACTGCTGAAAGTGGACATGTCAATGTGCCAGAAAAGGCAATGTCCTTTTAAAGATGATAGGAAAGTATTTTGTTTCTTGGATGTGTTATTTCCTGTTCGAATATACCATAAAGAATTGATTTATTTACAGTGCTTTTCACTCTTGCGTCAGCTTAAGTCAAGTCCACAGCAATGTGACAACATAGTTTAACCATCTGGCTTTCTAGTTAACTATCAAAAGCGGCATGATAAACCATTACTAATGAGGAACAGCTTGGGAATGAGTTACTCTCTCCCATATTTTGCATTTAACAAATGACAAACAAATAGCGGGACAACTAGTCTGCTTTTTCTCAGAAGCTTTAAATGGAATGAGGTTAAGTTGACTTCAAATATTCTGGTTGTAGCAGGAAGGCATTGGTTAGACTATGAGCTGCTCAGCTGATTAAATCACTTGAGGAATGTATCTGTTATATAGAATTCCAATTAAAGGACATTATCGGAAAAATCACTTTGACTTCTTAATCTTATTTTATAATTTAATGTCTCTGTAAAGAACAGTTAGACTGGAATCTGAAAGTTAATATTAAACCCAATTTCTCAATTTGTTAAAAATTTGAGCAGTTGTAGCAAACAGGGTTTTAAACTAATATTTAATATCATAATTCATTATGATGAGGATATAATGCTGCAACTGTAGCCCAGATCATTAAACTGTGTCTTAATCGTAATGTCATATTGACGCCTGTGACCGATTTCACACCAATAGCTTTTGCACAATAAAGACCTACAGGCTTCTGTGATTGCTCAGCTGGTTCAGTCCAGCCAAGCCCGAGGTTGGATTTCTCTCTATGGCGCTGAGTTAACCCGAGCTCAGTTGGAGTGATGACAGGATGGGTCAATAGGCGTTCGTGCTCTGGGCTAGGCAGGGGAAGTCAGCCAGCACTTCTATTTCTGATTAGAGCCCTACTTGCTGCGAGATTGTGTTTCAGCCTGATGCCTTGCTTGAGAGGAGACGAACTTGCATTTCTATAGCACCTCCCAGCTCCTTTTATAGAATATCCCAAAGCATTTTACAACTTTTGAAGGACTTTTGTCACTGTTGTAGGAAACAATGATTGCCAGTTTAGGCACAACAAGCAGCCAGAGGCAGGAGTGTGATAGCAGATGTAATCTTCAATGAGATTTAATTGACATAGGACAAGTCGCCAGAGTCTCTGTTGACGTGCAGTTTTTTGCCGTCTACCTGAGCAAACAGATAGTCACAGATTTTAAATCAGGTTGCAATTATAGGCTTATGCTTCTGGAATGGGACTTAAAAGCCATAACTTTTGATTCAGACAAGGGTGCACCTCAGTACTGGATTCTGCTGGGTTATGTCAATTTCTTTCTCATACCACAGTGTCTCCCACTCCCCTGCCACGGGGTCCGCACTGAATAGTTTGCCAGGTATTTTATTAACATTGGCCTCTAGTTTGAAGGAGTGAATGTAGGCCTAGCAACTCATCTAACATGTTTTCTGCTATTAGCATCTTCCTAACACTGTTTTGCAATGCTCCAAAAAAAGTAGTGAAATTAATTAGCAGCAGTTCCAAGACAATGCCGACAGGCTCCCTGATTTAACAGCACCCTCTTTCAGAAACAGCTGGAGCTAGTTATCATATTTCTCCTGTTAACGGTACCTTTCCTCCCAGCTCTGACCTCAGGAAGTTGCTCTGACTCTTAAAGGGTCAGGCGATAATGTAGTCCCTTTCTTTCAGTTACTGGATAGTGTTGGCAAAGAATGGGTACACGCCACAGTGATGGGTGGAGGGGTGTGGAAGGAAAGGAGTGGTTTTCAGAGACCTCCCCAAGGACAGAGGAAAATGCACAGACTGCAGAAAAAAAACCTGCACGCTTAGGAAGCAACTTCCTTGTGTGAAGGGTTCTTACCATAACAAATCGTCAGGGAAGACTCTGTAAGGGCATGAGTGTCTTCTGGGAACATGTGCACTTTTGGGAGCCTATCACTGGGCCAAATGCCCCTTCCAAGCCTGGATGGGAAGTTGCAATTGTCAGATGGCCCACTTTGCTGTCTTCTGTAATGCAACGGCGAGCGACAAAGTGATGTGTAATTCCCAGCTCCTGAGGATTGTGAGGCACAATTTCATAGAGAGCCTTGACCCATACATTGACTTTGAGAGCAGTACAGGCACTTGGGTTTGGGGTTTGTCTGCCAAACAAGTCTGAAGTAGCAAACAGATACAAGAAGCACCAACATCATTTCATGATTAGCAAACGGGACTGAGTCATTTGGTGCTTTGTTCTTCTTTCTGACCTACTTCCTCTCTTAATAAAAAAAAAATACTTCATTTCCAAGTTAAAACTGTGCAGGCTCAGGCTTCAGCTCCATTACCTGTGTATCTAAGGTTCAAATGATTGAAGTAGCTCTATAGTTAGTCTTTTCTTCTTCCCAAGTTAGATCCAGACATTGGAGAAGTAGTAATATATTTACATTGTACAGAACATTGATATTAATGTACTGATGGAACTGAGAGCAGTTATCCACAAAATGGTTCCTGGTAATACTCTTGTTGTGACAATTTTTGCTTATATTTTAATTCAAAAGAGTGGGTTAATGTGCTAATGAAGATAATTGTTTAGAAAACCTTTCATGAGAAGAAAAAGGATTGCAATCAGGTTAAAAGAATAAAACAGTATCTTTTGCTTTAACAAATGTGAGTGTTCGGTAAAGAGAAGGTGATGGTTTTCATTAACTTTTTCCCCCAATTGTGTTTTCTTTTAATTTAGGGTCAACCAGGAGCGAGAGGGTTCCCCGGATATCCGGTGTGTTGACGCTTGAGAGACATTTTCCTTTGGAAATCCACTTGTTCAGTAATATTTAACAGCTTGGCTGATAACCAAATTACCTTGATTAATTTGCGTAACTGAATGTATGAATATGCTGAAAGGAATTAATGGCGTATTTTATCCCACCTTGATTTACAAGTCCCAACATTGTACATGCTGCCTGTTGTAAAGTCGCACAGTTTGGTTGTAACTTTCACTTTACCCTGAGCTCAGCCTGCTCATTATATTAAGGCTGTTCTTGTGAGTTTTGGGTTTCATTCTAACACATTCCATTGCTCATCTCAACCCAAAGCTCAGCAGAAAATGTCCTTAATTAATCCCGTGACACTTGGAACATGCATGCAGTGCAACATAGTCTTGTCAAAATGGCCCAATCTTCATAATACATGGGATGAATCCGAGCTACAGGCAGGAAGCTCAAAGTGAGTGCAGATCTCAGGCACTGTAGTTACATCACTCGGCCGTCCATAAGACCACTGGGGTTTCCAGCAAGATGGTGGGTTTTCAGTTCCTGCACAGTAGCATATTCTAAAACAAAATGGATTTATAAAATTCTGGTGTATTCAAGTACATGTAGATATAACAGTTTAAATTGAAAAATGAAATTATTTTCAAGGATAAACTATTCATATACATTTAGAACGCCATGTACATTTACATGTACAATATTCAGAATTTGCTGTGGTGTGTTGGTGCAACATGCAACAGAAAACAACTACATTCAACAATTCTAAAGAATGAAGGATTATATAAAATAATTTAGAGGTTAAAGTACAGATATGGAATAAAATGAGCATAAATACCTGCATGTATTTACAGTGTAAGCAGCCAGCATTATGAGAAATGATTTGAAGTGTTTACAGTCCAGTGCAGTGACTGAGATAATGGGGGGCAGGGCTTGATTGACATTATGATTAATCAGAGATAAAGAGGTGTGCTTTTCCCCTTCCTCAGGAATATCCCAAAGTGCTTCACATGTGAGTACTTAGTTTGTTGCACAGTCACTATTGTCCTATCATCAGAGTCAGTAGCCACTGGGGCTTGGCAAATTACAATGAGATGAACAACAGGTTTTCTATTTTTACTGATGGTGTTAAAGGATGCATTAGAAATCTGGTTCAGCTTTTTGAACTCGACCTTAATGGATGAAATTTAAATCTGTAGTCGCAACAGAAGTGAAAACTTTCTATAAATGTAACTAATAGTACTCACTTGCATTGCTGTGACCTGTGCAACATCTTCTTAAATGTGAACTTGTAAATGTGAGCCTGGACATTTGGGCTGTCAGACATCTTTTGTCCTCACTTATCACTTTTACTGAGCAAGGTGCAATACAGTAAGGTTTTTGGAATACAGTTAGTTAATGATAATATTGTCAAAGATCAATAATAAGAAACATAATAATTCATCATGAAATAGATTAGCGGTTAAAATTAAAGCTTGCAACTGAATTCAATGAAAACTGAAGCAAGTTGATTGTTTCTCTGTTCAATGATCCTGAGATTGGGATTTCTTCTCAATGTTCAGGTAAATATCACTCTGAGCCTTTGAATTCTATATGAGTAAAGTAGTAAAGAACAGATCTCTGGTCTCCTGCTGTTCAGTCATTTCCCTTCAGTTCTGTGTGAACCTTTGATTACTCTCCCATGAATGTTTTTAGGAATGTTGAGTTTCCAATAATAGGAAGTGATGGGAACTTGGTTATTTTTGCCATGTTGTTGATTTGGAATTTACGTGTTGCTTGCAGAACTGTTTTAGTAATGAATAATTTGGTGCATGGATGGCAGGGAACAGATTTTGTAAGCCTTAGCCACTTGAGCTCAAGGTATCAGTGAAACATGAAGCCTGCGGTGGGGATAGACTTGACTCGTGATTCAGCTGCATTCCCTACTGCCAAGCTACATACACGCATCCAACAAATAGCCACAGAGTGTAAGCAAGGGAATTAGTAGGGAAGTAATGAGGTTTGGAATTGAATATCTCTCAAGGCTTAGGAAAGCTGAGACTGCAAATTCAGCCTAAGTACAAAGATACTTTATACACCTTTGTTCTTATTTGAACCTAATCCATGCATTGAAGGAAAGTCCAGACATTCCAAAGTGCCGTAATTGATATTGATTTAGAATTATCCATGTGAAATTCAACAGCATTCTAAATGTTTGCTCCTGTGCTTTTAATTTACTCACACCTTCAGTAAACTATTAAATGGCCAGATGTTGAGTGCTGGAGCTTGCACCAAACTGGAAAAAAAAACCTTTTAACAGTTAATATTGTCAGAAATGATTTACCATTTAACATATTGATTTCTTGCCAGCTGTGTTGTGTTCAATTTGCCAAGCCGCTTCCGTTTGTCTTTTTTTTCCCCCTTTTGGTGAACACGTTGAAACGATAAAACTGACCAGGTTTGAGCGTGCTTTACACACTTCACTACCAGCTGATGGGGGCCAGCTAAAAACTGCATCTTAACCAACTACTGGTGACTAAACAAGTCTGGGAAAGAGCATCTTCTCTGCTTCTGTGTTTGTGTACTAACTATTCCACTGCTGAGTTTTTCATTCAACTAACGGATTCATTATCATGTACAAATATCTTGGGGGGAGGGGGGGGGAGAAAACTGAATGCCTTGAATTTTATTTTCTGCAACAGCTTGTGTTTGTATTTGTATTCATCAGTATTTAATTTATTTTAAAGGGCCCTATAGGGTTGGATGGTAAATCTGTAAGTATGCCATATCAATTTTCTACATATTGTTATATTATATCACTGCATTCTTTACATTCAGTACCAATATTTGTGTGTGTGCTTTTACCTCAAATATTTATTCATTTTTCTTTGTTTTCACAATTTTGGATTACTTGGCCACATCAGAGTGTCAAGAGAGTAGTTTTCTTCTTAGAACAAAGCACATCAGGCAATAATATTCACAAGAATCCTTTTTCACTTCTTCACAATGTATGGGCATCACAGACATAGCCAGAATTTGTTGTATATCGCTAATTGCCCGGGTGGTGGGGCGGGGGGCAGGTGTTGTTGTAACTTCAGTATGGTTCAAGCTTTGTGGCTGATATCCCAGATATTGATAGATATATTCGTCGCCTGAGTTACTCTTGGTCATCTCCGGGAGATTTTATTTTGGGAGGCTCTTAGCACCTAGCACCCGATCAATTAACACTACAATCCTAGCACCGAGCATTGCCTGGCAAAGCCAAAGCTGCGTGTGCAGTTAGCAAACTAGCCGAGCTAACAGATTCAGGCAATTTAGACCATCTGGTCAATTGTATCTTCTGGTGCAGTGATCAAGTTTCAATTGCATGAAGGTACTGTGTCCAGTCCACAGGTTTGTTGTCGCTGACAATAGTCGTGAAATCCGTTGTTTTGCATCAGCAGTACAGTGCATGCATAACAAATTGCTATAAGTTAGAGTAAAAATTAGACAAATAATTAGTGCAAAAAGAGGAATGGTGAGGTGGTGCTCATGGGTTCATGGACCATTCAGAAATCCAATGGCGGAGGGAAAGAAGCTGTTCCTAAATTGTAGAGTGTGGATAGTCACCTTCTGTACCTCCTCCCTGATGGTAGTAATGAGAAGGGGATCCATAAAGATGGATGCTGCCTTCTTGCTGCACCGCCTTTTGAAGATGCCCTCAATGGTGTGGAGGCGTGTGCTTCTTATGATGGAGCTCATGAGAATACACAAGAGCAGTCAATATCTAATTTAAACAAAGTAGCACAAACGTAAACATGAACGTGGGTTATACATCATTTCTTGAAGATTTTAACCCAATTTCACAATACATAGGGAAATGTGTCGGAAAATTTGAATAAATTTGCTACATTTTTTGACATTGGTCTTGGAGCTTAATATTTTGTTCCTGTCATTTCAGGGAAAAGCTGGACCTAAGGGTGACGCAGTAAGTGTTGTCAAAATCAAAGCATGCTTCTTTAGCAATATTGCATTGGGAGTGAGCATCCAAGTTAAAGTCGACTATGTCTTTCTATTGGGACTCTGTTAGGGTTGTTCATTGTGTATTGTGCACCCACTACAGATTTACAAGCATGGCCATATTGATGTGAAAAAAAAACTACATGCAGGCAAAGAGATACACAAACACTTTTGAGCATGTGTAAGCAATGAAACATTATAGGTTATGTTTTGCTAACCAACACTTGTGATCTGGCTTCAAGTTAGGGAGATAGCAATCTCAAATTAAGCCTTGAATGTGGTATGTAATATGCAACAACAGAAATTTTGGTTGCTATTCCAAAGTACACACCAGAGCCCCTGCTATTAATTCCCAGCAAGTTAAATTTTATCAGCTGTAGTAGCGAAAGGTTGAAATACTTATTGATAGCTGTCACTATTATCAAATCATCTTGGAAGACGGTTCAATAATTTTTGGAGTCTTTGAAACAGGATTTTATGTCTCATCATTTTTTAATGTAAGACTTTATATACAGTATTTCCAACCAAATATTGCCCTAAATAACACATGACTCTTCAGTGTTTGCTGATATTATTATTCATTTTGGGGTCAGGTGCTCCGGTTTTCTTGCACAGTCCAAAGACGTACCAGTTGGTAGGTTAATTGGTAAATTGTCCCATGATTAGGCTAGGGTTAAATTGGGGTTGCTGTGCGGTGTGGCTCGAAGGTTCATAAGGGCCTATTCTGCACTGTATCAAAATAAATAAATATGTTTCTGCACAATTGTGTGAAAATGCTCTGCAAGATGCTTAAAGCACCTTATATTTTAGATGGAGAGAACTTCACAATCCACAACATAGTTCATTCAAGTTCTAACTTGATTTTATTTTTACACAGGGCATGCCTGGTCCCAAAGGTGAAAAGGTGAGCTCATCTATTGTAATAGAAAATACATACTCTGTTTCAAAAATGCCTGTGAGAAATCACTGCAACAGAAATTTTGAAAAGGTAACTGAAATAGATTATGGATGCAAACATGAGGAATTCTGCAGATGCTGGAAACTCAAGCAACACACATCAAAATTGCTGGTGAACGCAGCAGGTCAGGCAGCATCTCTAGGAAGAGGCACAGTTGACGTTTCGGGCCGAGACCCTCCGAGGACAGGTCTCGGCCCGAAACGTCGACTGCACCTCTTCCTAGAGATGCTGCCTGACCTGCTGTGTTCACCAGCAACTTTGATGTGTGTTGCATAGATTATGGATGTTACTTTCACACACTTCCAGAAGACATTATGAGATGCTGAAATATAAACTTGTGGAACTGAATGCAGTTTATCGACTTGGTTAAGAAATCACTTAAATAAGAGGAGACAGAGAAAAAAGGTAATGATCAGGTTCTGAAATTGGCAGGATGTAACAAAGATTGGGGCCACAATTATTTATCACAGTTTTAAGTGGTTCTGATGACAAGATAAAAAGCCACCTATCTAAATTGTTGCTGTGGTCAAGTAAAGGTGTTATTGTACGAAAATTAATGGAAGTATTGAATCACAAAGAGTTGTCAATAGGTTAAGCAAACGAATAAATCTAACATCACTTCCTCCAATGTAGTCCTCCCAGGGAGTAGCTTGATGTGTTACTTAAGTATCACCTTCTGTGTCAGAAACACTTCCCCCTATTCACCCATATTCAGCCGCTAAATGAAAAGGCTTAATTTCAATATTACAAATGTGACTTTGGACCTTAAAAAAAGGGATAGAACAGAGAAACGGTGGTAAACTAGAAGGTTCCCCCAAGCAACTTGAGAGTCTATGACCAGAGATTGTTAAAATATCATTGATAGTTGCATTTAAGAACAACGTAAGAACTTAAGAAATAGGAGCAGGAGTAGGCCATCCGGCCCATCGAGCCTGCCCCGCCGTTCAATAAGATCATGGCTGATATGTCTGTAAACTCAGCTCCATCTACCTGTCTTTTTACCATAACCCTTAATTCCCCTACTATATAAAAATCTATCTAACTGTATCTTAAATATATTTAGTGAAGAAGCCTCAACTGCTTCCCTGGGCAGAGAATTCCACAGATGCACCACTCTCTGGGGAAAACAGTTTCTCCTTACCTCTGTCCTAAATCTTCTCCCCTGAATCTTGAGGCAATGTCCTCTAGTTCTAGTCTCACCTACCAATGGAGACAACTTTTCTGCTTCTATCTTAATCTATCCCTTTCAAGGTTTTGTATGTTTCTATAAGATCCCCTTTCATTCTTCTGAACTACAGAGAGTATAGTCCCAAGTGACTCAATCTCTCCTCATAAGTTAACCCCTTCATCTCTGGAATCAACCTGGTGAACCTCCTCTGCACTGCCTCCAAAGCCAGTATATCCTTCCTCAAGTATGGAGACCAGAAGATTTAATCAAAAAGAATAATTAGAGCATTTTTTTACCTACATATGGAAGAGCAATTTTCAACTGTTCCATAAACAGCACTTGATGCTGCAAAGTTATTTATGTTATGGTTAGTAATGCTAAGTATTACTGCATTGGTAAGATATAGGTTTAGGAATTTTATCACAGACTATAACTGCAATCTCACTGAATGTTGATTAGGCATGGGGGCTAAGGGTGCCATCTGTTCTTTGTTGCAATGTTCTTCCGCCCTAATATTATGCAATTGTTTTATTGCTTTCCAAAGGGGGACTGTGGTCTTAAAGGGGAAAAGGTAAGTTGCAATTCTGAATTAAATGCATAATAAAGACTAAAGTTTTTCATTTTAGCAATGCTACATTGATTCATGAGCTAAAATGATGGGTTCTCACAGAGAGTAGTTCAAATTATGAAGGACATGTTGAAAGAGTATGAGCTAAATGCAACTAATTCAACCACTCTTGCATGTACAGTGCCTTTGAAAAGTATTCACCACCCACCCCCCCCCAGGATTTTTCATGTTTTATTGTTTTACAGCATTGAATCACAGTGGATTTAATTTGCCTTTTTTGACACTGTTCAACAGAAAAAGGCTTTTTCATGTCAAAGTGGAAACAAATTTCGATAAAGTGATCTAAATTAATTACATACATAAAACACAAAATAATTGATTGCGTAAATATTCACCCTCTTCAAGTCAGTATTTAGTAGATACACCTTTGGCAGCAAGTACAGCCTTGAGACTGTGTGGATTGGTCTATATCAGCTATATCTGGACACTGCAATTTTCCCCATTCTTCTGCACAAAACTGCTCAAGCTCTGTCAGTTTGCATGAGGACCGTGAGTGAACCGCCCTTTTCAAGTTCAGTCACAAACTCTGAATTGGATTGAGGTCTGGACTCTGACTTGGCCACTCCAGAACATTAACTTTGTTGTTTTTAAGCCATTCCTGTGTAGATTTGGCTTTATGCTTGGGATCATTGTCTTGCTGGAAAACAAATATTCTCCCAACTCGCAGTTCTCTTGCAGACTGCATCAGGTTTTCTTCCAGGGTTTCCCTGTATTTTACCTTCGACCTTCACAAGCCTTCCAGGGTCTGCTGTAGTGAAGCATCCCCTCAGCATGATGCAGTCACCACCATGCTTCACGGTAGGGATGGTGTGTTCTTGCACGGTCACTCAGTTTTTGAGAACGACCTGCTCTTAAGTAGATTTACAGCTGTGCCATATTCTTTCCATTTCTTGATGACTGACTTAACTGTACTCCAAGGGATATTCAGTGACTTGGAAATTTTCTTGTATCCATCTCCTGACTTGTGCTTTTAAAGAACCTTTTCACAGAGAAGCTTGGGGTGTTCTTTTGTCTTCACAGTGTAGTTTTAGCCAGGATTCTGACTCACTAGCAGTTGGACCTTCCAGATACAGGTGTGTTTTTACTGCAATCAATTGAAACACTTTGACTGCACACAGGTCTCCAAAAAACTGATCTCCGCATAACTAATTATGTGACTTCTAAAACCAATTGGCTGCACCAGTGATGATTTGGTACATTCTTTAAAGGGTGGTGGGGGTGAATACTTATGCAATCAATTATTTTGTTTTATATTTGTAATTAATTTAGATCACTTCGTAGAGATTTGTTTTCACTGTGACACGGAAGAGTTTTTTTTGTTGACCAATGTCAAAAAAGCCAAATTGCGAGGGGTGATTGATAAGTTCGTGGCCTATGGTAGAAGGAGTCAATTTTAGAAACCCTAGCACA
Source organism: Mobula hypostoma (assembly GCF_963921235.1). Lineage (NCBI taxonomy): Eukaryota > Metazoa > Chordata > Chondrichthyes > Myliobatiformes > Myliobatidae > Mobula > Mobula hypostoma. The sequence continues at coordinate 27,320,248 of NC_086114.1, forward strand.
TTTATTTTTCAATATAGTCCCCTTCTACATTTACACACTTAGTCCAGCGGTTGTGGAGCATACGGATCTTGGACCTCCAGAAAGTGTCCACAGCAGGGGTGATTGATAAGTTTGTGGCCTATGGTAGAAGGAGATGAGTTATACAGCTCTTGTTACATGCACATGCAGATCAACACTTTGAGTGATTATGCAGAAAGTTTGAAGTTAAAAACTCATCTCCTTCTACTTTTGTAAAACATTAAAACATGAAAAATTCCAAAGGGGAGGAAGGGTGAATACTTTTTATAGACACTGTGACTGTAATTCAGAATTGAAAATGAATCAGAGTCAGGTTGCAGTGCAGTGATGACCACAGCTGTTTCTACATTGTCCAGAGAAACTATCAAGCTGTTGTGTGTATTTTTTAATGTCCGAGTTCTGTGTCCTTAATTTGTTGCTATACACTCCAAACTCAAGGAACCCTTATCTCCTTGCATCTGCCAGCTCCTCTGCTCTGCTGCCAAATTGCAGTGTTTATTGCACTGCAAATTGCACAGATTACTGTTAAGTGAATGCTAGCTGTAAATCTCTTTGTTTGTTCTATAAGGTAAAAGTTTTTTTGTTCCATTTTTGATGTGTTAAAAAGTTTGAATTTTAAGTTATGTTTTTCTAAAGCCAGGCAGTTTAAAAGTAATAGGATGACTCCTTCACAATCGTTCCTTGTAATGGTTTGTGCTCAGGAGGAAGTCTTTCTTTATTTAAACTGCAGCAGAGCCATGAACAGTAATGCAGATTTTAATGCATCATTTGACATTAAACATCTCTTCACCATTCTCCCAAAGTGCTGTTTCCTTTATTTTTCTTACATCTTTACAGTAAATTCCAATTCAAAAACAACTAGTTCTTGAAATTTTCTTGCATTCGTGATTCTTCGGAGTAATAGCATTTAAAATCTGTTTTGCAGTATCAAAGCATTTGCATTTAGAATTACATTTTGGTGAACTGCATTGTTTTCTAGGCAAATCCCAGTAACATCAGTGATGTAACTGAGCAGTTCATATGCTTTAGGTGAATTTGGTTGCTGGATAACCAAAGTTAACTTGGTAACCAAGAGAAGGAATAAAGTATATTACACAAGTTCCTTTCATAACCTCAAGGCATCTCAAAACAGTTGATCAAGTACTTTAAACGTGCTGTGAAGTTTATTGCAAAAGGAATTGAAACAAAATTAACCCACCACCTGAGGTCTAACTGTAGCTCATAAACGAGTCCACTTTGTGAGCAAATTGACCTCTAGTTTAATCAGACCAAGAGTCCTCATAACATTATAGAGTGACCATGGGAATGGTTTTCACAGGATACTGGATCAAGCACAATTTATCCAATTTACTGTACTGCACTGAAAACGAGGACAGCATTGACTGCATTGTATTCAAACTTTACCTGCTCTTGGTTGTTTGGATTTCTCCTGGCCCTGGGCATGCAATGGCTGCAAAATTATTTCCTGAAAATATCTTAAACTCTAAAAGTGGCAATTCTGATGCTGCATTGAAAACTGATCAAAGGTACACCTCAGGCAGTTTCTGAAGTGTGAAGTGTCTGCCAGTCACGTTCAATATTTATGGATGAATCTCAATCACCTACCTGGAGTGTGTGAATCATCAGAGGTTTTGCACAGGGATACACAGAATGCAGAGACAAGCTGACTTTGGTCTGGTTTCCATCTGTATTGCAAGATTACTGATTGGAAGTCCAATCTCCAGCTTTAATATTGCCATGCAGATATATTAGATGAATGCCTAATAACAAGGGTTGAAAATTGCACCTTCAAGCCTAATTCAAATGTGCTGTGTAGCCCTTGAGGACATCATTTTGAGTTTTTCTTGTTTGTGTGTTTTTTATAATGCCAGGTCAGAATTACTATTCTATCTAATATTATGTATCTTTCACTATATTTCTGAAGGTTGGTACAGCTGCCTGACAGATCAAATTTTTTTAAAACATGATGAATAAGATAGTCAATTACTGCCTGCTAAGTTACTACAGAGAAGACTGTGAGAGAAATAAGTGACACTACAGGAGAATAAATGTTCTTCCAAGAACCACTGCTGAAGGATCAAAGGGAGTGAGAGAAAGTAGAGAAAGATTTGAGGCCCAGTGTTATGGGCTGCAGGAAACTTGGATTGATGGGAAAGGGGGAGGAAATGATCAGTTGAATAGGTGGCTGCAAAGAATGGCAAAGAACAGCCCACTCGTAACATTAAGGGAAGGTTTGCTTACACGTTTCTTCAGGCAGCAAATGTGCCTAAACAAGATTCAATGCTGTTTGTTGTGTTTCTGGATTCTGAAAACGCTGATCTGTTTTTTGCATTTCACATTTTCACTCGGTGATCTGTGCTGACATCAAAGAAGTATAACTGCCTGTTAGATCGTCCAACCTTTCTTGCGAGAGGTGACACATGTTATCTTGCTCCTATTTTATTTGAACCCATCCTGCAACATAGTGAGGGCAAGCCCAAGCATGAATTATAGAAGCATGTACAGATTCAGAGCACAACTCCACTAGATCATTAAAAGATGCTGCGTAGGGTTTTGTTCATCACCTTCAGTGTCCCTGCCATCTAAAAGGATGACGGAAAATAAAACTTGTTATGAATCTATATCCTGTACCTTTTTAAGAATTTTACACAATCTGAATGTACTAGAATTAATATGCATTTACATGCCCTTTCTTACATTATTTGAATATCTACACTGTTAAAACTGCTTGAGGTTTTGCTTTATGCCTTGTGTTTCAACATGGGTGACTGTCAGTATTTTGTGTTAAAATCTATATATAAAGCCATAAAAATAAATGCTTTCACCACAATATACATTTATGCTCTTAATCGTTCTTTCATTTTTCATAATTGTAATGGTGCATAACCAAACTTTTTGACTCAGCAAGGTAGCATCTGGATATAGCTCACTATTTCTGTCTGTACAGGGTCCACAAGGTCCAAAGGGCGACAAGGTAAGCTTGCTTTACCGACATTTCAAACTATTTGTTTGCAAATCTGGGCTCAGATGTAACATTGACTGTGAATATAAGCAAAAACGAAGAAGCCTTGTGCAGGTGCTGTAGGAGAGGTGAGGAACAGTAAATGATCAGCTGATGTTATGTGTACTTAAATATAAAGACAAGCTTGCTTCTCTCCCAATTCTATAACACTTTGAAATGGTTTCCATTGTTTAAAATATTCAGCTGCCTTTGGTTAATCTTTCAGTAGGAAACTTTCATGAATAGCAACCCATAGTTAAGAAATATCACCCATAGCTGCATATCTACAGTAAGGAATTGTCCATCTGTCATTTCTGTTCTATTATATAAGATTTCCACCCTTACTGAAATGTTAGATGGTTAACATGATAACCATCCAAATGCAGTAGGTGAAGAACTCCTGCATATCTTAAGTTGGAAACATAATAATATTTAATAATTGATATTTTTATGTTTAGTAACCATTCAACATTTGTTATAATTTAAGTGAAAAATATTTTTTGACACATTAAACCCACTTCCTGTCTACCCCAAAATGAGCTGCTTCTACTCAAACCCAGTGTAGCTAGCCAAGCACCATCTGAGAGTCTATCATCACTCTGATGGACTCTGTCATTAAAATAATAGTATCACACACTTCAGCAAAAGGCAGCCACAGAACTAGTGTAAGTGAATGGTTGACTGTGACTCAGTGGGCCGAGGGGCCTTTTTCCACGCTGCACCTCTCTATGACTTTGTGTATCTTCATCACTGATCGTAAACATGTTTTCATATAATTGCTCAGGATGTTATGTGGTGTCTGGTGAATAGTGTTTGAAAAGAATTAAAGTCTGAGATTAGAAGATGTTTAAACTTTATTCTAGCATTATTTATGGAGCAAAAATACTAGTGTTAATCAATTGAACCAAATGTCCCATTCTTGGATTGTAATATATTCCGTCTGTAAAAACACTAACTTTTCCCATTCTCTAGAGATACAATATAAATGAAGTATTGCAAATCTGATTACTCTTCCATTTCCTAGGGCCAACGTGGAGATTCAGCACTCACGGTGAGTAATCTGTCTAAATGTTTGTTTGCATCATTATACCGGGTACTGTATAAAGCAACATTCATATTCAGTCAACATACATCAAAGTTGCTGGTGAACGCAGCAGGCCAAGCAGCATCTATAGGAAGAGGTGCAGTCGACGTTTCAGGCCAAGACCCATCGACTGCACCTCTTCCTATAGATGCTGCTTGGCCTGCTGCGTTCACCAGCAACTTTAATGTATGTTGCTTGAATTTCCAGCATCTGCAGAATTCCTGTTGTTTGGTTCATATTCAGTATTTTACGTGAGGGGTTGAGTGCAAAGTTATAATCCTAAAATATAATCATGTTGTCATTTTTCATTCTTAACAGTCCAATTATATAACTAACAATGTTTCACACCATCTACCTTTATTTAAAGTTATCTTGGTTATCTTAATAATTCAGTCTGGCTCACTTTTGGCATTGAGATGCTAGTTTTACAGAGGAAAATTACTGTTCTTCGTACTGTAATAATCTTCAATGTTTGACTGTGAAAACTAGTGCCTATAACTCAGACTAGTACAGAATATGGCTGGAGACCCTAATACCAGTTACATTTTGATATTAGCCTCTGACTGATAATCATGTCCACAATACAGATTTCCTGAACTCAGCCATTTAACTTGCCCACATATTAAACTATTAAACAGAGTCTGCTGCAAATTCCATCAAGATTACAACACAAATCTTGCTTTATGCATTCACCAGTTCTCATTTTCTGTAAAAGAAAATACATTTTTAAATTCATTCCCTGTATAATCACCCACTAAAAGACATCCATAGTTGATGTGATTTCTGGAAGATCTTAAGTTTCTGGAAGTTCCTGAGATGACTCATTGTTTTCCTGGAGCAGGTCTCTGGTTAAATATTTACACTGGAAAAAGTAGCGGCTCATATTTTATCATTAGTTTGGGACACTTGTGGATAAGCTTTCTCTTTCCAGGGTACTACATGGAAAATTTTTGTGGAGTCATAACTTATTAATATTCTATTTGCAATTCAAAGTAGAAAAATATTGCTAGTTTTCCTGACTTGATGCTTCCCACCACTCTGATGTTTTTCTTACACTCCCTAACAACCTGTGCAACTATCTACCAATTCTTGCTGATTCCACATCTGCAGTTTATTAAACCAGAGTATAAAGTAACCTGGGTGCAGGCGATCTGATATAGAGTCTGCCTGGTAGCTCTATGTTTATTGACTTTTTGTTTAATCACCCTTCAGAGAACTGAATAAAACCAAAATTCATATTCAACTTAAATCCAGCCAGCCATATTCATCTGTGACAAAGAAAGGGCTCAGTTCTCTTTCCAAAATGGCAAGGAATGGTTCTGTTTATTAGTAATCCACAGTTTCCCATAATCTTCTCACTTTATCGTTGGCTGATGAGGAATTAAACCAAATGCCACATTGGGATTATAAGTGGGTGCTTAGAACTGAGCGCTATAAGAGAACTGGTCACTAAACCACTGTTACAAATTCTGAAAAGATTTCTGGGGCTGCCAACAAGGCAATATTACCAAACTTGCAACATATTTAAATGTTAAGTTTTACCCTTTTCCTTCTTTATTTAATTGATTGCTATTATTGGAACTGCTCTTATTTATTAGAAGTAGTGATAGTTTTATTTGGTTTTCAAAAAACATAGTTATTTCAAAGTTTCTACTAAAGCAACATAGGTAAAAAATTTATTAGACCTTATAAATGTTTGTCATCTATTGTGATTGAGTGTTTTATCTGTTGGAACAGTGTTTCCATTATTCAGAAAATGAGCTGTTTCAGGCTCGTCTCAGTTCTAGTAGGCAAACTGCAAACACCAGTCTGTCCAGAAAGCTGCATCATGGGTTGGTTGATAGCCAAAAGAATTGTATCATCTCCCATGATCCTGAACAGACCCATGAGTAGGACATGTAGAAGGTAGTCTAAATTAACCCCAGACTGCATGTCCCTGGCATGTCTTGTTGCTTCGATAAGGATTGTGGAACTTCTGTTCACAGGGGTAGTTTTTTATATTTCAAGGTAATCTAAAGCAGTTGAAAGTGGATTTGTTTGTTGCTTACAATCGAGCTTTCATTCTACAGTGACTCAGAATGGTGTCCATTGAAGGCTTTAATTCGGGCTCCAATTGCATGATAGATGCAATGAGAAACACATTGTCCCTTAAACATACGCGATGACTAAATCTCCACAGTTCTCATCTCCTGTCTGGAAGAGCTAACGTCTTATTTTGAGATTGCGGCCAGTGGTTCCAGATTCCCCAGTGGGGGAAACATCAACCCTGCATCATTAAGACACTTTATTTGTGTCAGTTTGGGCACAAATAAAACCCATTTCTGCACTAACCAACTTTCCAGTTTAAGATAGAATCTATCGCTATACCAATGTAATCAAAGAAATGCAGATTTGAGCTTTCAATTAATTATTTTTGGGAACAGGAGTTGGAATAACCTAGCTTTATTAAGTTTGGGAATTTTCTGTACTAAAAATATTTCCAATCAGTTTGATATCTTCAACTTTGTGATCACAAACACTCCCAAATTCAAGGAACATTATATCAATTTCCTTCCCTATCTGTCTAACAATTTGAAACATTCCTTTCTGACGATCTTCCTTAAATTCCTGTATCTCAAACATTGTTTTCTATATTTTTCTTTCCTGTTAAAAGTTTATTCTGTATTTCTGTCAAAACATTTTGGTTGGCTTCATTTTACATAATTAGGGTGAGCGATAGGTTACGGTTTAGTTGGATTCCACTGTTTACATCGCAGAGCCCTAAAGAAATGTTGTTCCCTAATAGTAACTGATTCATAAGTGTGGTCGCATATGCGAGGAAATGGGTGCTTGAAGTAATTTTAAGATGGTCATATAAGAATTGAGAAGCCAGTTTATACATAGGAAGCTCCCACAATGTCATCTTTTTTATGAGGTGAGGGATTTTTAAAAAAATGGCCTGAACAGTTTTCTTCAAAATAGTGCCATAAGCTGTTTTATTACCCACCAAGAGGACAGATAAGTAACATCTCCTCGGAAAGAAATCACCACAGACAGTACAGTTCTCCTTTAATACTTCAGTGGATTGTAAATGTTGGTGCTTAAGTCTGTTAAGTGGGACCTCAACATAACTTCACTCAGAGTCAAGAGAACTATCATCTGAGCCATATTTATTGAACCGTTGAAGAGGTATGATTCTGTCTGCACATAGATAGAATCACTTAGTTTCTATGTTGCATTCTGTAGGAGTTCCCTGGGACTTCACTAGCAGCACTGCGGCTAAATCAGATCCAGACTGTGAAGGTTTGTGAGTGCTTTCACTGTCATAATGGTCAGTCTTACAACAGAGTGGCTTCGGTTCCAAGGCAGTAGTTCAGAATTGGTTTTGTAACGAGCAAATTTGTAAAATAAAGAATGACTATTTCCAATCCAAATTGAATAGTAACATATAATTCTTGTCTATAACAATACACTTTATACTTACCTAGACTATTTACGTGGTCTCAGTGAGTTGACTTACTATATATGGGCTATTTTATCCTCCACATTAATTGGTAGGTGTTGCCAACTCTAGTTTTACATATGCCTGGAGGTTTCATTACATGGGCAACTGCTTCCAACTACACTGCCCCAATGTTGCTCTCATACCTATCTTATAAGTGACTCACTTCCCTACGGAGATTTTGGGAGGGAAACAGCTTTCCGCTGCTCAATTGGATGATATTTGACCAATAGTTACGTCCAATTCTGTAACTAAAGAGTATCTAACTTTTCAAAGAAATAATTATTATTTCAGAGTGAAATAATCCCTCATATTATTCCTGAAATTTTACTCTGAGCTACATTTAGGAGGTAAATCCTAAATTTCTGGAAACTTCTGGACAATCCTGGAGGCTTGGCAACCCTATTAATCATTAAGGTTCAGATTTATTTGGGAGAATTCCACGTTACAAATGACAGGAGACCTTATTCCAGAAAGTATACCTGGCTCACTTTGTTATAAGACTGGGTCCAAATTCTCTTTATTAAAGCCAGCAACGAATACTGAGGGCAGTCCTTTGGTGAAACAAAATTGTTTACTGCTTTAATCTTTTAATTTGCTTTTCCTGCAATATTTGGCAAATGATGAAAGGTCTAGATTTATTTTCCTTTCACCAACTGCACACCCACATATAAATGTTTCTGTTGCTGGCTTTCTTCTGTCATCGAGCTCTGCTGTGTTTTCTCAACATTATTGTCTTTTTCCCTCCTCCCTCCTCCATTCACCCTCTTTCCCTCCAAACCAAACATACCATCTCTTGACCCTTGGCTTTTACTGACCTGTGAACTCTTGGCTAATGCCTGTTCAGTTTACATCACCTCAACTGAAAATACTACCACCTGCTGACCAGTTCATCAGACGCCTGTATCTCAAGGTAAATGCCGTTTCTGTAGCTAGGCATCATTTTGTTCTTCCCTGTATTTCTTCCTTCACCCTTTCTAACCACTCATTCTTTCGTCATGCAGTATGCTTATTGGCTGCTCTAAATAATATTAATTACTTGCCCTTTGAACTGACAATGCAAGCTGTTTATTAGAAGCGGCAGCCATTATCTTCATGGATGTTAATGGTGTTTGATCCAATCTCAGGGTGAACAAGGACAGGCCAATTGCTCCCCAGGACCACCTGGACCTCCAGGACCTAAAGGACCTCCAGGGGATTCAGGAAAACCCGGAGCTAATGGTTTACCAGTAAGTTTTGGCTTTGTGTGTTTTCTCTCTCATTCAGACCTCTGTAAGTATTTTTTGCATTAAAAAGTTATTTTATTGAGAGCTACGGCATTGTACCGACAGACCCTTCTGGCCCAACAAGCCCATGCCATGTGACCCGTGTGACTAATTAAGCTACTTACCTGTACGTCTTTGGGAATGTGGGAGAAAACCGGAGCACTCCGAGGGAGCCCACATGGCCACGGGGGAGAACTCACCGACAGAGGCAGAATTCAACCTGGGACACTGCCATGCCATCCTGTTGAAGTGTTGATGTTCAACAGGCATGCACATAACAAACAAGTTAAAAATTAATCTTCTTTAGACTTCCTCCTGTTCACATTGACCCAGTGCCCAAGTCCAGAACATTATGAGACCTTGCAAACAATGTGATGATTATTTCAGCACTGTTGAAGAGTGTTCAGTGTACTAATTACAAAGCAGATACATTGGTTCACAGTAGCTGACAAGTGGATTACCTGAATTACAATTTCACAGTATCTACAACTGGTGGGGAATGTGCAGACAATAAATAGCAGAATAAGCATCTGTCCTTAAATAGTTCATTATTGAGTCTTTTCTGAGTCTGTGCTCCTGGCGAGACACTGATAGATGGAAGCTTAAAAGTTTCCTTACAATTCCTGACTGCATTCTTTCTGCGGTAAAATAAATGATTCAACTGCTCCAATAAATCAGGGCAGAATGTCTTCAGACATATGATAGCATTTGTTCAATTAGTATTCCACAAACAACTTTGAGGCCCTAGAAATTGAAGACATTGCCTCCATTTTTCATCCATCACTAACCACAGCTGCTTCAGCTTATATGGTAGAGCTGAATTGGTTAGCATTGTTTCCAGTTTACAATTGGGGTTGCTTGCTCTAGGTTTCTGACATAAAACTACAGTCCTGTTCAGACTGGAATAGATCATCGCTGGCTAGATTGTGGCCTCTGATATCAATCCCTGAAAGCTCTGTGTAACTTCCTGCATTTTGCATTTGAAGTCAACTTTAGAAAAGGCAGTCCTGTACTGGTGTTTGCTGACCTACACCGGCTCTTGATGTGGTTATAACTCAACTTACAAATCCTTAAACTTATTTTCAATTTTCCATTTAACTTCAACACTCCCTAATTCTGCATTGTAATCTGCAACCCTTCAGCTCTCTACTTCTATCTGTCGATACACCATTTAAATCACTCAATTGCTGATTCCATGAGCGTCTGTCTCAAGCCTTAAAATTTCTTTCTACTTGTTGATCGCTCTCTCCCCTCTAAGTATTGCCAACTTGAGTTAAGATCCTTTCCATTATCTCTTCTAAGGTACTTTTCCTATTTCTGGATCTCCATTAGACATGACAGGAGGCCATTTTAGAGCGCTGACCATGCTGGCTCACAGAGCAGTGCCATTTCCTATAACCTATCTTCCTACATTCCCACCAAACCTCCCTCCTTCTCAATCATCACCTACCCTAGGGGCAATTTCCTGTGACCAGGAGCTTCCAAAGCATGCATCTTTGGGGGGTGGGAGGAAACCGGAGCCCTAGGGGAAGAGCTGTGCAGTCACGCGGAGAACATGGGGAAAAAAAACACTCACATGGGCAGCACCCTGGGTCACAGCAGTTGTGAGTGAGCAACTGCTGGCTGTACCACTGTAGTACATTTGGGTACTATTTTACATTCAAGAGAGATGAACAATTAGCTTTATTTGTCACATATACATCATCACAGTCTGAGGATATACTTTATACTTTATTGTCGCCAAACAATTGATACTAGAGCGTACAATCATCACAGTGATATTTGATTCTGCTCTTCGTGCTCCCTGGAGTACAAATCTATAGTAAATATTAAAAATTTACATTATAAATCATAAATGGAAAAGGGAAAGTAAGGTAATGCAAAAAAAAATGAGAGGCAGGTCTGGATATTTGGAGGGTATGGCCCAGATCCAGGTCAGGATCCGTTCAGCAGTCTTATAGGAGCAGCACACAAATACCCCACCAACATAGCGTGCACACAAGTTACTCATGTATATCTACAAACACAATTTGTCATACTAGAGTGACAATGCAGGAGAATGACAGTGAGGGAGCAGAATGGTCAGCAAGAAAACATCCCCATGGAGCACAATCATGGTATCATATGATCCTGTCTGTATGATGTAAAACAAAATAGCCAGTTCCCTTCACTGTGCAGCACCCATATAAAGCAAGCTTTCTGGGCACAAATAAAAACAGAGCTTCTCTTTCCAGGGGAAACCTGGAGATCCTGGACATCCTGGAAGAGACGGAACTAAGGTAAGTAGAACACAAAGTGTTTGTGGATTTTGGGTATAGTCTCATTTAATCAGTTCTTCTTCCTTTGTTGTAACCTACCAGACTTTGACACAGGCTTGCTCATTGGATACTTTGGTAATGAGCAATGGCGACAGCTCATTTTGCGGCTGTTTTTAACACAATTAGGCAATTAAGCAGAGTAGCCTATACAAGTTGTGCCATGAGACAGCACAAAAGACTGACATGAATCATGGTTAATTGTTTACATGAGAGCCCATAGATAAATCTGGACTGTGCAATAGAGTAGTTCCTAGAATAGTTAACTCATAAAACTGGAAAGACAGAATTGAATTCATTTAGCAGCAGAAGAGGCTTGCCCTTTACTTTATTTGGGTCAAGGAATGTCTCATGTAGTCAATGTGCATGGTTGCACCAGTGCATTTAATTAATGAGGTCTGGGTGGATTGGTAAATTTAAGAGCTACTTTTCGTATTTCCTCTGGCTTGTGGAAATATTTTGAAAGCAGAATTAGATAACTACCTCTTGGAACTTAGTGTCTGAGTGACAGGGTTTTACCATTATTCCCAAAGCTAGTTTGTCCCAAATCGAATTCTCTTTCATTACTGGAGTTCGGCAAACTAATTGCAAGATGTGGAGTGATTTCTGGATGTGGCTTTCGAGGTGGCGATGTGGTTATGGTAGCTGCATGAGAGAAGTTGGACCGAATAGTCTGTTTTTGTCATATAAGATTCCTGTAAAACTTTGACAACACTGATAAAAGTTGAAAATGGTTCTTTTTGCTTCTAATGCATTGGATGATTGAGAATTTCCTCGGGGACAACTCCAAAAGGTGTCAATTGTTATTGTGCATTTTGGAAATGATATTTCATCTGTGGCAAAGTCAGATAATTACGTAGTTCCTCAGGGAGAAGGTGGGGTGGTCAAGTACAGGGGTTAATCCAAACACAAGAGGAAGAGGAAGGTTAAAGAAAAACTCTTCATGAGAATAGCTCAATCAAAAGGAGCATTAGCGGTGTGTGCCAAATTTTAAAATACCACTAATTCAATAATATCTTTGACAGCAAACACAGTCTTGGCCATTTTTATCACCATATCACACTATTGTTGAAACCAGTGGCTTATCTGTTTTGATTGATTATAAAGGAAACAAGTAATCACAAAATGTCTGCAAGGTCACTGAACATTGTCACTGAAAATGCCGGATTTTGACTTCCTCAGTTCCCGAGTCAAGGACGGGCTTCTCGTCAACTGGGCATTGATCTTTCCTGACTCAAAATCTCCCGAAATACCGTAGAGTGGTGAAGAAATGTTGAAATTTGATGTTTGATATAATACCTGATAGTTGTACATGAAATCCCAAACCAGTAATGAAATGAATGACTGGATTGCCTATTTTGAATGTTAAATGTAGGATAAATTTCCAATTAGTTATGAAAATAAAAATTACAAATACCTTTAATTAGAAATATGGGAACAATTAAAAGTTGTGACTAGGAGCCAGCTCCCAAATGACTGATCATCCTCTGATGAACCATTGCAGATATAAACATTAGACCATTGTGGAAGTCACCCCAATGCTTCAGAGACAGACACAGAACAGACTGTCTGAGCTTTAAATCGTATCATAAAGTCATTCCCCTTTTTTAGGCTAAATCTTACCCAGTCACACAGGCCTTTTTAAGTACAATGATTAAGCTCAGATTTTCTCTGGGCTTTGAAAATAAACATGTAATAAATATCTGGAGAGATTTGAAGGGATGTTTGTGAGAATGAAGCATGATTAGTGTAAGGTTAGTGTAAAAAGATGCTTGATGCTTGTCACAGACTTGATGGTCCAAAAGGGATTGTTTCAATGTCATTATGGCTTAGGGTTGGAGATCTAAGTAGTTCTACGAATAAAATGCATAATTTGAATTATCAATGACACACAAGGCAAACTCTTTTATGCACAAGATACCTAGTGCAGTTTTTAGCATTATAAAGTAAATGTAATGTTGTTTGTGCAAAGACTAATTTTTAGAAAGAGTACACATTTTCAGGAATATACTTTGATTATTTGATCCCAGTGCATTTCTAAAAAAAAAGTCTTAAATATTCAAATTGTTTTTCATTCTTCATTTGTTAATCTGGGTGCAAGGTTATCTTTCATGGAGTAAAACATCCCAATACATTTTAAGAGCAAAATTTGAATCCAAACTAGAACCAGATCTTGGTGAAAGAAGCATGGATTGATCCACGTTAGGCCCCAATGCAACACCTTCATCAAACATGTAGATTTTAAGGAGCTGCTTATATGGGATAACTGAGAGATTTAGAGCTGAAGGGAGGCAAGGCATCTGAAGTCAAAGTGATGGAGCATTGCAGTCATGAGGAATCAATTGTCAGTTCAGGTGTTAGACCATTGAGAGGGTGACACACTCTAGATGTTAAGCCATTGAGATGTATTTCTTTATTGGTGCTCTCTTACAGAGCCTCCCTCAGGATCTCTCGTGTTCTAATCTTAAACAGACAACTGCAATAAACTAGCCAACACTGGGACACACGGAGCAAATCAGATCAGGAAATGGAGCTGCAGAAACTTTTAAGGATGTTGCCAAGAGAGAAATGGTTTTACAGGAAGACATTGTTTACGTACTGAAGGGATTTTTTTTTTACTGAACTTCTGTTGATCAGTGTTACACTCTAGTAACTCTAGCATCAATAGTGATGTTTCAAAAACAATTCTTTCAAATGAAAAATAAACTGGGGTGGTATTAAACCAAAACATTTCTTCTAAAACATAAAAGGAAATTGACTCGGATTTTTGTTTCAGGGGGATAAAGGAATGACAGGACTTCAGGGAAAACCCGGAATGCCAGGACTCCCAGGAAGGAAGGTTGGATAAACTTCTTTACAATTGTGGGCATTTCCTTTTACAGAATCTTGTGGTGTTTCATCTGCATAAAGGAAGGTGCACTGAAGTTGGGATTAGTGAAAGGCTAACTTCATGAGTCAATATGGTTTACTAAGTATGGTTGGCATAATGAACACCAGGTAACGCAGGCAGATGTGGTCGCGACTAACATGTCTAGACCAATACTCTGCATGCTCTTCCTGAAAATCGTTCTTAGCATTAACCCAACTTCAAAGGATTAACATGAACCTGCTGTCAGCACAGGCCTCAAAATTTGTAGCCACTTCCTTCGATGGCTGCTCAGAAATTAGATTCATTTTTGTGTCTGTGTCAACTATCGGAATAGCAGTGCGAGAGTTTCTGTAATAGGTCTGCAGTTGAACAGCAAAAAAAAACTGCATCAAAATGAAGCAAAGCAATGTTTTAAAGGCGTTGTAAAGCTGTAAATCCGGTGTCAGGGACTAACTTAATTCCAAACAGAGTCAGAGACTCTGCAGGCTATCAACTCTCAAGATTCGACTGCAGACAGTCGTCTCATCTTGGGGATGGAAAGACCGGGATTTACTGTCCATTTCTGCTTGGTCTGGAGGTGAGGAGTTATCACTGATAAAGAGGTGTAAATATTTAAAATTTAGATTGCATATTACTGATTGGACTTTGAATCAACATAAGAGACCAGGCATCACTTTAGAGACCCATATGACCTTTGCATTAGGGGTATAGATGATAACATCATTCCCTGTGCATTAATTGTGATGGAGCTTTTAAAAAAAAATTATTGAGATACAGTATGGATTAGGCCCTTCTGGCTCTTTGAGCCACGCCGCCTGGCAATCCCTGGATTTAGTCTGAGCCTAATCACAGAACAATTTAAAATGACCAATTAACCTACCAACCGGTATATCTTTAGACTATGGGAGGAAACCAGAGCACCCGGAGAAAATCCACATGATCACAGGGAGAATGTATAAACTCCTCACAGGCAGTGACTGGAATTGGACCCAGGTCACCTGTACTATAAAGTGCTGTGCTAACCATTATGCTATGGTGCTATATGATCTCCTTTTTACTGTGTGTTCTGACCACCATAGCCTCAGCATCTTGAGGCTACTTTCCAAAGTTCCACTTTGGCAGCTTGTCTGGTCGGTCTCCCGAGTCTCTTGACATCGCTGGAAACCCTCACATGACTGGCTGGATTCCTGGGACACCAAACCCTCCCACAATGATGTTGGTCAACCTCCTAGTCTCAAGGACAGTTGTCTGACCTCCTGTGAACCCATCCCCCACGGATGATGGCTGGAACTCTGACATCCCTTAGCAGAACACCTATACACATGCTGGTGTCCAGAGTCCTCCTGTACCACCCACACCACTCACAGACCAGAGCTGCAGTTAACTTCCCAGAAGAACACAAAGCAGCATATTTTTGACTTGTTTGTTGCTTCTGCTGCTATAAAAAGTGTCCAAAAGCAACAAATAAAGCTGTATTACAAGACATGGTTCATATTAACTCTGATCTTTGTAGCAATAACAATGCCAATATTTTGGACTATCAGACTTAAAGACAGTTATTTTCCCCAAGCAGTAAGGCTGATCAACACCTCCACCTGCTAACTCCACCATTACATTATTATTTCCTATCACTCATCTTACGTACAGCATAGTGTCACTTTGTGGATATACAATCACTTTATGTGTATAAGTTATCTTACGTTTTCATAGTTGTTGTGTTATTATTGTGTTCTTTATCATTTGTGGTTTCTTTTTGTGCTGCATCAGATCCAGAGCAACAACTATTTCGTTCTCCTCACCCCTGTGTACAAGAGATGACTTTAAACAAGCTTGAATCTCCTTACTGGCTTGTCCTTGTACCTTGAGAATGATCAGAAGCACACTTGGTCTCAGCACTTTTAAAAGTTAAAACTTTTAGGATTTGTATGGCATCCATTTCTACACAATTTTAGTCCAAAAATACTGTCTGGGAATTTAGTTGATTATATCAGCTTGAACTATTTCCAGACCATGAGTAAACCACTTAAAATGTGTTGGTTCTTTCACATTAATTATTCTGGTTTATTGTAAACAGAGCTGTAAAGCAAACCAACTGTAGTGCTGTTATTAATATTGTTCTAACCTCAATACTCAGAACTACTTTCATCAATTAGCTCCCTGACCAAAGTGGCAAACTCAATTTACTTCTGTTACACAACTTAAAGCTTCTGATCGAAACTGGATTCATTCCTCATTGGAATTAGTGTGGATTTTGATGTTAAGGATAAGGCAAGTTAAGGATCTAGGTTTTTAACATTTGTGCATTTGTAGGGTTGAAAAATGTAAGATTTGGGCATACTATCAGCCCTGTGAGCTGCCCTGTAACTGAACTGTAACATCATTCTTTGGCTCAGCTTTTAAACATCTACCAGCTTGTTGAGTTTAGAAGGAGGGAAGGATGGGAAGTTTTGAGTGAGTGTGTGGGCATCATACCCTCCAGGTTTATAGTGTATTGCCAAAAATACACATTCTCCACAGCAATGAGAAAATTCACAGAAACAGACCCTTCAGCCCAACTCACCAATGCCAACTAAGTTGCCTTGCAAAATAATCCAGCCTCTGGTTTAGTCCTGATGTTCTAAACCTATTTATTATTTTTGATAACACTGAACTATTCATTGCAAAAAGACATGAACATTCTTAATGTGATAAACCTTTGCAACTTGCTAATAAAGATGTTGGTGCTGGAAAATTAAGGCAGATATATTCTCCAGATGGCAAGGGAGGTCAGGGGAAGGAAGGAGAGAGGATAGAGAAAATGATAGAAAGACAGGAAGGGAAAAAAGGTGAGAGGGAAAGAGATGATAAATGAGTAAGAGAAACAAAAAGGAAAGACAACATGGGAAAAGGAACTGAAAGAATGTGAGGAAGAAGAGAAAAGAGCAAGGGAAGAACATCAGGGAAGAAAGGTAAGGCTGGGTAATTGAAAGTATTGGATTCTCTGCAGCACATTAGATTCTCAGTATTTTTATTTTGCTGTGTTTGTTACTCCTTGGGTATTTTTTAAGCACTTAGAATATGGACACTTAGAATAGGGATGTTGAAACAGGTTGGCAGGAACATATCAGTCTTCAAAAGCAATTGAGATACATTTATTGGTATTAGTACCATTACTGAGAGCAATTCCTTATTAAAAATCTGAATAATTTACCACAACTAAACAGACAATTTACAAACCAAAATGTGCAATTCTTTTTTTTTTCCCCCATTCTTAAGAAAGAATTTTACTAACAACACAAGATGAAAATTACTTTTGACAAAGGGTCTTATCCCGAAACCTCGGCTGTTCAATTTCCCCATGATTGCTGCCTGACCTGAGATTTTCCAAAGTTTTATGTGTTGCTCCCAATTTCCAGCATCTCTTTGTCTCCAAATTGAAAATCATGAAGCCACTCTTCAAGACAGTAATCGCCTAATCATCTCTCTCAATAGACAGTGGCACTGACTTTCTGCCAGTTGTATTTACCTTTGAAGCACAGTGGCAGCTTGTCTGCTGAATGGTTGGACTGTAGATATAGTGAAGGGGAAAAAGGCTTGTGTAGAGCATAAGCACTGCCAATTTCCAGTGTATCTGTGCAGCCGTATCACTGCTGAAATTTCTGTGTAGTTTGAAACCCATTGGGCACACAATGCACTTCCTCATTTAGCCCTGTCTAGGTTCCACAATGTTTTGATGAGTTATGTGTGCCTCCAGCCTTGAGCAACTCTGGTTCATAACTTTTCCAAACATTAACATCCATCAGTTGTGTCTAGTACCTGATGCTGATTTACGTGAACGTTTGGTTTCTTGCTTTACTTTATCTTTTCTTTATTTCTCAACTTTCTTTTGCCAGTTGTTCGTATCTCCTCCTCCCAGTGTAGAGGTCTCCCCCTCCCACCTTTGGAGGAGTTTCACAGAATAAAACCTAATGTCTATAACAGCCCATCAATAAGGTTCTAGATTTGATCTGCTCTTGTAATGAGGAAGGGCGACCGCAGAGAACCAGCCAAAGTTCTGAGTGGTAAGGGCATTAGCTTGAATTACATGTGGAGCTGTTTTTCCCAAGGGAGGTTAATGCTCCTTCTGGGTTCGATGTAGAGCCAGTCTTAGAAGCTACAGAAAGTTTCAAATTTACTCAACTGCCATGAGTTTGCTGCGATATTTTTAGAAAATGAAGAAGAATTATCCTCAGAAACCATGAATGCCCCCCCCCCTTCATAACCCACTCCATATAAGACCATAAAATATAGGAGCAGAATTAGGCCATCTGGCCCATCGAGTCTGCTCCATCATTCAATCATGGCCAACTCACCTTTTTTTTTTCTCCTCCTCAACCCCAGTTCCTGGCCTTCTCTCCGTAACCTTTGATGCCATGTCCAATCAAGAATCTATCAGTCTCTGCCTTAAATACACCCAATGACCTGGCCTCCACAGCTGAATGTGGCAACAAATTCCACAAATTCACCACCCTTTGGCTGAAGGATATATCATCACCTCTCTCTTTGTGGACGGACTCGTGCAGCATCTACTGCCAGAATTTAGCAGGATGTTTAAAATGAAACAGGATTTTCCGAGGTCTGAGCTGCACCCGTTATAAAAGTGGAAACCAGTCTCCAGTTCTCTACAGTCCCTTGAGTTTCTGCAGGTATTTTTTTCAACTGGAAACATTTGGCTTGTGTAGTAGGCCATGTAATATTATACCTGTCAATGGACCTTTGCAGTGTCATTATGCACTTGAGTTGTTCTTTGACTGTTTAAATTCTAAACAAATAATCTGTAAACCCTCTCAATGCACAGGACAGTAAAACTGAGGTGGAAAATGTCTAACCTCACAATTAGAAAAATAAGTGTTTATACAGGTCCGACCACAGACCACAAACATGGACAGTCATCGTGTTCTTTGTAAAGTGCCCTGATGGAAACTGCATCCCTCCCATATCTCAGATGCTTTGCCATGCACATGCAAATGAAATATTTTAATATTTAATTTAATTGCCTGCTGCAGTGTAAAGAACATGAATGGTTAAATATTAAATTATTTTAGTAGCTATATTGCTTCTGGACATCTACAGACATCTTGCAAATATTCTGATGTAAATTTAATATGACTGGGGATAGTAGCAATGCAATGGAGTTATGGCCAATAGTTAACAGAACTAGCATCTAATGCAAAGGAAAACGGAAACAAAAACAGAAAATGCTGGATCACTCAATGGATTGGCCAGCACCTGTGGAACCTGAACCCTGAACTCTGTTTTTCATTCCACAGATCTGCCTGACCTGCTTGAATGTTTTAAGCATTTGTTTTATATTTTCTTTTTCAGATTTCAACATCTCTTAGTTTTTGTTTTGTTTTCTCAGTTATAGTGATTGAACCCATGTCATTGACACTTGAAGATACTAAATTTGCTTCAGAGAGAGAAATGTGAATGGAGAGAGATAACCAAGGCTCATACAGAATTTAAATACATGTGCAGATCTGTTGGGCTGATGACTTGTTCTTGTATTGCACATTCTATGTAACATGATATTTGAAATTGCCATTTAAAAAATAATTGTTCTAAATTTTGTCTTTTTTTAAAGTTGGTGTATCAGCAATCTTGTCAAAGTACTGTGATAGCCTGTTGTTGATTAAAACAAAATTAATCAGTAACTTTAGTGTGCCAAGCATGAAACCCAATCTTTGTGGGACTAATTTGTTTAATTTGTGATGGGATTATCACTGAATAATACAGATGTACAAGTTCCCAGTTACCTTTTTACTGTATGTTTTGTCTTCACAAGAGGGACAGATTCTTTGCAAAACTATTTTCAATCCATATTCCTTTAATCAAAGAAAATACATATTTTTCTTTGGGACTTAGAGTTTAGAACTGAATTAATTCTGAAAACATTAGGTCTCATCATCCATTCAATACCAGTTGTAGTTTTTCACTTTGGAACTAAATTCTGGCGATTTTCACCTTGTTTTTACAAAGAGAGCTTCATCAGACTTCCCAAGTGACTACAAAATCCTTTGAAAAAAGACAAGTTGTGGGGAGGGGCAGTGTCGGACCACAAATAGTGAAAGATTAAAGGTTTTGTTTTAAATTGCAAAGAATATTGGTTCTCCATTAGCCAAATAGATTTATTGAGCTTATAACACGGAAACAAGTTATTTGGTACATCTAATCCAAACCAATATTTCCGTTCGTATGAGCTCCATTCCTACAACAGTACATCTCTGCCTATTAGAATAACCTGTTCAGTTTTGTTCCCCTTCTATGCATCAATGCTATTTACCTCAAATTGGAGGAGATTTTTTACTCCCATTGTACTCTGGATATTCTCCAAAATTTCCAACTGGGTTTATTGACGGCCATTTTATCCTGAGTTTCTTCAAAGCAAGAATGTCTGCTCTGCCTTGGAAGTGGGAGGGGGGGTAATGCTTGTTCTCTACATCAAGGGTGCAGAGGTTGAGAGGGTGAGAACTTCAAGTTCCAAGGAGTGAACTTCACCAATAGCTTGCCCTGGTCCAGCCATGTAGACGTCATGGAAATAAAGGTCACCAGCCCCTCTACTTCCCTGGAAATTAAAGAAATCTGGCATGTGCCAGTTAACCCTTACCAATTTGTAACTGATGCATCATAGAAAGCATCCTAGCTGGATGCATAATGGTTTAATACAGCAACTGTTCTGCACATGATTTCAATGAGCTACAGAACTGTAGACTCACCACATCACAGAAACTAGACTCCCTTCCATGGGATCTGTCCATATTTCCTGCTGCCTCAGTAAAGCAGCCAGCATAATCAAGGACCGCACTCACCCCAGATTTTCTCTTCCAATCAGACAGAAGAGAAAAAAACCTGAAAGCAGATACCACCAGGTACAAGGATAGCTTCAACCCTATTGATATATTAAATAGTTCCCTAGGACAATAAACTGGACTCTTGACCTCACAATCTACCTCATTATGACCTTGTGCCTTCGTGTTTTCCTACACTCCACTCTCTTTGTAGCTGTAACACTATTCTGCATTGTTATTGTTTTACATTGTTCTACCACAGTACAGTATGGCAATGAATTCCACAGCTTCACTACTCTGTGGCTACAGAAATCCCTCCGCATCTCTGTTCTAAATGGATGCCCCTCTATTCTGAGGCTGTGCCTTCTGGTTCTAGACTCATCCACTATATAAAAAAAAACATCTTCTCCACATCCTTTCTATATAGGCCTTCCAATATTCTATGGGCTTCCATTAGATTCACCGCTCATTGCCTGCCAACCTGCAAGTTAACGTTTAGGGAATCCTGCCCAAGGACTCCCAAGTCCCTTTGCACCTCTGATTTTTGAATTTTCTCCCTGTTTAGAAAACGATCTACGCCTTTATCCCTTCTATAAAAGTGCACAAACATACCCTTCACTATTTTGTATTTCATGTGCCACTTCTTTTTCCATTCTTCCAATCTGTCTGAGTCCTTCTGCAAACTCCCTGCTTCCACAACACTATCTGCCCCACCAAGGATCTAAATATCGTCAGCAGGCTTGTTCACAAAGCCATTAATTCTGTTATCCAAATCAGTGACATATAACATGAAAAGGAGAGGCCCCAACACTGAACCCTGCAGAACACCGTTAGTTGCCAGCAGCCAACCAGAAAAGGCCCCCTTTATTCCCACTCTTTGCCTCCTGCCAGTCAGCCAATCTTCCATGCATGCTAGTATCTTTTCTGTAATAATATGGTCTCTTATCTTGTTAAGCAACCTTGTCAAAAGTCTTCTGAACTATTCTAGAATCTTGTGATTTTTACCGTATTTTGGTACATATGCTATATGACAATAATAAACCAATTCCAATTCCAACTTCTGTGAGGTTATTTCTCTTTTCTAGAATTATTCCTGCCTCTTCTCTGTTTCTATAGTCAACCAGTCTTTTTGCTGCATGTTCTCATTTGTGCTTCTTGTTCTTCTATCAGTTTCTTTTCTCTTCTTTTCCTCAGGGAGAGGTTGGTGAATTAGGGCTTCCTGGTCCAGCTGGCTTGCCAGGATCTGTGGGCCGAAAGGTAAATGTGGAGGGTAAATCTGTGTGCCCTCGATCGTCTCAGAATGTCAATATATTAACAGCGATTAGTTGCATATTATTATGAGGAAGCACTGAGACATCTGCTTTTAATAGAAAATAACGTTTCTTAACAAAGAATGGTTACAGTTGTCAAGCGCAATTAGTTACACTATCGTTAGAAGCCTTCCATTTTCACCTAATGAACTGGTAACAGGCTTCAGGTTATCTTTCATTTCAAGGCTGTTAAGTTCGTATTTTTAACACTTTCAGGATGGTTAAGTAAAGTTTCAGCTGTCAACTGTGTGTGTATGTTATTTCAGATCTGTTTGAAGGACGCTAAACTCTACACAGTACATATGATACATTAGCTGACCTCATTCTTTTTCCTGCATTCTATAAGGTGACTTATCTCTGCTTTGCTTTTGATTTTCCCATTTGTGTTTAACAGGGTGACCGAGGAGAAGTCGGGCAAAAGGTAACGGGGCCATGTTTCTCTTCTTTTTATCTCTAATCTGGGTTGCCCCTACCTTAATCTATTTTGTCTCGCTTTGCTTTTCTAAATCATTTAACCTTTCCACGGTTCTGCTACTGGTTTGAATCAAACTTATGAATGTCACACAAAAGTAAACTTTCATTGAAGAGACCTTTTACAGTTGTGTAACTGTAGAATTTTCCTGTTTTAGTATAATTAGGATTTATATGTGGTCCAGGAGGGTGTATAATCAAATGCTGTCTGTGCTCAAACACTTCTTTTCCGAAACACAAATGCACCAAAATTGTTTCCCAGATCTGGTTGCTTTATAAGTATACTTCTGATGAAAAAAAAATGCAGCATTCACATTGTCTAGAACTGTTTTGAACCACCCCTTTGTGATATTATTGCGTAAGTGTTACAGCTGAGCTTATTTTTCAACTGGTAAGAAATAATGATTTATCGAGTAATATGAGTTAAGAAATTTTAATAATGTAGAGGCTGGTATTGCAGAGATTAGCCAAATTTAACAATGATAAAAACTAAGAACAAGTTAGATCAACAAGACAAATGTATGTTGCCTTTAAGCAGTTTTTCAATATACGCAGCCTATAGAGGTGTGAGATTACAGGAACTAGCTAATCATAAAGCTGGAAGATTTTCTCATGTTCAGTAACCGGTTGGGTACAGACCTTAATGCTTGGTGGGAACCTGTATTGAATTTGAATCTGCCTCTCCATTAGCTATTATAGAAACTAAAAGGGGTCTGCGGGAAGGCTGGTCACCTTCTAGGGAGTTGTGGCAAGGAGGAGTGTTCAGGAGAGCAGGGAGTGGGAAGGAATGGTAGAGAGAATCCAGTCAGAGAGACATTAGTTCTTCCTGGTTCTATTACAGAACATTTTCTTCTTGGAGATCTATTCCGATCTGCAGTTTGACTACAGAACTGAGGTGACAATTTCCCTAGTAAAAATATAAATCTGACACAAAAAGAGGCCCTGCTCCATGTAGTCATCTTTTCCACTCTGAATCAATGGTCTGAAATTATAAATTAGTCAAAAAAATGTTTCCATTTTGATCCCACGGCTATTATTCTCAGTTTTAACTGCTAGTGCACCCCAGTTCTGGGAGGGAGATTGGTTCAAGTTCTCATGAGAAACAGGCAATTTCTACATCAGGAAAGCAATGAATAATGGAATCCAGTTTTGACCTAAGCAACAAATAGAGGCTCTGCACCCAACACATTTGTACTTTGAGTGCATTGTAAAAGGATTGTTATTTATATATTGACAATTGTGCAGGGAGGTATTTCTGTGGGGAGGGTGAGGTTTAGTTCAGTGTACTTTCTATGCAGTAATCAATAGGGAAGCTAAGTATGTTAATTGGAAACAGTTATTGCATGAGCCCCAGCATGTAAGGTTGTGACTACTGTTTACTTCTTCTCACTGATTCGTTTGAACTTTTGTTCTCCCTCTACACATACAGGGAGAGCCTGGTGAAATGGGTCGGGCAGGCGCCAAAGGAGAAAAGGTAGTTTTAACCACCTTTGTTTGGTTGTAATTGCTAAGGTTCATATCAGATCACTGGCAGTCTATGATTTAATTGAACACTCACACTTATTTTCTAAGGGGGAAGTCTGAGAAACCTGCCACTTCCATCATATCTTCCAGTCAATGGGAAACATTTGTTTTGTAACAAGATAAGTTAATGGGACAGTTTTAGATTGAACAGGTACATACTGGGCCAGAGCTTGCCTTTGAATATTGTTTTACATGAAATGGCTTTAATCTCAATGTATTAGTTCAATTAAATCATCTATTTAAATAATAATGGTGTACATCTTTATGCATGTATATTGTTTAAATAGAGGAATTAGTCCAATTAACATTAACAATTAACCTTTTTAATGTTGGTGCAAAAACACATATGTAAGCGGGCCGGTGGTGTAGTGGCGTCAGCACCAGACTTTGAAGCGAAGGTCCAGAGTTCGAATCCGCCTGCCTCCTTTCACGCTTTCCATCAGTGCTGGGTTGAGCTAGCAGCTTGGCCTCATTTTAAAAAAAAAGTCAAATGCTAACAAAACCGCAAAATTGCTGCCCAATGTGACAAAAAGGGACAAGAATACATACATCAGGGTTTTTTTTTGCACAAATACTTGCATTAAGTCATTATCAGACTGATGGCAACATACTGAAAGAAAAGTTTAAAAAGCTGAATGTGTTCCCTTTTTTGCACTACCTATATAGTAATCTTATGTTTTTACGTGGTACTGCTGCTGCAAAACAATAAATTTCACGTCATATAAGTCAGTGACAGTAAATTTCATTCTGGTTCTGGAATTACTAACTGGAATTCCATTGGAGATGTGTATCACAGGTTTGCTTTTAGTTGTGGTACTCCTGCAGGAATATTACCTGATGAAACTTACCCCAACACATTGTACACTGTGTTTAGCATTTTTATGTTATGAGAATCTGTAGGACCACCAAGATAGCAAAGGAACTTTGTTTAATAGATTGTGCTCAACTAGAACAGATAGCGAATATTTAGCATTATATCTGATTGTGCAGTACCATAGCAATTCCATTAACTGTAACATTATCAGTCAATGCAAACCAGAAATGCTGGACTATTTTGCAGATTTAAGCATAAACAATTTCAGTTGTGCATATTTTTACATAAGCTCGCACTTGACGTTGCCTTTAAATGAAAGCACTGGTTTTTGCCATGTTGGTCAAGTCAGCGACGTGTTGGTCAAGTCCTGTCCCGCCTGCCTCATCTGGGTGAGTTCTGGTGGATCCTGTAGGTGACTCATCAGCCACCTCAAAATTCACAGAAGTGGAGTTGAATTGGGATCTGTATTCCTTGGAGTTTCAAAGAATGAGGGGCAGCCATAGTCTAATGTATGACATCCTAAGGGGATTTGATGATATGAGGAAAATGAGTTTGTCCTCATCATGTAGATGCAGGCTAGATGTTTAGATGTTCTCACTAGTGCGAAGAGTAACAAGGAAGATCTCATAGTTAAAGATGAGGGCCAGTCATTTAAGACTGAGATGGGTAGAATTTTGTTTTCTCTCAGAGATGAGTGAATCCTGGAATTCACTGCACAGAATAGGATTAAAAACCAGAGTACTGGAAATGCTTAAGGTTGAGGTAAATAAATATTTGAAAGATTGAGAAAATGCGGAACGCAAACAAAAATGCTGGAGGAAGTCAACAGGCCAGGCAGCATTAGTGGAGGGGAATAAACAGTTGAGATTTTGGGCTGAGATCCTTCATCAGCCCTGGAAAAGAATGGGACAGAAGCCAAAATAAAGAATGTGGGGCAAGGGGGGAGAAATACAAGCTGGCAGGTGATAGGTGGGAGCAGAGGAGGGGAAATAATGTAAGATGCTGAAAGGTGACGCCTGGAACAGGTAAAGGGCTGAAGAAGAAGGAATCTGATAGGAGAGGACAGTGGACCATGGAATAAAGGGAAGCATATGGAAAGCAAGAAGGAGGTGATGGGCAGGGAAGAAGAAGAGAAAGGGTGAGAGTGTAACCATAATGAGGAGTGGGAAAAGGGTGAAGGAGGAAGGGGGAGTAATTACGGAAGTTAAGAACTTGCTGTTTATGCTATCAGATTGGAGGCTACCCAGACGAAAATGAGTTTGGTCTCATCATGGCAGTAGCGAAGGCCATGGGCAGATATGTTGGTATGGGAATGGGAAGTCAAATTGAAATACATGGCCAGTGGAGGGTCCTTCCTTTTATGTTGGACAAAGCGGTTCCCCAGTATACATAGGGTCCCACCAATATACAGGAGGCCACATCAGAAGAACTGAACGCAAGAGATAATTCTGGCAGACTTGTAGAAATTGAGTGTTGTAGGAACTGGCATAGAAGAGGAATTAAGGGCTTATATAAACCAGCAACGGTCACAGTGAATGGTGGGGGAGGCTCGAGGGGCCTAGTGACCTACTCCTGCCTCTTTTTTCTGTGTTCTTAAGAAGCAAGTCATTCTCACTCTTGAGGAATTATCAAAGAAGAAACAAAAGGATGATGATTCTTTTTCATAGATGCTGCCTGGTCTGCTGAGTTCCTCCTGAATTTTGTGTGTGTTGTTTGATGTTTCTTTAGCTTTGAGAGGAGGGGTTCAATTGAGTTAGTTTGCCATTCGGAGTGTGCGTGTGTTTATGGCTTCAGCTGGCAGTCATGGCTGTGCGGGTGGTGTTTCAAGTCTGAGTCAAGTTGCACGTTCAAAATCATTTCCAGGCATTTGGTGCGTAATCTAGGCCGATGCACCATCTCTCCTCTCATGAGTGTAGATGGCACTATTTGAAGAAGTAATGGTTTGATTAGTTTCCTGGCTAACATTTACCCTTTGATGTGTCAGTGAGGCATAGTTATCAGTTCAGTTATGCAGATGTTCGAGTGAACTTGCTGTGTGTAAAATTAGCTGCCATTCTTTCTTTACTGTATAACGTTTTAAATGAACCAATGACAGGGAATTATTTTGGGCAAGCCCTTGTAAGTCATTTGTTGTCTTCTGCACTCTGGTTGATCTTTCATTGATCCTGTTATAGTTTCTATTCTATAGATTTGCTGAGTATTCTCCTAAGTAAATGAATGTCAGGGTTGTATATGGTGACATATATGTACTTCGATAATAACATTTACTTTGAACTTTGCACTTTGTAAATTCATGAAAGTACTATGTATATGCAGTAACATTTTCTGGTATTTAATCAAAATGTCTTTACTTTATACTTTAATTAATGCATTATCTTTATGAGTCACCTGAGACCTGTACAGACATAGCAAGTTATATGAAGATAAAATTATTGGAAGGAATTGATACTGATTACTAGTTGTTGTTAGCTTTAACCTAGTTAGTTGTTATAAAGACATACCCATAAAAACAGCACTTCAGTCTACCATCTCCGTGCCAACCATGAAGTACTCATCTACATAATGATCCCATTTACAGCCTGAATTTTTACATTCCATTTACCTCCATCTACCAGTACTTAGTCCATACCATGCCACTGCCTTCAAGATTCAAACGTATGTCCAGCAACATAACCCAGGGACTACCTGTACTTTTTAAGTTGTGGGAGGCTGTTTCCACCACTTCAAGCATTGCTTTCCAGATTCCAACCACCCTATGGGAGAAAGAGTCTTCCTGCAACTTCTACTCTGAAGCTATTCCCTCTAGTTTTAGATGCTGTTGCTATAGAGAAAGATTTCCCACTATCTGATTGATCTATAAACCTCTTAATTTTTGTGTAGCTCCTTGCCTGCTCCACACCATCAAATCCAGCCGATCCAGTTCCACTCATAACTGGAAACGCCCTGTCCAGACAGCATCCTCACTCCTGTGCAATCACATATTTGTCTTTATTCCTAGTTGCTGAACTGGTAAATACAGATTGCCTACGGACTCATTTTACTGTCTACTGCTTGCTTAGAAATGACCAGGTCATTAGCTCTAATTGCTGTTCCATCGTCGAGTGTCTCACTGGCAATTCCAGTTCTTGTCATGTTCAGTTAGGAATGTGAAAACTTGGGCTGTCTCTTGGAATCTGGTCAACAGTTGATGGAGCCAGACTTATTATATTTACAACATTACCCTGTGCCTTCAGAAATACTTCAGTAGCAATAAAGCATTTTGGAATGTCCTGAGTTTGTGAAAGAAATGAAAGAGAATAGATATTTAAAAATCTACCCTTGAATTTTTTTTTAAATTTCATTGTTTTCTATTTGAAAATAGATTATTTACTGAGTGGAAGGTGCTAATTTCACAATCTGGAAATCTGAATTGACATTTCAGTTCATGAATCACATGTACAGAGGGTAGATACAGGATGCTACCTGGGTGGCTGGGACAGGGTTAGGGAGCAGGATCTCAAATCATGATTGATATTAGGTTCAAATTCAGATTTATTTATTTATCATATGTGCATTAGAACAGACACTGAAATGAATGGTCTGCGTTAACAACCAGCACAACGTAAGGATGTGTTGGTACGCATTCCAGTGCCAACAAAACATGCACATAATGTTCAGCAGAACAACATCAGCGAATACAGCAAACAAAACAACAACAGCAAAACAGGCCCCTTTCCTTCCTCCCTCCCTGTCACTCACACAGGAGAACAGATCACGTTGTGTTGAGGTGTGCCTGTTACTGTGTATTTTCAGAAAAGGCAGTATCCCTACGAATGTCGCGGGCCTCTGTGCTGCTTCCCTTTGAGCCTCGCACTGAGCCACCAACTGATCTTACACCCAGCCCCCAGACTGCCCAATGTCCCGACTGACCCTTGACTGGCCGCATTTGCATTCTGCTCCGTGCACTCTACAGTGATTGATTCCTGACATTTGCCCCGAAACTCTCAAGTCAGCTCTTTTTGTTTCAAGCACAGGATTAGAATAAATACTGTCAGGTTGCAGCCTTGCTTCCATCAATAACCATCCAATCACTGAGACGTGAGGTTGATGCACTCCATACACATTTTGGAAAGTACTTGAAGTAGACAAATTTATTTGAGTGTAGTGTGGATTTTGTCTTCTGATTTATAGTTGCTTCTGTAAGAATTTCCATCTTTGCAGTAAATTCATTCCAAGCTCTACAGTTTAAAAAGATGCAAAGGTCATCAGTATACAATAGCACCTTGTACTGACCATGAGACTTCGGAGCAGAATTAGGCCACTTAGCCCTTGAACCTGCTCTGCCATTCCATCATGGCTGATCTATTATCTTTCACAACCCCGTTCTCCTGCCTTCTGCTCGTATCCTTTGATGCCCTGACTAATCAAGAATCTATCAACCTCCATTTTGAATGTATTCAGCCACCCGTGATAATGAATTCCACAGATTCACCACTCTCCGGCTAAAAGAAATTTCTTCTCGTCCCCGTTCTAAATGGGCATCCCTCTGTTTTAAGGTTGTGCCCTCGGGTTCTAGACTCGCCCACTATAAGAAACATACTCTCCACATCTAGTCTATCTAGGTTTTTCAGTGATTGATACGTTTCAATGAGTAGCCCCCCCATTCTTCTAACTGCCAGTGAATACTGGCCCAGAGCTATCAAATGCTCCTCGTACATTAACCCTTTCATTCCTGGAGTCAGTCTCGTGAACCTCCCCTGGACTCTCCAATGCCAGCACACCTTTTCTTAGATAAGGGACCCAAAGTGGCTCACAAGTGCAGTCTTACCTTATAAAGCCTCAACATTCCATTCTTGTTCTTGTATTCTAGTCCTCCCAAAATGAATGCTAACATTGCATTTTCCTTCCTTACCATGAGCTCAACCTGCAAGTTAACCTTTAGGGAGTCCCGCATGGTGGCCAATTAGGAAAAGGGGAGGTGCAACGAGACCTAGGTGTCATTATATACCAGTCATTGAAAGTGGGCATGCAGGTACAGCAGGCGGTGAAAAAGGCGAATGGTATGCTGGCATTTATAGTGAGAGGATTTGAGTACAGGAGCAGGGAGGTACTACTGCAGTTGTACAAGGCCTTGGTGAGACCACACCTGGAGTATTGTGTGCAGTTTTGGTCCCCTAATCTGAGGAAAGACATCCTTGCCATAGAGGGAGTACAAAGAAGGTTCACCAGATTGATTCCTGGGTTGGTAGGACTTTCATATGAAGAAAGACTGGATGAACTGGGCTTGTACTTGTTGGAATTTAGAAGATTGAGGGGGGATCTGATTGAAACGTATAAAATCCTAAAGGGATTGGACAGGCTAGATGCAGGAAGATTGTTCCCGATGTTGGGGAAGTCCAGAACAAGGGGTCACAGTTTGAGGATAAAGGGGAAGTCTTTTAGGACCGAGATTAGGAAAAACTTCTTCACACAGAGAGTGGTGAATCTGTGGAATTCTCTGCCACAGGAAACAGTTGAGGCCAGTTCATTGGCTATATTTAAGAGGGAGTTAGATATGACCCTTGTGGCTACGGGGATCAGGGGGTATGGAGGGAAGGCTGGGGCGGGGTTCTGAGTTGGATGATCAGCCATGATCATAATAAATGGCGGTGCAGGCTCGAAGGGCAGAATGGCCTACTCCTGCACCTATTTTCTATGTTTCTATAAGGGCTCCCAAGTCCCTTTGCACCTGCAATATTTGAATTTTTTCCCCCCATTTAAAACATAGTCTTCACCTTTTGTCATTCTACCAAAGTGCATGACCATCTAGTTCCCTACATTATATTGCATCTGCTACTTCTTTGCTCATTCTCCCAATCTGTCCAAGCCCTTCTTCAGACTCTGCACTTCATCAATACTGTTGACATATAACATGAAAACAAACAGTCCCAATACTGACCCCTGCAGAACACCACTGGTCACCAGCAGCCAACCAGGAAAGGCCCCCTTTGTTCCAGCCTTTGTTCCAGTCTTTGCCTCCTGCCAGTCAGCCACTCTTCTATCCATGCTAGTATCTTTCCTTTCCTGTAACACCATGGGCACGTATCGCATTAAGTGACCTTAAGTGTGGCACCTTGTCAAAGTCCTTCTGAAAATCAAAGTAAACATCATCCAACCAACACACATCAAAGTTGCTGGTGAACGCAGCAGGCCAAGCAGCATCTATAGGAAGAGACGCAGTCGACGTTTCAGGCCGAGACCCTTCGTCAGGACTACAGTCGACTGCGCCTCTTCCTATAGATGCTGCTTGGCCTGCTGCGTTCACCAGCAACTTTGATGTGTGTTGCTTGAATTTCCAGCATCTGCAGAATTCCTGTTGTAAACATCATCCATTGACTTTCCTTAAATTCTGCCTGTTACTTACTTTAAAAATTCCAACAGATTTGTCGGGCAAGGTTTTCCCTTAAGGAAACCATGCTGTCATTGGCCTAATTTATCACGTGCCACCAAGTACCCCAAAACCTTATCCTTAGTAATTGACTCCAAAGTGTCCGGACTGCTTAAATCAAACTGACTGGCCTAGAGTTTCCTATCTTCTGTTTCCCTCCCTTCTTTGAGTGGAGTGACATTTGCAATTTTCCATTCCATGCCAGAATCAATGATTCTCGAAAGATCATTGCTAATGCCTGCACCACCTCTTAAGCTATCTCTTTCAGAAGCTTGGTCATCTGATCCAAGTGACTTATCTACCTTGATATCTTTCAGCTTCCCAAGCACCTTCGCTTTAGCAATAGCAACTACACTCAGTTCTGTCCCCTGACACTTTTGAATTTCTGGCATACTGCAAGTGAAATCTGATGCAAAATACTTGTTATTTTTTTCTGCCACTTTTGTCCCATATTACTACCTCTCCAGCATCATTTTCCAGTGATCCCATATCTACTCTCGCATCTCTTTCACTCCTTATATATCTGAAAAAATTTTTGGTATCCTCTTTGGTATTTTTGGCAAATGCCTTCATAACTCATCTTTTCTCTCTTTGTGTTTTTTGTTGCCTTCTGATGCTTCTTAAAAGCTTTCCAATCCTCTAACTTCCTATTAATTTTTGCTATATTATATGCTATCTCTTTTATTTTTATGATGTCTTTGACTTCCCTTGTCAGCCATGGGTGCCTCATCCTCCCTTTCGAATACTTCTTCATCTTTGGGATGTATCTTATCTTGCACTTTCCAAATTGCCCCAGAGACTCTTGGCATTGCTGAAATAATATTGTCCCTACCAGTGTCCCCTCCCAGTCAACTTCAGCCAGCTCCTCTCTTGTGCCTCTGTAATTATCTTTACTCCACTGTAACACTGATACATATGACTTTATCTGCTCCCTCTCAAACTGCAGGGCGAATTCTATCATATTATGACCACTGTCTCCTAAAAGTTCCTTTACCTTAAACTCCCTAATCACATCTGATTATTACTGTCTGTTTTATCCCAGTGTATTACTCTGAAACTTTGATTCCACCCCATACAATTCCTTTTACTCAAGCATGAGATTAAATTCAGATTTTTACAATGGTTCTGCTGGCCTGCTGTAATTAGCTTTACATTGACCAAGAGTCAACTATTGTGAAGTGCACCTGTTGACCAATGCATCCAGGGATCTCAGTCAGGCATCAAATCTGTGCAAAGCTTATTTTGGCATGGTAGGAAATTTTAATTTATAAAGAATTGTTCTGCACCTGGGCAGAGTTAAATGTCCAATTTCTCGGCTATTAATGGAAATGTAGCATACAATTCAGTGTGTAGTTTTCCAGATGGTTGCATTATCTAGCAACAGAAAACAACTTACTCAATTGCTGAACCTGGACATTAATCTGATACAACTTATTCTTGATTGTTCCCTTCGGTTTCAACCCTAAGAGTGGCAGATTGCAAATTTTTGTTGCAAGGGCATCACAGTAATGTAGCAGTTAGCGTAACACTATTACAGCACCTTGTATAAGATCAAGGTTCAATTCCCGCTGCTGTCTGTAAGAATTTTGTATGTTCTCCCCTTGACCACGTGGGTTTCCTCCCCATTACAAGGACGTGTGGGTTAGGGTGAGTGAACTGTGGGCATGCTATGTTGGCACCTGTTGCATAGTGACACTTGTGGGCTCTCCAGCACAATCTTCGCACATTTAATTTGATGCAAATGATGCATTTCACTGTATGTTTCAATGTATATGTGAAAAATAAAGCCAATATTTATAGATTTTTTTTACTTTGCTTGTTTATTTAAGTGATGTGGAGCTTCCTTGAATTCCAGCTCTAGGATTAGAAATCGAAAGAAACTCCGTGTGACAGTACATAGATAGGCAAAGTAAGTCTGTAATTTTGTAAACTGAAAATTTATAACTGCAGCTCCTTCTGCAAAGTAAGTCATAGTCATTGACATGGAATATACCTGGTGTGGGGTTAAATTTAGGTGATGACATTGTGGGGCAGCTTGAAGTCTAGTCCCTTGTGTTTGCACACCAACGGTGCCATCTGCTGGTCCCACTTAATGTACAGAGTGATTGAAAATCACTCGAATTTTGATGTATCTGGTGAGGGTAGGGGAAACAAAAGAAATCAATGCTTCACTGGTACATTATTTTTAAGTATTAATTTTTAAGGATTAATACTTTGTCTGCATATGTAGGGTTCCTTGAAGTGTTAAGTTATTTTCTTCAGATAAAAAGTGAACTTGTACATTTGAACCATGTTGGAAATACATGCTAGGTTTAGTGTTGGCTGTGCCAGGTCCTCAGAGTAATTCTGTCAGTTGCTGTCTGCCCTGTTTTCTTTTTTTCAGAAATACGGCATGGTAACACGCCCTGTTGGCCTAACAAACCTGAGCCATCCAGTTACATCCAAGTGACTAATTAACCTCGTAACCGGTGCGTCTTTGGAGTTTGGGAGGAAACTGAAGTACCCAGAGGAAACAGGGAGAACAAACAAACTCTTTGTAGACAGCAGCAGGAATTGAGGCTTGCTGGCAATCTAACAGAATTACACTAACTGCTTCCCCCATTCCCCATAACCCTGCAAATAATTTTCTTGCATACCTCTGCAATTCCCTTTTGAAGGCTCTGATTGACTCTGTTTCCACCATACACATAGGCAATGAGATCGTAGTTACTCTCTGCGTAACGACATCTTTTCCTTAAGTGTTCCTTGTATTTTTGTTCAAAACATAAAACTAGCCAGAAAGAGGGAAAGTTCCATTCCCTTCACCCTATCTAAGCCTGCCATGATTAGCGGCACGTCTGTCAAATATCTCAGCTTTTATCATTCCCGCTTCAACAGTGTAAACTTGTAGCTAAGACCCTCACCCCTGCAGATATTCGAGTAAACCTTTTCTGCACTCACTCCAGGACCTTGTATTTTTTTTTAAATAAGGTGACTGGAACTGAACAGTGTATTCCAGTTGTGACCATACTAGTGTCTTATACAGATTCAACATAATCTTGTTTTTGTTGTCTGTGTTTCTATTTATGAATCCCCAGACCCCATACTGTAACTGCTCTCTCAGCATGACCTGATACATAAGTACACCCAGGTCTCTGTTGCCTGGACACCTTTTAGATTTGTCACATTTACTCTACCTTGTCTTTTATCTTTCAGTCTACATGTACCACTTAATGCAACCTCATGTTAGATTTCAGCTCCCACATGCCTGACCAGTCAGCTCATCGATCTTCTGTACTGATGTTCAATGAAGCAACACACGAAGACTACCTCACTCTTTCTGCACTCTTTATTTAATTTAATCTATTCATATATTTCTAGTATTTGTATGTATTGCACTGGACTGCTACCGCAAAGGGACATATTTTACGATGTATGTCAGTGATATTAAACCTGATTCCAATTCTGATTCGTGCTATGCACTGCACTTCAATGTTTGGCATCATAAGTATATTTGGAAATTTTACCTTGCTCACCCAAGTCTGACTCACTATTAAATATATATAAAACCATTGCTGATTACAGTACTCACCCTGTGAAAAGCATTGTACACCAGTCTGGAAAACCAGCTGTTTACTCCACTGTCTACCACTCTTCCAAGAAACATTATGACTGGATCTTTAATTCCAAGGGTTCTGTTTTTTTTTAACCAACATTTTGCACTGAATTTTATCCACTGTTTTCAAAAAAAGAGAAAGAATTATACTGCTTCCCCTCCATCAACTTTCTCTGGTTATCAAAATGTTAATCAAGTCAGTCAAATAATTGTGTCTTTACAGATCCCAGTTGGCTTTCCTGAATAAGCCCAGACTTCCGTAATGAGCTTTTCAATTTATGTGTATTTTAAAAGGGAGGAAAATGAGTCATTGTATTCGGATTAGCAGAAAAATAAAATGAGTGTGCGGAGGAGGGTTTGATAACTAGTTGATCTTCTACCATTGTTTACCCAGAATGTTTCCAAATCAGCAATACTTTGAGCCATTGGATTTGTATCAGGTCTCAGATTTAGTCAAAGTCCTTTTTACAAATTCTGGTGCTACAGGGCACAGAAGAAAGCTCTTTTTCTCATGTAGATTTGATGCAGCAGCATTAATAGTTTAGGCCTCGGCTATCAATGAACTTCCAAGCAGCAGGGCAACGGCCAAAGTAGTTGTCAGCACCCAGGCTAAATCCTGAAGACTGATCTTCATCAGTGTTTCATACTCAGCCACTCTTGAACTTGAGCCAGGATGATACATTCTAAGCAAATATAATCTTTTCAACAGCCTCTGGAACCCCCTTCCTCCCCACCCAATCTGATCACCCGACATAATTCCAACACTGCCACAATCACAGGCCTGACATCCCTTCAGTAGCCAATGACATGCACCCTACCTCCCACCCACCAATATCCCAAATTGACTCTTTAGGTACTTATTAGCCCCTCATACTGGCCAGCCCTACCAGACTCCTCCTGGCCTCTCTCTCCCTTTTAATCAAGGATTGTGTCGCAAATCTGTGACATACCTGCATTTCTTCCCTTTATGGGACAAGTGGTGGATTTGAGCAAGCTACCAGTAACACTACCCTCTGGTGATCAAAGGCAGGCCCTCGTGGGGAGCAGACAGACTCCATAATTTCACCATCTTGGCCACCATCTCCTTGTGCCTGGCTCAAGTTGCTGGAGGCTTTCCATGCTATTCTCCAGGTTTCTACAAAGGAGGGAAAACTGTGGCGCATAGCAATGTCTTCTTGCAAAGGATGATGAATTCCTGGAATTTCTGGCAGGTTGTGGAGGCTGGATCATCAGGGACATTTAAAGCAAAGCATTGTTGAAAGATTGGGAGTTATATGTATGATAATGGCATATGACATTGGTTTACTAGCAATAGATAGATAGGATGACCATGTTGCAGTGTAGTAATCAGAGATTTATAACCTCATCCCAAAGTGTCACTGACAACTGTTTGAAGCTAAACATCCTGCCATGAGTTATAAGATGTTCTTTAAAATATTTATGCATGTAGTCGGCAAGTAGATAGGTAGATAGGTACTTTATTGATCCCAAAGGAAATTAGTGTCACAGTAGCATTACAAGTGTGCAGATATACAAATATTAGAAGAGAATTAAGAAAGCTTAAACAATCTAACAGGAGAGGGTCATCACTTCCCCATGATAGAGCCAAATGGCGGAGGGTAAACATGACCTCGTAGCGCTCCTTGGAGCTGTGCTGTTTGCTTAGTCTATTACTAAAAGTGTTCCTCTTTTCTGCCAAGGTGGCACGCAGAGGGTGAGAAACATTGTCCAGAATTGCCAGGATTTTCCGTAGGGTCCCTTGTTCTACTGCAGCCTCCAGCGTGTCCAATTTGACTCCTATAACAGAGCCAGCCTTTCTAATCATTTATTGAGTCTGTTGGCATCACCCGTGTTGATGCCATTGCCCCAGCAAACCACCCCATAAAAGACTATACTGGCTACAACAGACTAGTAGAACATGTGAAGGAGAGGCCTGCATACTCCAAAGGACCTCAGTCACCTCAGGGAGTAGAGGCAACTCTGGCCCTTCTTGTACACAGCCTCTATGTTGGTGCTCCACTCAAGTCTGTCATCCAAGTACACCACCAGGTACTTGTTCCATTTTAAAAGTGGAAAATTGCTGTGCTTCATTTGAAGTGGCATTTCATCCTCGGTAAATGATGAGAAATAGAGATCTGGAGATTAAAGTTAAAGCATTTTAGTGGCAGTATTTGTAAACAAAATAATTTTCAGATAACATGACTGCGTTATACTGCTACTGTGCATCTTTGTTGTTATTTAAGGATTTAAAGTATGTATGATCACACTCATGTAGTGAGTTGTGTTTCATACGTGTGCAAATATCTCAGGGGATTCAAATTACACCCCCAATTACACCTTGGTTCAGTGAAACACGACGGTGTTCCTGATACTTGGCCATTGATGGGGTGGATCACTCCTGCAGTAGGTATAATGGTAACACACACAAAATTCTAGAGGAACTGAGCAAGTCAAGCAGCATTTATGGAGGGGAATAAGCAGTCAGCGTCTCAGGCCAAGACCCTTCATCAGGACTTGGCCCAAAAGGTCGATTGTTTATCCCCTCCATAGATGTTGCCTGACTTACTAAGTTCCTGCAAATTTTGTATCTGTTGCTGAAGATTTTCAGCATCTGCTAAGCTTCTTTTGTTAAGGAGTAAAGGTAGCTCACTTCCATCCAGAGATGAGTTCAAAACTTATTCATCTATTGGTTGGACACTCTAATAGTTAGCTGGAGGTGGGTAGCCCACTTGTAGGGGTAGGCAACATCACTTGCTCAGCTGGCAATGAAATACCAACTTATTCTTCTGGAGGTGGAGTACTTCATGTAGATCTGGAGAGTGGCGCCCACATTGTTCAGCTAGCAACAATGTCGAGATTGAGATCGGTACCCTACATTTACCTGAAGATAAATATACAGTGATCATCTGGAGATGAGGTAGAGCTGGTGATTGGTACTCTGTCTTTGACAATGCTGTACCCACCTGTTCAGCATTCGATGTGGTACCCAATGTTCAACTGGACCGAAGAATATCTAGTAATTATCTCCAGCTTGTGTTGCACTCCAAATTCTGCAGCTGGATTTGTGGTACCCAGATATTCAGCTGATATTTTGGCCATTCTACCTTATAACTCCTAGGATCAGTCCCAATTATGCCTTTGATCATCAGAAAAGCAGCACCACTTTAGCTATACCAGGTCCTGGGAATGCAATATCAGCCTAGTTTCCTGGTTCCAGTTGGTCGGTGCTGACTGAGCTCTAGGAGTTAGGGTTTTGGGTTGTATGTGGTTCCACAGTGTTGACCAGTTACTTGGCAATTAGTGGAAACTCCTGAAGACTTAATGGTTGACATCACTTCAGCAACACAGATGATTGTTGGTCTTGCAAATTACAAATCAGATCAAAATTCTGTTCAATTGGTAAAAGAAAAAATCTTTGAATAGGGAGACAAAGCATATGCAGCGTTTCCACCCAATCAGTCCACCTCAGTGTGCTGCATAGCCAACATTTTAATGTTTGAAGTTTGTGAAGCTATTTGGCTTGCAAAAGTTGTATAAGCAATAACAGATGGTTAGATGATTTTCATGTCACTATGACTGAAACTAATTTTAATCGTCTGAGGAACAAAATATTAACGACATAAATTTACTAAAAGTCAAGGTGCAACTCCAGACACCCGCTGTATGTTCTCATTCTGTGTATCAGCAAAGCTTCAGGTTACTTGCTTGCTGATGGATTTCACTGATTCATGATATTAGACCCTTGGACCTGATTCCGAGAAGTTAATTTGAGATTTAATCTTAACATTTATCATTGTTTGTAAATAGGGTCAGGAACTGTGAATCATTATCACCGTCAGTCACTCAAAGGTTCATTGGCAGTGTGTTGCAATGACAAGTATGTATATGTGCATGGGTTTTCAGCAGAAATATGAATCTAGAATGATTGTATCCCCTTTCTATTCCTGCCATCCTATCCTGTCCTGCTCTTGATCTTGCCTTTTCCTCATTCCCATCCTTCCCTGGAAAAGAATTGACAATATTTCTTCTTGATATTTTCTGTTTACATTGTACATGTTTTTTTTTAACTTTCCTGTCTTCTATAGGGAGAGTTTGGAAGACCTGGTATCCCAGGAAAACCTGGAACAAAGGTATTCCATGTCCCCAGATTTCCCCTTACTCCCTTAGCCACCCACAACCGTGCACACAAGCACTTTAAAGTGACAGCAATGCGTTTCAATACAAAACCCCTCTTGCTTTTGTTTGTTATCCATTATAGTAGTTATGAGTGGGCTGCTGTATTCCTTTATACTGCTAGACTCTTCCCAAATGTCCAAGTGTTTGGCTATTTATGGGTAGATGGGTTTTTTTAAACAAAAATTCAGATGCTCCTGGGAGAGAGTTTGTAAACTTCTTGCCAGACTGGCTGATGTGTAACCCCAGATAAGTGATCCTCCAGCAGGCTTAGCTACAGTCAGCCAGTAAAGTGCATCTGCTGTCTTCCAATAAATTCTAAGATGTATAGTGTTTATTGAAAGTCTTTTTGTCAATATTTTATTGTTCAAACGCTTAAGTCCTGATACACAGATAGACAGTGAAATGGAGCTTGAATTGATTTTGATTCAAAAAAAGCTGATGATAAAAGATAAAGAGGACAAACCATGGGGAGAACAGACTGCTCAGTGCAAACTAATATTTCCTTCCAGGTTTTCCATTTGTGTATTGTCTTCACAGAATCTGCTCCCTTCCCATTCTCTAATCCATGGCCCAATCGCCCAAATCCTTTTAAGAGTTTTAACAGAAATGAACTCGAACTCAGAATACAGTTTGTTCAACCAGTTTCATCAGTTTATTAGTTATACAGTAAAGCTCCTGTCTGATTGCTTGAAAATATCAGTGGTTAGACATCTGGCTCACTGAGGCCTTATTTTCTGTCTTCACTTTAAACTCACCAGGGTACTGTATCCCGCAGTTGTTTTCAACCTACCAGGACTCCATTTCCTGTGCTCACTTTAAACTTGCCTGGGCCTTGTTTACTGCCCTCACTTCAAACCCAATGGGGCTCCATTTCCCGTGTTCGCTTTAAACTCATCACGGCCCTATTTCCTGTACTCCTTTTAAACTGAGGTTCACTGGAAGATTTATTGTACAGTACTACTATATAACAGCTAAAAATAGTGAATTAAAAATGTGTTGGGCTAATAGTAGGAGTAATGTCCAGTCTATTGCCTGTCCAACACCAGCAAAGACCTGCACAACACGCAAAGGTATCAGTTTAACTGTAACCGATATTACTGGTTGAATCTGAGGGATATTACCCAACAGGATGACTAATCATCACATATTGTTCATTTTAAAACACATTTATAGTGATATTACTTAAACTAAATATCTAACTGAAATTGTGTTTTTTTTTTAACTCACTTCCACCTCTTGTTATTGTGTTGCTCTGGTATCTAACTGCAAACTATTTCCTGCTTTCAATCAATAGGGGATATTTTTTTCAGCTCTTCCTGGGTTTAAGGTTAGTCGCAGTACAAACCCAATTATTCTTTCTTTCTGGACTCTTTTGGTTTCTGACCTGTTTTCCTCTCGTGCATTTCTCTTGGACACAGGGAGAGCCGGGGAAGAACGGACCACCTGGACAGAAGGTGAACTTTTAGTTCATTTCATGCTCGACTGATTTAATTCCTTGAGGTGCTCTTTTCGTTCTGAGGCACTGTGGCACAGCATAATGCTGAACAATCTAAAAGCATTTTGGTGACCAGGAGGATGCAACAATTAATCAGTACTTGCTGAGTGTTTCTTTTATGAGGTCTTTAACTTGTTTAGTATAACATAGAAAGAGGCTTTTTGGCCAATCATATCCATGCTGGCTATCAACAGAACACTCTCATCAATCTCATACACCCCCAACAACATCTCTTTGATACTATTGCCACTTACTATGTACTGTGGACCACATACACTCACCAGTTGACCTACTCTCATGTCATTGAAGTGTGGGATAAAACTAGACCATCCAGCAGAAACCCATGTAGTCACAGAGAGAGTATGCAAACTCCTTTGAGGTTATGCTGCGAGGCAGCAGCACCAACCTTCTTTGACTTCTTCCTGTATCAAAAGTATCAAAAGTCAAGTGGCCTCTCCTACTCCCATTTTCTTATGTTCAGTGACCGGGCATCCACAGTCCATTCTTTGACTTCTTCCAATTCCGTTTTGATTTTCAGTTCCCCCTATGTCTTCAGATCTTTTGCCCTTTTTTTCAAATGGAAACTGTCCTCATAATTGATTTCATATCCACTGGTGCAACACCCTTGTTGTGGCTGGGTGTGGTGCTCACAGCGAATTGTGTAAGATTTTCTGATAGGGATTAAATTATTGGCCTGAACCAAGAAACAAAGCTTTAACCACAGAGCAATGAGACGGCAAGCTGTTAGAAAAGCAATCAAGGTTGCACTATTCGACATCATTGCAGAAGTGTTTGAACAGCTGATGATATTTGAATTCCAAGGCTCGTCCTGCTGTTTAGCATTCATAATTTAATATGTTTTATAGACAATGCTGTTTTAATGCATTAACCTGTCTGAGTTCTTTTGCAATATCCCTGATAAGTCATGAAAATTTAAAAACAGATGGCTATAATTAAATAATCAAACAACTGTCAGCGATAATGGCTTCATTTTATGCAACTACTGTATTGTAAAAAATCTCTGAACTGCATAAG
Organism: Mobula hypostoma; assembly: GCF_963921235.1. Taxonomy (NCBI): domain Eukaryota; kingdom Metazoa; phylum Chordata; class Chondrichthyes; order Myliobatiformes; family Myliobatidae; genus Mobula; species Mobula hypostoma. Next base: position 27,361,913 of record NC_086114.1, read on the forward strand.
GCGATAGAGTTCTGACCCACTCCATGCATCACAATGTGGCCTCACCACGAATGAAATGAAATGCTTTGAGTTTTGTTGTCTGCCCTTGATGTTCCCTCCTCCTTCACTTTTTCTTACAAGACTTAATGTGCTGACCTCCTTGTCTTCATATTTTATGCATAGGGGGAACCAGGAGAAGCTGGTCCACGTGGCCTCCCCGGAAAGAGGGGGCTCAGGGTAGGATCTGTGGTGTGGGTCTGACTGACATATTGATGCATGAATTTGACGTGCAGAAACTACTGCTAACAAGACCTGTATAGAGAATGAGCCTTTCTGTAAACCAAGTGAGGTGATTTCTAACTTTTTGTAGTTTATTGGGACCGTTTGTATAGTTTCACAGTACCTCTCATTATTCACTGTTTTGCTCAAATACTGATTAAGGCTACACTTGGCAAATTAGCTGTAGAGAATGGTGCATTATTATGGCCTCTATATAAAGGCAGCAAGGTTCTGCAAAGATGAAGACAAGATTACTATTGATCCTACAACTGAGGAAGTACACAGAGTCAGAGTCACACAGCATAGAAACAGGCCCTTCAGCCCATCCAAACTAGTCCCATTTGGCCCATATCTCTCTATACCTTTCCTATCCGTTTACACATCAAGGAAGACTGAACAGCCTGGAGATCATTTCTCTAAAAGCACTGAGGAATGAAGTTTATGATCACGAAAGATGTATTTGATTAAATGTTGAAAGAGATGTGCACAAGGCAGGAACAGAGAACATAAATTTGGGACGACTTTTAAGAAATCCAGTCCAAAAAAAAAATTGAGCTGGCGGTAGAGAGAAACTGGGCTGGATTGTGCTTGATCCAGCCCACTCCTCGTGCTGTTCTCTAAGATATTCATGTGGCTGCATTTATTGAACTGTCACACATAGTGTGTTGGAAGCCTGGCTCCTGCAGCCATTCCACAAAGTGGATTGAACTAGGCCTCAGGTGGTGGATTTAGATCACCCTGGTCACAGCTCACTGTAGTCAAAGGCCTCAGCAACATATTCATAGACATTTAAAAGGTTAAAATAACTAGAAATCATTAAATAATTAAAGCAGATTTAAAAACAATCAGTTAAAATAATGAGTAAATAAGGGAAAGTGAATTTAAAACTTTTAAGGTTAATCAAAAGTAAAAAATATACGATTTCCAATCCAGTGAATTGTGTCCCATCCTGGCAGAAGTGTAATGTGAAAGGCATCTGTCTATCTGACTCCAGTTGCAGAGCAGTCTGAATCTCTGAGATCTAGTCTCCACCTTACTCCTGATCTGTGGTCACAATGTGCTGGTGTGAAACTCCAAAATGAGCTAACCAGCAGATCACAGCTATCCAACAGTTCCCAATGGAAGCTTTGGGTAGCGAGCATTGCAGTTTAGCCAACAAAACTCACTTCTACATGGAATTCTTGGGGTGACTGTTATGGATTTGATGGAAACAAAATAAAAGGCTTTTGTGAATTACCAATTCAACTTCTTTGGTTAGTATCCCAGACCTAGTCAACTTTAACGACTTCATCACATTTCCTTTCATCATAAGATCAGAACTGAGCGTGATTGCTGATGATTGCAGAACCTTCAATATAATTGGCATCTCCATAGCACTGGTGAACAACCAATTTGTACTGTCTATTAGAGCTGGGGTTCACAGTATAAAAAAAGATTGGGAACCCCTGTTTTAGAGACACAGACTGCACTATTGACTTTACAAAGGCAGTTAAGGATGGACAATAAACACTGATCTTGCCTGCAATGCCTAGATCCTGAAAAATGTATAAATATATAAATCCAACAAGTTTCTGTGTAACTAAAAGTTAACAAATATCATGACACTTGCTGGTGATAATAAATCTGATTCTGATTCTGTGCTGGAAATTCAATGTAAATGGTTCGTATATAAATGCTCTAGGTTCATTTTGTCTCAAAGTTCAGAACAAGTAGTTTATTCAAATCTCCACTTCAAATGTATATTAGAGTAAAACGTAACCTCTGTGTCATTGCTTACAGGTTGAGTTTTGGCAATCTGGCAATGGACTTTTTATTTTGGAAGACTTACAATGCACGAGTAGTGTGGGAAATCGTAACTGAAGTGTTTCACTTCATATTCAAAGTTCCCCATACCCTGTGTGGTTTGTAACTGCATGCGATAATGTCATCAGACTTGCATGTGATAGTAACACCTGACGGGACCTGGTGCATGACCCGGGGCCATTCAGTGTAAGATTTGAAGTCACACTGTCAGAAGTTGTTCTGGAACCTTAAGTTGCGCTGAAGATTATTATTTTTGCTTTGATATGGGTGGAATCATCGTTGCTGGTGTAGTGTTACTTACTGATTAGTTGAGAGATCTTAAACAGAGATTTTACTGTCTTCTGCCTCATTACCACTCTTTAAACATCACAGAAGAAGATCAAAAAGAAGTGTGAGCATTGGCTATTCACCTCCTTGCATCTGATCTATTGTTTAAGGAGCTCTTGGCTAGCCCTATCCTTCATCCACTTTGCTACCAATCCCCATCTCCTTGGTATCCATCTCGGCCTTGAATTTACTCCAGTGGAAATAGGAATGTTTTACACAGATGGCAAATCAGCGGATTTTACCAGCCTAGAGGGTTGTGGATGCAAGATCTTCAGAGGTATTTAAAAAGAAAAGTTATTTATTTTTAAACAAACAGAACAGAGGCTCATGGGGAAATTGGTGTAGGAGAAGAAATGAGACCTGGGGCAGATCAACTGTGATCAAATTGAAAGGCTGGCTAAGCTTGAGATGTCCAGTGGGCCCCCTCCTTCTCCCATTTTCTTGTGTTCAGTCACCATGCATCCACAACCCTCTGAGGTAAATCGAGATGACGTTCTATGTGAAGAAACAACTCAGCCCCATATCTCCATATTGCTGAGGCTGAGCCCCTAAGCTTTGTTCTATTGAAATCAATGGAAACAGATCTCAGTGCTGGAGTTCCATGTGCATTTGCCATTATATTTCACATTTTTGTATTTCTTTATGGCATAATTCAGTCCAACAACCCCCTTTGTGCAGGCCCTCAAAGAATCCCACTCTTCCTCAAATATCTTTATATTCTTGCACATGGTCTTAGCACCTCTTACTTGTCCCATCAACCACCCACAGCAGGGATAATTTACAACAACCTACTAACATCCCGACCTACGTGTCTCTGGCATGTCGGTGGAAACTAGAGTACCTGCAGAAAACCCACAGTGCCTGTAGTCACAGAGAGAATGTGGAAGTTCCACACAGACCGCACCCGAGGCCGGATTCAAACCTGTGCTGTTGGAGCCGTGAGACAGATGCATTACATCATGTGTCTAGTCTAAAGAGAAGGGAACAAGTTTGTATACCCTGAGGATTACAGCAAGGAAGGAGTAAGGGAAAGGAGTGACGTGGGAGCAGCTGAGTGCAAAAGGAATTTAAGAAAGACCTGCAACAAGAAACAACTCCATTCTTCGGTCTGACCGATTAAAAAGCAACAGTTTTAACATTTGACTAATTGTTACATAAGTGATTTTGTTCTTTCTGAAGGTTAGGACAAAAAAATCAATTGCAAACCAGCTAACGAGACTCAAGAGTTGAGCAGGCCATTTTCAATTTCATGCTTCTACCTCAAATCACAAGTGACCGTGACAATAACCATTGTGTTCCAGAAAATGGAAAATCTCACAGTCCAAAATTGTACTTGCTCACAGATATTGGGCATTCAGAAAGATCTAATTGTTAGAGTAAATTTTTTTTTAAAAGATGGTTTTGTTCATTTTTAAAGCTGATTAACATGCTTGTGCACAATTGGTTAATAATTCAGGAAGGTGCAAGGATGGAGCAATTACCAGGCACCGTGTCCAATCATTCATTAACCTTCGGAAGTGAAATGTAGTAGAATAGTTCATGGGTGTTTGACCTCAGAAAGAACAAAGCAGTGCAAGTCTGTACAGCTATAGTGCAGTTTTAGATACATCATTTGCTAAAGTGCATTAATACTTTGGAATTCGTTCAGAGAAAGGTATGTTCTGAAATGCAAAGTGAGACACGCAATGCTGAATATGTTAACTTAGAAGAAAAGTAGGTTGAAAGCAAAATAGACCCCTGTGGTTGAATGGGGGGGAGGAGGTACAGTATATGCAAATTCTATCATTTTACTAACGTGTTCCTTTAACCACTTTGATTCAGTGAATTTCCTTTAAGATTATGATTTGCTGGTAATGCAATACCATTCTGTGCAACTAGTAGCTGTCAAATTAGTTAATTTTGCTGACCAGTAGTCATTTACAATGTGGTGTTACATAGAAATTGGTATGAACCTATAGGCAAGCATTACAGTGGGGGAGAGTTATGAATTTTAAGTAAAAAATATTTCAGCACCATTATAAGATGGATCACAATTCATTCTTGTTTTATTCCCAGAGGATTTTCTAGTTTTTGAAAGATGGCCATCTGCTGGTTTCTAATTTTAGGATGTTTATTTCATTTAGAATTTGAAGTTCCCTCATTTGAATTCAGATGTGGCGAGTTAGACAAAGATGAATTACTTGATTTCTAACCTGGGTGTTTGTACTGTACAGGGTGAAAGTGGCCTGCCAGGAAGAGATGGCACACCAGGGCAGAAAGTAAGTCATTTTATATAATGCAGATAGCTGGGTTTAAGGCCATGATGTTTTTTAGTGAGCATCAATTAAAGTTGCTCATTTACACATCTCTACTGTAGTGGGACAGAATTGATTATCTGTGTTCTTATTTTATAAGCTATAATCTAAGTACCTTTGCATGTGATGACTTAGAAGGATCCATCCTCAGTTGAAAATGTGGTGTTAGGTCTCACATCCATCATCAGTATATACACTGGTACCTTATATTGGCCTTGCAGGGTGTCTGTGGCTTCCTAGTTCGCAGTGTTCTCCCAACATCACTGTTTACTCCATTCTGTGTGACTAGACCGTACCCAATGAAAGTCAAAACCCGCCCTGGTAATACCTTGGGCTTTTTCCATTGTTTCCAAACACCTATGCACGTGTTGCAAACTTTATAACTATTAAGTGGAGGTTGGTTGTAGGGGATTCGCAGCCCATTCCTTAGTTAGAGCCTTCAGCATTTTGGGCATCGAGAGAGAGAGGAAGAGAGAGCCATCCGCAGTACCACCGATGCGGCAGAGAGGGTCTCAAGATGGCTGTGGCTCAAAGGAGGGGAGCCATGGAGTCATAAGTAGCTAGCCATCTGGACACAAGCTGGGATCTGATCAGTTCCAGCTGGGTCACCTGGAAGAGGGTGTATGATGTTGAAAGACCCAAAACACCCGATGATTCCAGGAAGATCACTGAAGATGTGTCCAGAGGCATCAGTAGATGTATGTACACAGCATTAAAATATTGTATATTGATTGCATTCAAGCTTTGCAATTAAATTTAAAACATTAATAATAAATCACATATCCTCACCTTTCACATGTGGATTGTTGATGCACCAGGTCCAGCTGGGATACACGATGAACCAGATGTGAAGTGTTGTCAGGGTCATAGAACTGAGATTGCTCGAAATGTGAGGTGGAGCAGGCAATTGGATGCATCCAATCTAGCTAGTGATGCACTGTTATGGAAGACTGCGATGTGAAAATATGCACCTTCGTCTTCAAATCCACACCAATGCTGGCTCACTACCAGCACGATCCAGCCAACACCTAAGGCTCCAGCCCAAGTTTAATTTTCCCACCGTTAATTCCATTTTGAATAAACGAGGTTGAACCACCCCATTCATAACCATTTGACCCTGAATCTCTCTAAATCTGAGTCCTCCTCTGGAACATTGCCTTTTTGATCAACTCGTATCTCTGCTCCTGATGCCTTCATCTGTTGTTACCTGCATTCTTCATCATCTCAGTTCATAATTGGCCAGAAACTCCAGCTTATCTGAAAGTTGGTTGGTTGCTTGAATACGATGCTGTTTCCCCATCACCAGTCACTGATCTGTACTGATTCCCTATCCACCACAGCTGTGCTTTCTGCAATCCTTTCCCTCCTTTCCTTCCTGCTTCTGTCACACTCTCCAACCACACACACACACACCCACCCACCCCGTTTTAAGGCCTTATTTAAAATAAAGCTGGTGGTAACCTAATAGTTCCCAGTTTTTCCCTGACAATGCTCCTTATAAATGGGAGCTATTGTTAAATACGTTTAATCTGTGGAATAATTGAAGGCACCTTTGGTTTATAAAATAAACCGCCATTCTAATTATGAACATCCATAGTTTGGTTTATATTGGAGCAACGCTTTCATTTTGCCAAACTGGAAGTTGCTAATCTCAGAGCACCTTACTTCCGTTGGCAAAAACCATGGCCCCCACCAGGACAGGTGTGGAGAGTCAATCCCCTCAGCTTTCTGCACACTCAAATTGACCTGCAACAAATACGCCTTTGATTGTGTAACCCTGAAGCTACAATTCCTCAACTGCTCCCAACATGACCTTGATAGAATTTAAAAGAAGGTTATTCTTGAATGGAGCTTTGTCTTCATGTCAGACTGTCTAAGATATTAACAAGCATTTAAATTTTTCTGACAATCTGAGACATTTAAACTCCATTAATGCTTATAAGAATGATAAAATAATTAAGTTCTTCAGAATATCATATAATGAAAAGCAGTTGTCACAATCTACAAGCCTGAAATAATAATTGAAGTCACTGAGCTCTCCATTCCTTCAAAAGACTGATCTCTTTCGTTGGACACTACATGGAATATAATTTTATAATTGCATCATGGCTCTCAGATTCGTATACACAAGCTGCTGAGGACCTACTGAATGGCAAATAGTTGCTCCGACACTACATGGAATGGCAACTATTTGCCATTCAGTAGGTCCTCAGCAGCTTGTGTATACGAATCGGAGAGCCATGATGCAATTATAAAGCTGTACCCTGTTTAGTTTTATTTTTGTATGTTACACTGTTATTCCAGTCAATAAAGAAGATTCTACTTTTTTGTACTACTACTTACAGCACCTCTACCTTCTTAGATGTCAGTGTAGATTCAGATGTCATCTAAAACTTGGACAGTCTTCTATAGATGCACAGTGAAGAATATACTGAACAGGTTGTATCATGGCCTGATACAGAAACACCAATGCTCAGGAATAGAAATGTCTACAGAAAGTGGTGAATACAGCACAGTCCATCACAGACCCTCCTCACTAATTAGATTAGATTAGATTATGAGGACACTCAGTCCTCGTTTATTGTCATTTAGAAGTGTATGCATTAAAAAATGGTACAATGTTCCTCCAGAAAGATATCACAGAAACACAGGACAAACCAAGACTAAAAACTGACAAAAACACATAATTATAACATATAGTTACAACAGTGGAAAGCAATACCTTAATTTGATAAAGAGCAGACCATGGGCACGGTGAAAAAAACAGGCTCAATTCCCAATAGCCCCATCATCTCACGTAGACGGAAGCACCGCAAACTTGCCGATGCATTGGAAGCACCCGACCACAGCCGACTCTGAGTCCGTCTGAAAACTTCGAGCCTCCGACTAGCCCCCCGACACCGAACACTTTGACCCCACCCCGGCTGCCGAGGAACAAGCAAAGCCGAGGACTCAGGGCCTTCCCCTCCGGAGATTCTGGATCACACAGTAGCAGCGGCAGCGAAACAGGCATTTCAGAAGTTTCTCCAGATGTTCCTCCGTGCTCTCACATCTGTCTCCATCAAATCAGGATTGTGCACGGCACCCTACTTGACAGATAACAGATGTCATTCATCAGAGAGGCTGCCGCAAACTGCGTTGCGCCGCCATCTTCTCCTCCTCCTCCTTTCAAGGAGCACCGATACAAGAAAGCAGCATACACCATAAAGTACCCCCACCATCCAGGTCATGCTCTCTTTTTGCTACTACCATTAGGCAGGAGGTACAGATCCCGCATCGTCAGGTTCAGGAACAGTTACTACCTTTCAATCATCAGGCTTCTGAATTGGCATGGATAACTTCATTCACTACAACTCTGAACTGATTCTAGCACCTACAGTCTCGCTTTCTACTCTATAATTCATTTTCTCAGTATTAGTTGTTATTTGCACAATTTGTCGTCTTTTGCACTTTGGTTGCTTGTTATTCTCTGTTTATGTTTAGTTTTCATATGTTCTATTGTATTTATTTTCCAATAAATTTCTGCACGAAAATGAATCTCAAGGTCATATATGGTCAAATATGCAGTATGTACTTTGATAATCAATTTGCTTTGACTTTAATTATCAGATGTGGATAAATAATCTTTATCCACATCTACAACTACAACTATGTAGTTGATCTACAACTGTTTAATGGAACATTTTGCTCTTTTAAAAGGGTGAAGTAGGCGAACCAGGCTCAGCAGCAGGTGGAATTAAAGGTGACTCAGGGTTGCCTGGACCTGTTGGCCCTCCAGGACAGAAGGTGGGTGGCCCTTTATTTATTGTTCCCTATGACACTTTTGAATTGTTATAATCAACCCTTAAAACTGTGAATATGACAAGCTGGGACTTGTGCTGCTTGAGCCAACTTTAGGAAGAAAATACAGCACCTTTCCTGATCTCAGGATATCTGAAAACTTATTGAAATTGATGGAGTTTTTTTGTGGTCATTCCTGTAACTTAGGAAATAGAGCATCCAATATGGTGTGAGGTCCACAAAAAAGTGGATGATAGCAATCTCAAATAAGAGAAATTTTGCAGATGCTGGAAATCCAAGCAACATGCACACAATGCTGGAGGAACTCAGTAGGTCAGGCAACACATATGGAGAAGAGTACAGTCGATGTTTCAAGCCAAAACTTTTCGTCAGGACTGATGGCAATCATCTGTTTGCTTCAGTGTGTTGGTTAATGGATATATGTTGGCCAGGACACTGTAGAAAATCCCACGAGAAGGGGAAATTGATAGTGGGTGATCAGGAGATGGCTGAAGCATTGAACGACTATTTTATATTGGTCTTCACGATGGAGGACGCGTCTAATATGCCAAAGAAAGGATATTATGGACGAAATAGGAGGTGAGGACCTCAATACAATCACTGTCACTGAAGAGATAGTGATGAGCAAACTAGAGGGCCTAAAGGTCCCCTGGTCCTAATGGGATGCATCTCAGGGTGCTGAAGGAATTGGCGAAGGTTACAGTAGACGCATTGGTAATCATTTATCAAAACTCTCTAGACTCTGGGCCGGTCCAGGAGGATTGGAAGACAGCAAATGTCACACCACTTTTTAAAAAAGGATGTAGGCAAAAGACAAGCAACTATAGGCTAGTTAGCTTAACATCTGTAGTTGGGAAAATGCTTGAAGCTGTCATTAAGGAAGAAATAGCGAAACATTTAGAAAGGAGCGGTTCCATTAGACGGACGCAGCATGGATTCGGAAAGGGCGTGTCCTGTTTGACAAACTTATTGGAGTTCTTTGAGGACATAATGAGTGCAATGGATAGAGGGGAACAGGTGGATGTCGTATACTTGGAATTCCAGAAGGTGTTCGATAAGCTGGATAGTGGATTGGTTAACCAATAGAAAGCAGAAAGTTGGTATAAATGGGTGTTTCTCCGGTTGGCAGTCAGTGGTGAGTGGGGTGCCACAGGGGTCGGTGCTGGGCCTGCAACTGTTTACCATTTACATTGATGATTTGGATGAGGGGACTGAGTGTAGCGTAACAAAATTTGCTGATGACACTAAACTGAGTGGAAAAGCAAATTGTACAGAGGATGCGGAGAGTCTGCAGAGGGATATAGATAGGTTAAGTGAGTGGGCCAACGTCTGGCAGATGGAATACAACGTTGATAGTGGGTGATCAGGAAATGGCTGAAAATCTATCATCCAATGTGAGATCATCCACTTTGGAAGGAATAATGGAGAAGCAGATTATTATTTAAATGGTGTAAGATTGCAGCATGCTATTGTGCAGAAGGACTTGGGAGTGCTTGTTCATGACTCGCAAAAAGTTGGCTTGCAGGTACAACAGGTTATTAAGAAGGCAAACGGAATGTTGGCCTTTATTGCTAGAGGGATTGAATTCAAGAGCAGGGAGATCATGCTGCAACTATACAGGGTACTGGAGAGGCCGCACCTGGAGTACTGTGTGAATTTCTGGTCTCCATACTTGAGGAAGGATATACTGGCTTTGGAGGCAGTGCAGAGGAGGTTCACCAGGTTGATTCCAGGAATGAAAGGGTTAACCTATGAGGAGAGATTGAGTCGCCTGAGACTATACTCTCTGGAGTTCAGAAGAATGAGAGAGGATCTTATAGAAACATACAAAATTTTGAAAAGGATAGATAAGATAGAAGTAGGAAGTTGTTTCCATTGGTAGATGAGACTAGAACTAGGGGACATTGCCTCAAGATTCAAGAGAGAAGATTTAGGACAGTGATGAGGAGAAACTGTTTTTCCCAGAGAGTGGTGAATCTGTGGAATTCTCTGCGCAGGAAAGCAGTTGAGGCTTCCTCACTGAATATATTTAAGATACAGTTAGATAGGTTTTTACATATTAAGGGTTATGGGGAAAAGGCAGGTAGATGGAGCTGAGTTTACGGACAGATCAGCCATGATCTTATTGAATGACGGGGCAGGTTTGATGGGCCGGATGGCCTACTCCTGCTCCTATTTCTTATGTTCTTATGTTGACTGTAGTTCCTCAAGTTGGTGCAGGGAGTAATTCACAGTCATATAGTTTAACATCTTATCCAAAGGATGGTATGTCTGATAGTGCTGTAGTACTGGCGCTAGCTGGGCTCAGCTGTCTGGATTCAGTACTTGAATTGAAGACCTGAGAGCGTTCCCTGTTATCTGCAGAGAGGAATTGTCCATTTCTGATGTATGGAACCTTTGGGGAGATGGCCTTTCTCACATATTTCCATCCATTCATAAATTTGACTTGGCAGTGCATTTAAATGTCATTGGTTCATTGCCTTTGTGACAGGTGTGAAGAATTTTAGCTGGTAGTTGAGGAACGGGTCATTAACTGACTTCCACTGTACCGGCTGGGCTTTTGGGAAAGGAGGGTTTCTGGGGGTGTGAAGGGCGGGAATGTCTCATGGACTACAAAGGGAGGATGCTTGGGGATAGGTTTTCAGGATTCTCACTGGAGCAGGCTCTGCTGAGGATCCTCAAAATGGGAAACCTGATGAGATGTTTTGGGAAGTGGTCCTGTTACCAGTTTGTGTCTGTTAGGGGATCAGGAGGGGTAGTCTGGCATAAGGGAGGATGCATCTTTCCAAGTGGAAGAACAGTACTGAATATTCCAGCCTCTCAGGAAAACCTTCCCTAAGGATCTTCCTCAACTGTCCCATATCTGATGACAGCATGCCATCTCCTCAGTCAGGGCAGGTTTCAATGCTTTAAGGATTCCTTCACTTGGCACTCTATGATATTTTCAAAAGCAGTATTAAGAGATTGTAAAAGAGAATATTTATTGTGTTAACCCTCAAGTAAGTTCTGGCAATATTAGTGTTAATGTGTTCTGGAATTTCTTACAGGGTGAAGCAGGGGAACGAGGCATGCAGGTGAGTTGGACATTGGTCATTGGTGACATTTACTGTGATGCAACTGTCTTTTAGTAATCAATTCCACAGAGAAAAGGCAAAAGAGCTGTTTTTCTACATCTGTTAAACTGGAAATTATATCTTTTGAAACAAATCTAACTGTGTCCATGACCCTTGTTGATATCAAAGCTGTTCAGTTTGAGTTGGAGTTTTATAGCGGAGGGCTGATTGAGCAAACAACTGGCGCGAGGGGAGAGGCCACAGTAAAACCAAGGGATGAGCTCTGGAGGAAGCTATACCGACAGACACTAACTTTTATACGCACACAGATGTCCATACATGTCCAAGACACATGCACAAACTGCTATGTACATACCCATAGACACACAATGTACATGCATATAAACCTCCCACAACCCACACATACACACCTCCTCCTCTCCCTTCTACACATCTCTACTTTCCCTCCTTCATCTATTCTCCAACCACCTCCTTCCTTCTTGCCTTTCTATATCCCTATCTGAGCTGGCACCCCCACTACTGCCCCACCCTTCCCTCTTATGTGCGAGCAAATATTTGTCTGATATCACAGTGTGCCTTCATGTTTGGGGCAACCAAGGAGCAAGCAGCCTGACGGCTGTGTATTTTTTCCCCATTGAGTTTACATTCAAAGCCCACTTGTTTATTTCCATTTAACACCACTGTGGCTTGTATATCATAAGTAATACATTATAAAACTGTGCAGGTTATAGACTCTGCAGTTACAATTGCTAATGGAAGATCACTAATCCTCCAGTTTACCCAGAGAATAAATCAAATGTGCTTCAATTATACAGACTGCTGGCTGGCTCTAACAATGTGTTGTTTAATTTCCCATGTCTGCTCTGTAGGGCCCTCCAGGTCCTAAAGGTGAAGCAGGAAAAACTGAGATAATTGACTATAATGGTAACATCAATGAAGCACTCCAGGTACGTGTTTTTCTAAGAGACACGTTGCTCAGAATATTAAGTTTTTTTTTGGTCCAATACTATTATTTATTTTGGAAACAGTCCAGGTGTTGTGTGAACAGGATCTTATGAATTAAATTATAAATGATGGAATCCCACACCATAAACAGAGATCATTGAATCCATTGTGTCTGTGACTGAAAGAGCTCTCTAATTAGTTCCTGTCCCGTGCTCCTCAACCCTGCAATTATATCCCTTTGCATGCATTTAACCAATTCCACTTGGAACATAACCATCATGCCTGGTTTCACCACTGCTTCCAGAGGAGTGTACAGAATACTTAATTCACTTCTGTGTAAATAGGACAAGAACACAAGCTGCCCAGGTTGACGGCAGTGAGGCTCTCTTCTGTTCCTCTTGAAAGATTGGGCATTCTAGAGGAAAAACAGGAATCCCACTCCTATTCCTCAATGAAGATGGTAATCATCTCCAGAGCTTTGCAGCTGCAGTCTCTGTTTAATGTGAATCAGATTCAGGTTTAGTATCATCGGCATATGTCGTGAAATTTGTTGACTTTGCGGCACCAGTACAATACAATGCACAATAATAGAGGGAAAAAAACCGAATTACAGTAAGTGTTTGTGTGTGTATGTGTATATATACAAAAATAGAAATAAAAAAAACTAGTGAGGTAGTATTAATGGGTTCAATGGACAATCAGAAATCAGATGGCAGATAGGAAAATCTTCTTCCTGAATCGTTCAATGTGTGCCTTCACACACCTCTATACCTCCTTCCTGATGGTAGCAATTAGAACAAGACATGACCTGGGTAATGGGGATCCTTAATGATGGACATCTCCTTTTTGAGGCATCACTGCTTGAAGATGTCCTGGATATTATGGAGGCTAGTGCTCATGGTGGAGCTGACTAAGTTTACAACTCTCTGCAGCTTCCTTTGATCCTATGCAGTAGTACCCCCTCCCCATAACAGACAGTTAGAATGCTCTCCACAGTTCATCTGGAGAAATTTTCAAGTCTTTTTGATGACATATCAAATCTTCTCAGACTGCTAATGAAATATATTGAGTCCAGGTTAGAGCCTCAGAGATATTGACACCCCAGGAACTTGAAATTGTTCACTCTTTACACTTCTAATCCCTCTATGAGAACTTGAGTGTGTTTCCTTGTCTTGCGCTTTCTGAAGTCAGCAATCATTTCCTTGGTCTTACTGACGTTGAGTGCAAGGTTGTTGCTGTGACACCACTCAACTAACTAAATCTCATGCAATTTATCCTGCAATTGAGATATTTTTAAAAATATGTAATACCCTGCCAAACACTTTACATTATGTATGTTGCAATAGTTTCAATACATTCATTGATAACTTGCAGATTATTAAAGAAGCTGCAAGTCACATTTCCTATTTCTGTTGGTAAGTGAGAAGTGAAACCAAGTACATTAATGATGTTACTTCATGTGCAAAATACAAATGGGACAAAAATCTGTGCTAGGCTGGATTGCCATAGGAAATGACCAGTGTCAGTTCCAGATGGGAATAGGAAATGAGTGTGGAATTGCATCTTTTGGATGATTTACAGGGACAAATCCTTTCATCTTTAATCCAGTATCTAGACTTGTGTTTCTTATTAACAGAGCCTTTGCTGAAAGCAGTATCCTCAGCCATGGTAATTATAGGTTCAAGGCCCAATCTAGAGACATGAGCATTAAATTCTCATTGAATTCTCCCACAGTGAGAATTAGGCCTCGTGCTCTTGCAGGGGAATGTAGAAGACGGCTTTGCTGTGAAGAAAAGAAAGGGAATTCTCCAAGGCGTCCCAGCCAATACTCATCCCAATCAACATCATGGTGTCTGGTTGTTAATCACATTCCTGTTTATGGGAACTTGTGCTCAGACTTGTTGTGACATTCTAAACATTGTACCAGTGACACATCATTGTTAAACATATTACAGCCTCATAAAAGCTGGGACAGTGATGCAAATCTTCCTGTCAATGTCCTTTTTATTTCATAGAATCAGAAATAATAGCATATCTTTTTGAGTTTGAGTAACTGAAGGAAACGATAATAATATCAGACATTGTTGCCAAAGGCAAAAAAAAATGCATGTACTTTTGGATGCAATGCTGCATGATTTTGCAGTCAACTTTTATGAACTTTACTATTTATGTGTCCAACATCTGCAGTGTCTTGAGTCTCCAGTTATGTTTCATTGTTTTGAGGAACTGATTATAACACGTATCATTTGTGTTTAGGGCCCTCCAGGAGCTCCAGGAAGGCCAGGTCCACCGGGCCAGAAGGTACATTTTCACCTTGTTCAATGACTCAAAGCCAACAGTAATGATTTCAACTTCTTTTGCAACTTAGCCACTTACCATCAACAGTACAAATCCGGTTCCCAATGTATTTTCTCCCAAGATACATCACATCTGCATAAACTAAAAAAAAACCTTACCTTTTTGGTGTGAAGAAAAGTTTTCATAATAGCAGATACAAACCTTTCTTTTCTGGCATTGCATTGAATTTGTTGTGTGTGATGAGGATTTACACTACAATGCCTTAAATGTCATGAAAAGGTATTATATTGTTGGCATTGCGCAGCTAAAATGAATTTACTGATAAATTATTCTGTTTTGATAGGGTGAAGTAGGCTTGCCAGGTGTACCTGGACTTGATGGAGAAAAGGTAATGTTTCTTTTGAAGAGCAACTGTACTTGTGGTGCCCGTTTAAGATTCACATGATCTCATTTACGTGCATCTATTGTTATGGCCATGAGAGTTTCTCTTGATAATGTGGTCTACTTCTTTCAGGGCCCTCGTGGTAAAACAGGTGATACTGGACTAATTGGTCTACCGGGCCCACCAGGACCTGAAGGGCCAAAGGGGGAGGCAGGAATTATGGGATTCCCTGGGCCTAAAGGAGACAAAGGAGATATCGGCCAGATTGGATCACCTGTAAGTCCAAGCCTTCAAAATCTTATTTTAGTTACACCTTCTTGGATTTATAAAAAAATAACACTAGTGTGTTTAATCTCCATCCTATTCAATATTTTCATAGCTGTATGCTGAAGATTTTTATTTTATAATCATGCAAGGACATTAATTTGCTGATTGATTTTAAAGTCAATTTGTGGAAACAGTTCAGCACAAACCAGCCTCCTTTCCATGACGAAGGGTCTCGGCCTGAAACGTCGACTGCGCCTCTTCCTATAGATGCTGCCTGGCCTGCTGCGTTCACCAGCAACTTTGATGTATGTTGCTTGAATTTCCAGCATCTGCAGAATTCCTGTTGTTTCCTTTCCATGAACCCTGTCTCCGCTTTTCACTGCCTTGGTAAAGCAACCAACACAATGAGAGACCCCACCCACCCCAACTATTCTCTCCCCTTCCCCGCCATGCCCCTGCAAACTACAAAAGCCTGAAAGCATGTGGTTTCATCCCATTGTTAGTAGACTCTAGAATGAACCTCTTGTATAAGATTGACTCGACATCACAATCCACCTCATTACGACCTTGAACCTTATTGTGTGCCTGCACTGCACACTCTCTGCAATGTTATATTCTATGTTTTGTTACTGCTTTTCCATTGTACTACATCGATGTACTGATGTGATGAAATGGTCTGTATTGAAGGCATGAAAAACAAAGATTTGCAATGTACCTTGGTACATCTAACAATAAAAAACCAATTTAGCAATCTGAGTTTATTGTCATGTGTACGAGTATGGTGATGGTACAGGTACAATGATAGAACTTGTTTGTAGCAGCATCACCGGCACATAGGTAGAGACAACGTATAGAATGGGAGTATGTAAGTTATATATACAGTAATCTGTACATAAAATTATACTATACAGAGAGAAAAAAATTAATTGCTGGCATGAGTGATTTATCTAAAAAGCACAATATATCTTTCTTGTATTAGCGGCTGTTCAATTGATCACGTGGTATCAGTTGTCAGCATGAGGCAAATGATGTTTTTGAAATGGCTTTAGATTATTTAAGTCCCATTTTGAAACAATCCAGTATGCAAAAGCTTAAAGAGCAGCACTTGAAGTAGCCCCAATGCCTTGAGGTAATTTTATTGTGTGTTATGTGTTCAGGGTTTGGATGGGCCGACAGGTGAAAAAGGAGAAAGGGGTGAGCCAGGGTTGCAAGGCCCCCCTGGGCTACCAGGTCCCGTCGGACTTCCAGGTTCAACCGTGAGTATCTTTAGTTACTTGACACATTGGGATCCAAGAGATCTTGAGGAGTCGGAGTAGTGCCCATGAACTCCCTGTCCAATCCTGTTTAAGTAGCCGTCACATTTAACCTCTAAGCTCTTTGACTTCTGGCCCGTTTAACACCCGTACCCCTTCCACATGCCTTATTTAAAACCTTGTCTGTTTGAATCCTTCACCTCATTAGAAGTTACATATCACAATTTGTAGCCATGAACGTTCTGTTGATGTTTAGAGCTGAGTTCATCTTCCTCTGAAGGTCAGTGCAGGCATGAGGGAGAAGGCGTGTTGTGAAAACTTTGACATCCCATGGTCCAGGAAGTGGTGATTGCACTGATATTTTCTTTGAGGATACCTTATGAGAAACTGGTTATTGATGTCAATACAGAGAATATCATTCACTTAATGTGCATTTGGTGTCCAGCCAGAGACACAGACTCCCCATTATCATCTTCAAGTACCAAAAGAGCAAGGACAAGTTTATCCTCATCCAGTCTGATCTACCTCCAATAACTGCAGCAGGAGCAAGGCCAGTGCTAGCTGTTTGTTCCCACTGTGCTACGTGAGGCCATAGCTGAGTGATGTGTATGCTAAAATTATGCTTCACTACTTGGACAGGTATAGAAATGTGGTCCTGAGGACATCGTATTATCAGATGGCAATTGTTAATGAATCGCTGATACACGATATAAATTTGGCTTTAATCTGCATCCTATAATTGCACTATAACAGCTTCTGCACACTGGAAGTAAGAACTTGTGTTGTTATGAAGTCTTTCAATACTTCAACACTCCTGGGCAATGAATTATATTTGAACTAGCTTTTTTTTTAATGGAAAACTGAAACATAGTGCACATATTCATAACGTCTAGCTTGTTTTATTCTCAAGAATGGCTCAGCTGCTTTAAGCATATACTGCCATAAAAATAAAGATAGTTCCCACAGCTATTTTGCTTATACCTCCTTCCACCCGTTTCTTGGCACAGAAGTCTGGAGTTAATATGAAAGGGCATTGAAAAAGAGGTTATTCGTCCATCAGGTATTCTGCCATTTTGAAAAAAAAAATTCCAATTATTCGTCAAATCCTGCATTCTCCCAATGGCCCTTCAAATTCCTGTGCTTCACACTTTTAACCCATTTCTGAAAATGGCCTTTGTGACTTTAGGGGATACAATCCAGATGAGACTGAATCAGAGGACAGCTTTAGATGAAACTTGAAGCAAATTATAAAAAAGATAATGCAATGTTTGCAATTCTGAAACATCAGATGTATTTTAACAATCTAGCTAAAGTCTAAATAAGACACAACTCTAATATAGCCTTCAGGGGGCTAACTGTAGTCATTTAGAAGGATTTGCATCCTGTCATCAAACTTTGAATGTCTTTAATGTTGAAATATATCTACTAACCTTTTGTTTTTAAGTCACAATCTGTAGCTGTGACCACATGTGTTTCTTGAACCACTTCAAATCTTGCCTGGGGTCCACACTAATAGGTGGCTGTTCTTTTTGCAGGTTAACGGGTCACCAGGACTACCCGGGCCACAGGGCCCTCCAGGTCAAATGGTAAGCCTCCTTTCATTTAAATTGAGATGAAAGAGCAGAAAGAAGTTGGCATGACATCTCATACTCCAAAACCCAGTATAACCTTAAACTGAAGGGTATCTCATCATCAGAGGGTGATTGTTAATACATCACTGATGTAAATTTGGATTTAGTCTCCATCCTTTTGATTACATTTATCAACTGCTTGCTGAAAGAAAGAACTTACACTATTAATGAAGGCTTTCAAAACCTCAACACTTCAAGGCAATGAATTATATTTGAACCAACTTTTTATGGAGCACTGATACATTATGCACATGTAGATCATGCGTGTTGATAACACACCTAGATTGCTTCATTCCCTAGAATGGATAGGCTGTTTTAAGTATATCATATCCGAGTCTTTTATAAGGCATTAGTCAGAGGTACAAAGGGACTTGGGATTCCTTGTGCAGGATTCCCTAAGGGTTAACTTGCAGGTTGAGCCATTGGTAAGGAAGGCAAATCCAATGTTAACATTCATTTTAGGACTAGAATACACTATAAGAGCATTATAGTGTATTATAAGGCATTGGTTAGACTGCATTTGGAGTATTGTGAGCAGTTTTGGTCCCCTTATCCAAGAAAAGATGTGTTGGCATTGGAGAGGGTACAGAGGAGGTTCATAAGAATGATTCCAGGAATTAAAGTGTTAATGTATGAGGAGCATTTGATGGCTCTGGACCTGAACTCGAAGTTTAGAATAATGATGGGAGAATCTAATTGAAACTTATCAAATATTGAAAGGTCTAGATAGAGTTGATGTGGAGAGGATGTTTCCTATAGTGGGGGAGTTTAAACCAGAGGGTACAGCCTCAGAATAAAGGATGTCCCTTTGGAACAGAGATGAGGACAAATTTATTTAGCCAGACGATGGTGAGTGTGTGGAATTCATTGCCCCGTACAGCAGCCAAGTTATCGGGTGTATTTAAAGCGGAGTTTGATAGGTTCTTGTTTAGTAAGGGTGCCAAAGGTTATGGAGAGAAGCAGGAGAATGGGCTCGAGAGCAGCAATAGAGCAGCCATGATAGAAAGCTACAGCAGACTTGATGGGGTGAATGACCTGATTCTGTTCCTGTCTTACGGTGTTATGGTCTTAACATGTGTTAAAAACAGCAATATGTTAATACATCATCGAGTCACTGTCATTCCAGCTGATCAGCCAGATGTGTCCACGCTGAACCTCTCTACATCAATTTAGTCAGTCCCATAGCCCTACAGGTTTATTCCCCTCAGGCCCCAATCAGATTTCTTTCTGAAATCCCTAATGTCCTGACTTCAACCACTCTAGTAGGCAGCAGGTTTCAAGTCATTACCATCTACTGCCTGAAAGAGTCCTTCCTCAAATACCCTTGTACTTCTTCCTCAAACTCTTAAATTTGTGACCTGGAATCCTAGTGTCATCAGCTAATGACAGTGGTGTTTCTCTGCCTATCTGATCTAAACTTATCATCATCTTAGACACCTTATCACATCTCCTTTCAGCTTCTCCTACTTGAAGGAGAACAGTCCCTTCTCCAGCAACCAAACTGTGTAACTAAAGTCTGTTAGCCTTGAAACCATTCTGATAAATACCTCCTGAACTCTTGCTAGGACCTTCACATCCTTTCTGAAGAGTGGTTTGAAATTTTGCGCTGAGACTGTAAGACAAAGGAGAAGAATTAGGCCATTCAGCTCATCAGGTCTGCTCTGCCATTCATTTATGGCACATTTTGGTATTAATTTTATCAAAAAGTATTAAGTTTTGAGTAGAAGTGAGTGTGTGACATTATACTCTGTATGAAATATTCATTGTTTAAAATTATGTTTCTGATCTGTTCTGTCCAGGGACCTCATGGCCTTCCAGGGACAAAGGTAATTTTAATTATTGTTGAACTACTGTTACAGTAGTATACTTTGTGTGATGCAAGAGATTACTTTCAGTGGGACCTTCCCCCTGTTTGTTCTTCAGATGAAACCTGTGGATTGATAAGAATAGAAAATATATTTGATCTTTGACCTGTAATATGTGCTGCAATAAAGGTTGAAGGGGAAAAAATTTGAGGAACACACTGGAGTAGTATTTGTCAGCTCCTGAATGACAAATGTTTTGGCCAGAAATCCACAAGCTTTCATTGTCCTCACCATTTCAACAGTTGGCTTTCATTACCCATTTATACGTTGTATTCTAATATGATATGATGTGTAAAATATTAATTAAAAAGGTGATAATTATAATAGCCCAACATATTTTTGACAGAATATGGTATAATGTTCACAAATATTAGGGATTATTTTGCTGTCTGAATGCTAACACAAGCTGATAAGCTTCAATATCTATCTTAACCTTGTTGTTACTTAATTTGTTTTCCTTTTAATTTACCAATTTACACATTGAGTCAATGTTTTACTGTACAAATCACTTTGCCATCTACATTATATATTGAGAATGTTTTTTAAAAAAAAAACTCTGCAAGTCAGGCAGACCAAATCCTGGAGAAAAATCTTTGGTCTGAAAGATGCACTCTACCTCTCTGCAAATTCTGCGTAACCTGAAGGGCACTCGGTATTTTCTGTTTTTATTCATTTGCCAACAGAAATTTGTGGCAAACTGTCAGAAGTGTAGTTTGTACATATTAGCTGGTATACCTTTTCAGTATGAACACTTGGATTTCAAAGTGTGATTCCAAAATTTGTAAACATTAGAATGTTACTCACTAGTTTTGTCTGTAAATCAGATTCATTTCATATGATGCATATGACATTGTAAAAGTCAATACACTGCAGTTTTCTCATTGACGTAGGGCGAGCCTGGGTCAGAAGGTCCCAAAGGTGATAGAGGTGATCGAGGTCCCCTGGGACTGCCTGTAAGTACTACTGCTGTCAATCTGTACTTCTGCCTTGTATCTGCCACTTTGAGACACCGAGGCATGAGAGTGTAATTAACATAGTCTTCAAATCAGATTAACTCAGTAGACAGCTAATTTGATATAAATTATCTAATGATAACTTGTGTGTGAATGCACGTTAGACTCAAGAATTTAAAACCAATAGACCAGGGGTTCCCAGCCTTTCATATACAATGCCATTTAGCAAGGGGTCCGTGACCCCAGGTTTGGAACCCCCTGTAAAGGCAGAGCAGTTTGGGGATTTGTATTCTGCTGTACAGTCAAGTGACCAGGTCCAGAGGTGAACATCTGTCTACCCAGTTTCCAACTCCACTCCGAACTCAATCTCCTCTGGGGAGAAACTGACCTGGTCGCTTTTATTCTGCCGAAATCCACCATTGCTTGTCAAACCTTGGATTGTTTTAGTGGTGCAACCCTCTCACTCACTTTTTCCATAAAACTGAAGAGTAAAATAAAACAGGCATCATGTACTGTTTGCATAGGATAGACAATAACTGGAGTTTTGAAGAGGTAAAAAAGAATTATGGTAGGTATGAAGTTAAGGACCTCGAGGATTGGGGGAAATGGTGCAAAATAGGAAGGCAGAGGAAAGGAATCAACAGTCTAATTTCCAGGGATTGATACTGGGGGTATTTAACAGAACAGGTGGACCTAAAACATAACCAGAGGCTGAATCTTTCTGAATCAGTATCCACAACATGAATCAATAGAGATGTACCATAATGGCCAGCTTTGGTGAAGAGAAGGGACCTGTGATCATTAAGAACAAAGCCATAATTTTTAAACTTGCATCATCCAAATGCTCTACTGCAGAGACCTCAGTCTTTGGCTCAACAGCTGAAATTCCTTTGATCAAAAAAAATTCAGTTCCTCCTGCATTCCCCAAATGATTTATGTGGCTTGGCTTCTTAACAGAGATGACAAAGTTGAATTGAAAGTCTCAGGAACAAATCAAAGCTAAGGCATGAAATCCTGGAACATAACACTTACTTTGGATTTCACTGATTCATTTTTTAAAGATCAAGGAGCTTTCAAAATTTAATGACAATCTTTAATCACCATAACGATAGTACTCAGAAATGATCAATATTAGATCATTCATCCCTCAAGCCTACTCTGATCTTTAGTGAGATTACATTTAGTTCCTTTATCTTTCCTGTAAAATTTCCCCATATCTGCCAATCACATATGTTGTCACAAAACTATTGAACTGACTTTTGAATGCATTGAGCACAACACCCTGCTGAATAAAGTCAAGTCTCTGCATTTCCACTCTAAGTGGCCAGCCTCTTCTCCAAGGATAATAGCTCTAGATTCTCCAGCCAAGGGGAGCAATCTCTCACAGCATCCAACTTGCCAAGCCTATTCAATATTTCTCAGTGGAATCAGCTTAACACCCTTCCAGAGAGCTCATGCCCATTCTGTTTATAATGTCAATAACAACAGGGATGATCGTCACTTCTAGATGATCAAAAGAATTTGAAGAATAGGCAGATGGAAGCACAGGCACAAGCTTTAAGGTCATTGCTAAAATAGAAGAAATGACCATGTGAATGTACTAAGCATTAAAAGTCACAGTTGCATAGTGTGTGTGTGATGAGATCAACATTAAAATAACTTCTTTCCTCCTGCATCAGGTATTTTGCTATCCATTTTATAATGGATAGAATACAGGGCTGTATCACCAACATTGGCATAATTCATTATTGATATAATGTACATGTATCATAATTCACTTTCAATCACATGGCGTGCTGGTCATACTCACTCTTTGCTAATTGTGAAGATTTGGCATTTGGCTTTTTCAGCTAGTACCAGTGACAGTTTCAGGAGTTTCCTGCTCTGACAAAACAGGTAACTCTTGGTAACTATGATGGCAGTTCCACTGAAATTTTCATGATTAATTTTTTTAAAAATTGTAACCTTGAAATATTTGATTGTATAGTTTGGTTTCTAAAAGATTTCTTGTGTGCTGATAGACATGTCAAGTCTTCATCCCTTTCAACATTATGTCATCACCTTTCATTGAGTTATGCCAACATGTGTCCCTTTTCACTGCTACATTCATTTCTTCCCCACTGTTCTTTCCACTTTTAACACTTCATACACCAGGGTGCTTCTGGCTTAGATGGACAGCCTGGGCCAGTGGTGAGTTCTGTATGTCCATTGTCTAGATAGTTTGTGCCTGCTGCACTGCCGTTGGACTGCATTGTGAATTTAACATGGCTGGAATCCATGCCTGTACAGTGGACCGTTACCATTGTAAATGAAGCATGAGAAATATGCCAGTGCATGCAACTGCTTAATTAACCTTTTGGTTTATCATTCGGATTAGGATATGCTTAAGTAATGTGATTGTCAAATGGCTACAAGTATTGCAGCCACAGTGTTGTAATTCTGGTAAATCAACAAATGTAGGAGGCAAAAAAAAATTGAAGTGCTTTAAAACAAAATTAGTTTTTTTGAGCAGCACATTGTTTTGGTTATATGTTTGACATTATCAATAGTCCTACATTTTCATATACCAAAGCAAGCTGTGGTTTACAGTAAATCTATTCTGTCTTAGTAGGTCTGAAGCATTTAATGTTGATGTGTAACTTGGGCCTGTAATCTCACTGAGTTATACTGACCAAAGTGAACCCTTCAAATTAGAGTGTAACACACCTCCAGGTTGAATGATTTGTTACACAGATTCTCAAATCATTGGGTTGAAATTCCAGTTCGGTGGACTAGAGAGGGTAAATTCCAGTTCGGTGGACTAGGCATGGCTCATTTTGTACCATCACCCTTGCTAATTTTCGCTCCCTTTAAGATTCTCCAATGACATATATGGAAACCCATTGCTACACTAAACGGCTGAGATTACACACGTTGCCCGCATAGACTTTGATAGTGCACATTCCATCCATTCACGCAAGGTAGCATTGATGCTGATTGGTTGAGAAAAATCATGAGGTATACCCCAAGAGGGACAGTATGCGCCCTTGGGAGGTAAACTTTGCAAAAGTGTTGAGCTTACTAGAGCAGCTCCCTTGTATGTGACCAATTGAATGGTCCTAGCACTAGGTACAAGATGAGCGCAAGAGACATCTCACCTCCCGTTAACTGATTCCCTTTAAGAACAAAACTAGCTTTTATCAGCATTGTTTTGGATTTCTTCATTCACTGCAAAGTGTACCTTTCTGTTCATACTTTCTTTACCAAGTAAAGCTCCCCAATAATCTTTGTCTATGGAGGATCACTGTGAGGTCAATAGAAAAAGTCGCAGGAGGGTTTGAGCTCCTGTCAGCAGAGAGAAAGTACACTTCACAGGCAAGCTTGGTTTAGGAGGTTCATGTCCAGTGCAGACACCTGAGCAGTAGTTCATATCTTTGAGCATTTGCTAACCTGAAAATATAGACACACCCTGCTTTTTAGCTGGTTCTTACCTTTCTCAGGATTATAGATTTTAACCATGGATACCACTAATATTTTCAGTTGATAATACTTCTTTTAGTAAAATAAGACTGAACATAAACACAGCTGTTCAATTTTTTTAATATTGAAAAATCACTAACAGTGTAGACTGGGGCTGAACGATTTTTTTTGTGTCTCATGCTCTCTTGAAGGCACTGTGATTTTTAAGGAAATGTCAGCCTATTAGTGCTGGGATTACAGTGAAAAATGTAGAATTAGCCCAATTCTATAAATTAGTGACTGTCGTCCTGAGCCCTTGAGCCAAATCCAGCAGACAGCATCAAGCTTCCAGAGTGGAGACTGAGTTAGTCCCTTCTAGTCATGTCAGTAGCTCAATATGTAGATTTTTCCAGGGTGCTGGAAACTATCAGAGTGCGTACATGTCACCACATACAATCCTGAGATGCTCTTTCCTGTGAGTGCATTGAAAGTCTCCCTAATCTGTGATCCTCAGCCTCAGAATATCTGGCCGTTACCATTGCTCACACACACACACACACACACACACACACACACACACACTCACACTCACACTCACACTCACACTCACACTCACACTCACACTCACACTCACACTCACACTCACACTCACACTCACTCACTCACACACACACAGTACGCTGCCTAAAAAAAAGTCAATAGAACTGAATTACTGAAGCAGTTTACAATGTATTTAACTGCTGTCTGATAATCCATCACCAAGAACATGTTTCCAGCTTTAAGTGTGTTGCATTGTCCCGCAATAGTCGGAACATTTTCTACCCTGAATCAATGCGATAAAATGTGTATTAATCCCACAGTAAATAAAAGTTAATAAAAGCTGCAAATAACGTAAATCTGAGATACGAAGAGAAAGTTGTTAGAAACACTCAACAAATCAGGCAGAGGATCAAGAAACAGAAATCTCAATATTGCCCTTTCATCAAACAGAGGGTTTCAGTGTCTCTCTCCACAAACGCTGCCTGACCTGCTGGATAGTTCCAGCACTTTGCGGATTTACTTCACATCTCTTAAAAAGCTGTGACAGCTTGTTAACGTCAATGTCCCTGTACTGACTGAACTACAGATCTTTTTGCTGCTCCTTCACATAAAGTTATCAGCAATACACAGGGGGCACGCAGAAGCACTCTTGTGCTCCCACAGGCACCTGATTCACAAAAAACGGGGAGGGTCATGCAGCCTACATTTACACCCAGATAAATGGCAATTAAACAGCCAGTTCTTCTTTTTATCTTTACCTCCTTTTTATTCACTCGCCTTTCCTGAGAAAAGAGGTGTTTGATTGTGTTTGTGTCTTGATGTGGAACAGAGGACTATCATGCCACAAAATAATAGTATTAAGTCTCCTGGTTCACCATTTCTAAATTCGCCTGTTTGGCCATGTTGAAGATGCAAGACGAGGCAAATACAATTGGAGGACAGATTAACTCGAGGCACTGCCTCCATTTATATGTTGTCCTGATCCTGTTCATTCTATTGGTGGAAACCAAGGCTTATGTCACCAACAGAAATGCCCCAGTCCTACTAAGAGAGCGCTACTTAATTTTCTTTAGGCTGAGCAACTGGTTCATGTACTATCCTCTTAATGATTTAAGTGCCCTTCTGCTCGAATGCTAGGCCTTTTTTGTTAATGGTATTGTTGCAAGCAAACAGGACTAGGTAGTGTGCTGTTCTTAAATATATAAATATATTCATTTCTATGTAGGGTGTACCAGGGCCAGCAGGACCAAAAGGAGAAAGGGTAAGAGTGAGACAAAATGTGGGGCATTGGGCTGAGGCAATTACAATTGCAAACTTCCAATGGATGCTGCATAGAATAGTAACTAGTCGAATGAAAATGCTTATGGCCAATATATTAATTCCAGGTGATTTTTATATGCAAATTTTTTTGGTATGTATTGTGATACACACATTGTGAGGGGTTGCTATAGATGTGGATGAAGCCAGGAATTAACAGTAATGAATGTATTTTACGATATATAGTGATTACTTGAACGGTGCATGCATTACAATGAGAAGCACCATTTCATAATGATAATCATTCATTAAACCTGTACAGGTGCAATGATACAGGTATGCAATCGAAAAACCTCAATACTATGTGGTAGCCTGCATCTTTTCTTTGTTCAGATATAAATGGCTTGCAAAACAGAACAAGTATCAGATTTATGGAAGTCATAATCAATGTCAGATCTTCCATCACTGGCATGAGATTTGCAGCCATTTTTGTCTGTTTAATTGATGGTGCTTTTGATTTCATGGACAGAAAAAAGAGGGGAGAGATCTCAGACAATCTGACATATGACCTGTCACTCTCTCTTCCTCTGTCTCTCGTGTTCAGAATCAGAATCTGCTTAATATCACCAGCAAATGTCATGAAATTTGTTGTTTTGTGGCAGCAATACATTGCAATACATAGTAATAAAAAAACAAATTACAGTAAGTATATATACAAATATGTAAGTAGTGCACAAAGAGAGCAGAAAAATACCGAGCAAGTGTTTGTGGCATCATTGCCTATTCAGACATTCAGTGGTGGAGGGAAAGAAGCTGTTCCTGAAACATTGAGTGTGTGTCTTCACACTCTGTATCTCATGAGAAGAGGGCATTTGCTGAGTGATGGAGGTCCTTAATGATGGATGCCATCCCTCCCTCTCTCCCTCTCGCCCTCTCCCCCTCTCTTTCACTCTTCTCCATCAGACTCTTCTGAACTCACTTCATTATATCTCTTAGTCTTTCCCTCACTCTACTCAATTACTCCTCTCCCATTTTTAAATTCCCTTTCCCTTCTCTTTTCTCAATTCCATGAGGCAGTAACATCCCATCATTGTCACCCATGTGAAGCTGTAGTTTTTTTTAAAGTTGATCCTTGAATAAACAGATAGCCAAAGGCAGAAGGCTCAACCAAGTGGCAGTGTTTGAGTTCGACAATATATCAGAGACATACACTGATTTGCTTTATTATTATTGTCAAACATACAGAGACAAACCTTGTTTTGCACACCATCCATATGGACCATTTAATCAGTGCATTGAAGTCGTACAAAAGAGAATAATAACACAATACAGAATAAAGTGTTCCAGTTGCAGTGCAGGTAGGCAATAGTATGTGATAGAAAACAATTCTTTAAAGGCCCCCTGTACACATTCTGCATATACTTCAATAATCCATTACATTGATTTAGACAACATACCACATACCATGAATTATTCTGAAAAAAAAATCAGTGCAAGTCAACAGATATACATGAAAACTGGCAGAAATCTTTGGTTCTGGTCTTTATAAAAGTACTTAAAAAGGTGAAGAGGTCACTTACCACACATTAAGAGAAAGTGAAATGTAGAGTTTGATTGTTGAAACTGTGGAGGTAGAAGCTGTAAATTGGTAACTTTTCTCACCCCTGTGTGGTCATTAAATATTTACTGAAAGGCTTTCTTAGAATGTCTTAAGGATCTGCTTTAGGAGCCGATTTTCCAGGCACATTTTTATCTTGTTGACATTAAAGAAAGCCATATGTACTGTATATCAATTACACTACCACAGCAGCACGTTTGGAAGATAACTGTAACTGTTCTCTCTGACTTCAATTACAATGCATCTAGTTCATCTCCAGTCAGGAACCTTACATAAAACCGCATCCAAGAATCTGAAGCATTGAGGCCTGCTCTATCCAGACTTGTCAGGATGAAGTGAACTTTCAAGCAATATTGAGAGTAGGATGGATGGAAGACAGCATGAGTAAAATTAGGTAGTGCTAGCAACAAATTGGGGTTTGAAGCCCATCTTTGGATTGAACAGGACATCAACAATTTAGATTCCTGGATTGAATTTCATGTGCATTTCCTTTTGGATGTGAACAACATAGATTCAATACCTTCAATACTGAGCACTGTGAATCTTCCACTTGTTTCAAGTTTTACCTTTAGTAGGAAGTCACAGACACAGTTATAAGTATGACCGAGAGGACTAAAACTGAGTGTCCTATGTGGCTTTCTATAATGTCTCCAAGACAATAAAAATGTAAAATTCAAGAGCACTACAGAACACCTCAAGACTTACTGAATGTGTCAATGGATTGGGTGAAGAACTAACCATTCAGGACCTTATATTTGACATAACTGTATCTTTTTCCTAATCTTTCCCCTAAATTCCATATTACCCTTGTTTAATTAAACAGTATGATTCTAAAATCAATTAACTGGTGAAAAGATAGCTGCACTTCCATTGCCCTTTAGGTGTAGAATCATTTCTCTACTTGATCCTTATATAATTATTCAGTAATATCTCAGTAGTAAGTCCACATTCTGGACATTCCCCCAGTGAACATGGTTTCTCTCTAATCTATCAGTTTCTTAAAACTAACTTGAAAACATCAATGAAATTTGCTATAATCTAGAAGTACAGAGAACATAGCCTTAGTTTCTATAACCTTTGTTTTTGGAGGTTGTCTATCTTTCTGTTAAATCACTGACACACTTCATTCAGGGTCAATATATCTTCCAATGGTAACATGCCTGGAACCACTCACAACACCTCCAGGTGTTCTGTAATCATGCATTTTTATAGAACCTAACATCTAACAACAAGAACACCAAACGTCTGAAAGCAAAGACCAGCATTCCATCGGCCTTTTTGTTTATTTTAACAATAGAGAAGGAGGACATTGTGATCCCTATGGGAAAGCAGGTCAAAGGTGTGCAGGTGGAACATCAGGAAGATATGTAATATTATCAGTAGCATCTCCACTTGAGGGGAGAATGAACAGAGATGATTGTAGCAACACAATAAAAGTGACCACCTAATCTCAACTTCACGAAATTCATGCTGAAGTGATCAAGTCTTTAAGAAGTAAGAAAGATACAGTATCTGAAGAGCAGTGTTCGTAAAACATAGGAGCAGAACTAGGTCATCAAGTCTGCTCCACCATTTCATCATGACTGACTTATCATCCCTCTCAACCACATTGCTCTGCCTTCTCCCCGTAACCTTTGCCACCCTTACTAATCAAGAACCTTTCAACCTGTACTTCAGATATGGTCAATGACTTGGCCTCCTGAAGGATCCATTGATCCTTGAACCTTACAGACTAAGGTAGGTTATGGAGATGCCCAGCTGTCATGGAACAAGTATCCCAATTTGAAGTAATTAATCAGAAATGAGGTTGGGGAATGGAATGACAGTAGCCGAAGGAAGCAAGCAGCCAAACACTGCATCCAGTGGTCATTAAGTATTGAATGGAAAGATAAAGGTGAGGATGAAGTCTGGAGAGGTGGGTGTTATTTCATGCTGTAATTTCAAAACCAAAAACACATAAGCAAGGAAGCAGAAGAAAATTGCCAGATTCGGTGCAGGTGTGTGTACTCATCAGTTAATGCAAAACATAAGATATTATATTTTAAAAATCTTCAGGAATTCAAGTCTGATAATCACTTAATGATAACATCTTGTTTCATGGAGTTCCTTTCTTCTTCAAGCACAATTGCTCAGTTCAGAAAGATGCCTTTGAAGTATAAAACAACGAGACATCATTGAAAAAGAAATTGCATTTGGATTAAACTTTAAAATTATTTTGTTGTTTTTGATGTCACAATATCCAGTTTATAAAACATCAGCATATGTTCAACCACTGTGCACTTTTCCCCTTCCTCCTCTATTTTTCTGCTTGAGTTGGTTCCAAGCACCCGAGGACCCTTCAAAGTGTGGTACAAAGTGTTACTTTACTTCTGTTTAAACGTACCGTGGGTTAACAGTAAAGAATCATATTCTGGAAGAATTGGAGAACTTTTATTTACAGTAATAAACAAACACGTGTTAACCCAGCCATGTGCTGGAACATTCTGGCAATCCCGCACATGCTCACTGCTCTGTCCTATCATGTACTGGCACATCATTGCATGTGATATCACCACATCTTCCTTTCCTTAAAAAGAAAAACAATTAACAATGTTAATCAAAACACATCTACAGTATATCAGATAACTGAAACTCTGAAGTTGGCTCTTTCTTAAAACCTTTGCGATTCTTTCTTAACACTGCTCCGTCCTCTGTTTGGACCAGGTATGATCTGGTCTGTGTCCATATGTTCCTTTTATCTTGTATTCTCACTGTATCTCCTTGTCCTTCAGACAAACGTCTCCCTAGATCAGTAGATTCACATTCCACTTCCATTTGTAATGAAATATGAATCTTCTTTTCTTCATCTAATTCATTCATTAACTATGTAATCTCTTTTTTATGCTGAGACTTCATCATTTCAATAATACTTCTCAATTCCTTCACTTGTGCTTTCACTTCTTCCTTATACTGTGCCCACTGTGAACGTCCTTGCTCTAGACAGTGATGAAACTGAATCTCATATTCTCTCAGTGTCTCTTTCATTAGCAACCTCCTCCTGCCATTGATCTTTCATATCATCAATTGCCTTCTATTTGGTTGTCTCAGACACTGCAGCTACTGCTTTTATATTCTCCATGTCAGCATTTCCCTCCATGAGCTAGACCTGCAGTCAAGTTACATCACCTTCTGCCGACTGTAATGAAACATTCTGTCGCTTCAGCTCTGTGTCACTATCCAAGACAAAAATTCTTTTCACCAAATTAAGTCTTTCACAGGCAGATAAACCCAGAATTGACTCTACATTTTTTTGGCACGACCACAAATGAAAGCATATGCACAATATTTTTCTGTGATACCTTTGCCACGCATGTTCCTTTAACTGGAATGTCTGCACCCGAATACCCAGTCACTTTTATATTTGTCTGATGTAACTTCGGTCTTGGCTTTAAAGCATTAAACTCAGATTCTGCAAGAACATTTACTTGCGCTTCAGTATCAAGTTTAAACAGAATATTGTTTTGATTCACTTGCAACGGAGTAGTCCAGTCATTCTTACTTAGTTTACTTTCACAAAGCACATCTATATAAAATTCCTCACCTTCGTCTTCCAGCACAGCATTTGCTTGTTTCATTTTATTTTCCTTCTTTCTACTTTCACAACAGCGTGAAAAATGATTAATCTTACCGCAGCCATTGCAAATTTTGCCATATGCGGGACACTGATTTGGACAATGTTCCTGCGCACAGTGATCACATGACTTTTTTCTTTCCAATGCCGTCTTGCTCTCTGTCGGTTTCGTCAACGTATTATTATATTTCTTGATGTTTTTGCACTTTTTTACAGCATTTACATTGCAGTTTTTGAGAAAAAGCTCTTCAGCCTGCAATGTCACGGTCTCAGAAGCTTTGCAAAGCGCCAAAGCTTTTGCAAAATTTAAATCTTGCTCTCTCAACAGCCTTTCTCTCAGAGCATTATCTCGAATGCCACAAACAAGTCTATCTTTAATGAGAGAGTCCGTGAACAATCCAAACTCATATGTTCTACTATGCTTTCTTAACTCAGTAACATACTGACCAATTGATTCAACAGCTCTCTGCACACATGTGAAGAATTTATATCGCTCATATGTTAAATTATGCTTAGGTATACAAAATAGTTCAAATTTGTCCATTATCGACTTTAAATTGAAATTATCTCCATGTCCAAAGACAAAATTATTATATACCTCTACTGTGTCATTCCCGATTACATGGAGCAAAAGCGCAGCTTAGGTTTTTTCCAATTTTTCTTCATAATCGATTGCTGATAACTACAGTTCAAACTGTTGCTTGAATATCCTCCAATTCTCAGCTACATTGCCGGTCAGCTGAAGTTTTGGTGGGGGTTGCAAACCTTCCATTTTACCGTTTACTGTTCGACCATTTCTCTTTTTTTTCCAATTATCTTCGATTCTCGATTCTCCCGTATTATTCTTCCAGAACCACTTCTGACACCATGTTATGTTACTCCCGTTTAAATGTACCTTGGGTTAACAGTAAAGAATCATATTCTGGAAGAATTAGAGAACTTTTATTTACAGTAATAAACAAACACGTCTTAACCCAGCCATGTGCTGGAACATTCTAGCAATCCCGTGCATGCTCACTGCTCTGTCCAATCATGTACTGGCACATCATTGCACGTGATGTCACCACACAAATAAGATGAGATAAGGTGGGGGTTAGGTGGAGGAGCCGCGTCTTTATAGGTCACTGACTGCGTGGCACTATCAATTTCATATTTATCCCAATGTTGACTTCAGTGGAGAGTAAAATAAGGTAGTGGCACAAAACAAATGGGTCTAATCTGAAAGGACCCCTCAAGAATTTTCAGATAAAGTTACCCCCAAGTGCATCTGGAAACTAATCTTTTGTGAGGACCATCATCCACACAATTGTGTATGGATAAACCCTCTCAGAGGCTCACACAGATGTGTTTTGATGTGTACATGCACATCCTGGCAAGAACCATCAAATAATGACTTCATATGGAGCGCTTCCAGCTTCTTTTATTTTCCCTAACCCTTGACACTCTAATCAATGATGTCAAACAACGCGACAAAACACCCAGGGTGGTCCTGGTCAGTATGTCTCAGCTCTACACAACAT
Organism: Mobula hypostoma; assembly: GCF_963921235.1. NCBI lineage: Eukaryota > Metazoa > Chordata > Chondrichthyes > Myliobatiformes > Myliobatidae > Mobula > Mobula hypostoma. Next base: position 27,395,047 of record NC_086114.1, read on the forward strand.
GATTCAATTGATTAGCAAAATAAATATTTGTAAGTGCAAATCTTGCAGCATGTGTTAAAGAAGGATAAAGTGTTGCCCATCCGAATGCTCGTCACAGAGCATAATCATGAGCACATGTACTCTGTAAGTATTTGACAGTGAAAGCAAGCTCATCCCAGTAAGGAACTTATATTTGTTGTAGCTCTAATGGAAGAAGTTAGTATCACTATCACAGGTAGAAAGAGCATCTTTTACTGTATAAACTGTTTTTTTGCTGTATTTAATTTAACTGTTGATTTTGTTTTAGGGCGATAAAGGAGAGGTGGGAATTATGGGACCAATGGGACCACGGGGATTACCTGTAAGGAAGCTGGTTATTATTTTGTGCTTTGACCAAATTTGATTTTGAGTAACTCGACTGATGAGAATGTGGTGGATTTGGTGGACTCTCCGAGGTCCACTCAAATTGGGTGGAGTCAAAACCTAGATGCCGATCCTAATTCTTGACAGATGTATTGCAAGTGTGGACAGTGTTGTATATTCCAGCGTTCAATAAAGCTAGCAGGGAATTGCCTTGAAATAATCCACAAAATACTCTCTGTGAATCTCTACTATTGAAGTTATTTCAAGACTATGGATGTCTTTGGATAAAGCCTTTACATGAAACAACTCCAATTTGGGTTCCTTGGAGATCTGCCATACATCCAGTCAGCACCCTCCTCAATCAATCCAACTGAGGTGGAAGTATAATTTGTAGCTTCAAGACCTCATAAAAATAAAAACAACCCATTTGTCTACAGTAGTAGTGCAATCACTCAAATCAAGAAAGATACTCTCCTAAGGGTCTGTCTATTGGTGGGTCCTCAGATAGCTGCAGAAGCTGATCCAGGATCAACATATTCTGGTGGAATATGGACACAAGTAAGTGGTGGCTGTGGTTATTGGTTGATCAGAAGTCTTTATGAAAATGTGTGTGTTCGTAGAAATGAGAGATAGAGACTTTACAGTGGAGCAAGTTTTGCTATTCATGTGTTAATCTTGTATGTCAGCTCCAATGCCACTGCCTGTGCCCATCATATTATTGCCCTCCCCAATCAGTCTGAAAAAAAGGTGTCACTTTCAGTACAAGAATAACATGAAGTAAACACAGCCAAGAAATGATCTAATGGCTCTGCTGTTCTGATTGACTGATGGCTCACATATCATGATGTTATCTTTAGTCGATGAATAACATATCTCACTCTCAATGAGTATCTCCACAGGAAGGGAGCAGAAGTTGACAAATTTAAGACCACCATGGTCTCCAACACTTGTGCTCTCTCCTAACCTTCAATTTCATGGGTCCACTGATGGTGTCAAATCAGTGCATTCGTTGCAAGTTCATACAGTATTTATTGAGAACTATAAGTTGTGTAATATTAATTCAGCTGGAGAACGATGACCTTTGCTAATGTCTTTTACAGGGTTCACTAGGACCAAAGGGTGAAAAGGGAGGCCGGGTAAGAATGACTGGTCCTCTGCATGGTCTTGTTTGTTTGTACTGTTTTAATTTGCATGAGTTATGAGGTAAAGGTTACAAAGACAATATTTTCCTCTGAATGCTACCTTTTGGAGATGCATGAAATGTAGCAAACAATAACAGATTTTGCTCCTGATTCTGTCTGGGAATACCTGGTGAGAAAATATTTTCACCTTCGGGTTTATCAAGGTTAAGTTCTGGCCAGCTGTGGTCACAGAGTTGTACAATACAAAACCGAGCCCTTCTGCCCACCACATTCATACCAAACTATTTGCCTATCTACATTAATTTCTCACATGAGGTCCATATACTTCTATGCCTTGCCAGTTTAAGTGTCTATTGAAATGTGCCTTCAATTGTATCTGATTCCACCACCTTCCCTGGCAGAGAGTTCCAGCCGAGAGTTGTCAAAGGAATGCGCCTGTTACTTTAACTTGGGATTCTCTGAGATGTTCTGCTATCTAGCTAGACTCTGTTCTAATTGTAGGGTCCCTTCATTGGGTGTGTACACAAGTCTATTGAAACATTTACATGAATTGCACACATTAGTTGTTATAAATGGAAAATCATATTTATCTTGTTTATCTTAGTGTACATACTATTTATTACAAGTTACTATAATCTGTACATTGCACATTCAGACAGAGATGTAACGTAAAGATTTTTACTCCTCACGTATATGAAGAAATAAAGTTAATTCAATTCATCACATATATTTCCTAACTGACCAGTTTTCTGATATTTTTGCTGACAAATATACAAAACTACATGTATGTATAATTTACATGGCTTGTTATTAATGCTTTTGGGAAAAAAGGCACTTGTATGTTTTTACTTCAATCAGTGGAAAATATTACTCTAGTAGCCCGCAATGCAAAGGCAATTATAATATTCAGTGACCAGTAATATAATCTTAACCATGTGTTGTGTAACTGAAGTTAATTTTTTTTTTAAATATAGGTATAATTTTCACAATGTCTGTTTGTTTTAAACAAAAATTACATTTTAATTGAAATTGTCAACTTGGACTTCAAAAATTAAAGAATTTATTATACAAAGTAATCCAAGTTCAAACAGATATACTGTACAAATGAAAATGGTGCTAATTTGATTTTGTGTGTGACTTTTGCTAGATGCTTAAATTATACTTTGTTGTTTCTTTTTCTGTTTGCTTTTTTGCTCCTGTTTTCTTATTCCTTCCAACAGGTCTGCCTTACCCCCTTTATTCCTCCCTTCTGTTCAACATTAATCCTAGATTATCCTCCTTGCTCATTCCTGAAACAGCATTTCCTTCTTCCTGACAGTGATCCTCTTGTGCAGGCTAGTCTATAACAGCTCAGTCTCTCTTTCACCCAAACTAATGATATTCTGAACCTCTAATTCATTATATAATTTGTATGGATGTTTATAAGGAGACTCTGAGATCTAATAAAGTGCCCACTATAATTTCTTTCTATTTTCAAAGTAATATAGAACAGGGAATTGATTCAGTTTTTGGCTGTATATTCTGATCCTTAAACACCTTTTTAAAATATTTCTTGTTTAAAATTGTTTTGTGCAAAAAAGCATAACTGAATCCTCAAATGTGTTAAAATTACGCTAGTGTTTTTCAAACACAATGTGTGCTTGTTTAATCAGACAATGTCTTCAGAAACAATCTCCTGTGAATATATCTTCAGTATCGATCCTTTAAAACCTTAATGCTACTGAAGTTTACAATCAAACACAACTGTCTTAACAATTTACTCAATGATAAAGCAAGTGTAATTGAAGAGATTTGATCTAAAATCAGGAAGTGTTACTTCAACGTGTTTTCCCCTTTTTTCGTAGCATTTTATTCTTTGACTAATAAAAATATTGTTTGCAGGGGGAGAAGGGAAAGAGAGGTGCTAAAGGGCCTAAAGGGGATAAGGGAGACCAAGGAGTGCCTGGATTAGATGCACCTTGTCCATTGGTATGTTCTCATGATGTCATTGAAAATGTCAGGTATTGTAATGGAAAAATAAGGGAGGAACAAGACTACCAACCCAATAGTACCATTAACATGGAGTTCTCCAGTACAAACCTGAAGACTGCTTTTACATATTGATTTCCAATTACTTGGTCACAATTCAACTTCATTTGGCTGGAGAGTGCTGCAATGATTTTAGACCTACACCTAATGTGTGGGTTAGATAAACCAAGGCCTGATTGCTTCCCAGTTTTAAAAGTCAGTTATCAATTCTTTGCCTAGCACAACTGCCCATTTCAATTCCTAACATTGATCAAAGAACTTTGCTGATCTTTGAATTGGTCAGTGGGTCTGCTGCAGGTCTGATGGTGTTGTGTGAGAGTTTCCTTTGTGGTACTTGCTGCATATTGAAAGAAATTGCCATTTCTGGTAAAGTGTCACCTGTCACATGTTGATTTGTCTCCTCCATCATCCTCCCTCCTTTCTCCATCTATGTGAAAGTTGATTCAAAATGCACTTGTATTAACCAAGTCAGTTCATTTTGTAAACAGGGATTTCGAGGCTTTAAAGGAGAAAAAGGTGAACCGGGCTTACCTGGCCTGGATGGGCTTGACGCCCCTTGCCCATTGGTATGGTGTTACATCCCTTCCCTTCCTGCATGTTAATCATTGTAATCACTTTCATGCATGCTCGTGAATTAATAACTCTAAGTGCAACCTGATCAAGTACTGCTTCATCCCCACATAACCAACAAAACCAGTGATGGATATGCTTATTAACATAATCAGAAATTAGTTCTCATGTATTTGTTCAGTGCAATTATGAATTTGGCTACAAGTACAAAAATGCTTCAATTAAAATTGTACTCACTTTACAAATGCTGATTATAGCATTTTATGCAGAGGACCCATTACCAAATACACAAGAACACCTCAAGGCACAAGCTGTAGAGTAAAAAAGGATAACTATAATATCAAACTGACTTAATTTAGCAGCAAGCAATATAAAGTTTGACCTGTTTGTGCAGCAATGATTTAATTAGATTTCAAAAGTACTTCATTAACTAAAAGACACATGAAAAAGATATGAAAAGTGCAATTTAGATGTGGAATTAATATTCATTTTTATTCTATGGTTCTTACATTTCACCTTCAAAACTTTATATTCCTTATCGTTGTCCGTGGAAAAATTAGTGATGTGGAAATTTTTGTTGTTGCTTACGAAAATACCAATAGAGAAGAACTCTAAAACATGAAATAAGTTTAGAAATAAAGGCAAAGCTGCAGGAAATTAATTTATGAAGGTTGCGTGACTCTGAAGATGAATCCTTTTTTATATATATATAAAAGTCTCTGACACTTCATTTCCACTTTTCCCTGTATTTTGTATTTCTGAAACTAAAAACCATCCATCACTGAAACTTCTGCAAGTGAGTTAAATTTACATTTGATATTAATGTTGCACAAGACCACAATCACTCAAATAGAGAGCTATCCTGTTCTATTTATAATCCCCAATCAACACTGGTCATTTATCTCAGTGTTGTTGTGGGAGCTTGCTGCGCAACAACTGGCTGCTGCTTTTCTTACATTATAACAATGTCTGCTCTTCAGAAGTACTTCATTGGCTGTAAAGCGCAAGGACATCATGAGGTCATGAAAGGCAGTACCAAATTGCAATTTATTTTCATTCTTTGGCAATTAAACAATGCTAACCCAAATAGTTTAGCAAAGTGGCCTTATTCATTTTAGTGGCTTTGTCCTTCCTTGCAATTTCAAAAGCCAAGCATCCCTATCAAACTTTCCTTACTTATTTAATGCTGCTGCAGTAGATTTTCTTGCAGAATCATCTGTTATTTATCATATCGATGATCCTGTTTTCCTTTTCAAAACCAATTAAGAATTAACAATCTCTCACTCCTTTCCTACCCTTACCCTTGATTGCCACTTTCTAAAACCCTGCCCGGAATGCATTACAACAGAGTACCAATGGGTTCATCGTAATTACCTTAAATCATTTTTAATGCCTAAATAAATTCATCTTTTTTATGGTGCATCAGTGAGAAATCAAATTCTTTCTATTTTTGTAAGATCCAAGAGTAATCTAGGCATCCTTTCTATATTATAGAACATACTTAATTTTGTGAATATTTTAAGTATACAGATCCTGTTTTATTTGCAAAAAGGATTTTACTGAACCATTGTTCCCAGTAGCAGTGCCATGCATGACCAATAGTTTTAAGCTTGCTTAAATTTCTTGCGTTTGGAATCTATAGTTTAAAAGAAAGCATGTTGCTTACAACTGTCTAGTCATAAGCAAATGTGCATATTATTCAATGGGATACAATAATCATGTAATTTAAGAAATGCTCGTATCATTGGGTAATTTGCTAGTTGTTTAGAAATCTGGCAAAGCAGATAACAGTGTGAGAGCAAGATTTGAGCTAGTTTGCTGTGTAAGTATAGCAGGAAAGTCTTCCCTTTCAGTGTTATAGTGATGCCTCATGGCCCGGAAAATCTGATGTCAGAATTTTCCTGTGAGAACCAACATTGTTTAATATAGATTTAAGGTACAGTAGTATCAGCATTTCAGCACTGAAGTGCACTCTGTATCTCCTTTCAAGTCATATGATCTTAATCCATTTTGAAATAAGTGGTTTGGTGCCCACACTAAAATAGCAGATACAAGGAAGGTGTTAAATACATATATACTCATGACAACAATTCCTAGATCACCCAATTAAAGTCTGCTGCTTTATATAACTAGATGATAGTTTTCTAGTGGAAATCGAGCTGGCTTCATTGATTCTCTCTGGGTAGCATTTGGGATTTACTGTGATGTGTAAGGGACAATCTGCCGATTGAAGAAAGGGCTTACAAGCTCAAAATTCTATTATCCATAGTTTACCTACTGTTGAAGTCATTAGGGCCAGCAGTTCCGCCGTTCCTTAGTCTAGTACCATCTGCCTACGTTAGAGGGTTGAATAAATCACAGCATTATTGTAAACAACATGGAAGCCCATTATTTATCATGCTGAAACTAACTTCAGAATTTATGAAGCGTTCAAATACAAAATATATTCACAATGGAAGTGTCACATACTGAAAAGCTCTCAATGAATTCATGTTCCCAGTATTTCTCATTGGCATAGTCTTATCATTTGAGTGGACCTTTTAAATGTACATATGTAACAGATAAGTAAAAAAAATGTTTCTCTATAACATTGTAAACCAAAAACAAAACTCTGCTAATGTTGGGAATTTGAGCTCAGAACAGGAATTACTGCAAATACTGACCAGTTCAGGCAGTGTATCTAGAGAAAGAAGCAGAGCTAACATTTCAGGTCAATGATGATGAAGAGCTATTAGTCCAAAATATTAATGCAGGAGATCTTCAGATGCTGGAAATTCAAAGTAACATACACAAAATGCTGGAAGAACTCAGCAAGCAAAGCAGCATCTAGGGAAAGAAATGAAGAAACAACATTTCAGATCGAGGCCTTCAAGACTGGAAAAGAATGGGGAGGATGTCAGGTCTCAACCAGAAACGTTGACTCCATGGAGTCTTTTTTCCATAGATGCACCTGGCCTGCTGAGTTCCTCCAGCATTTTGTGTGTTTGACCCAGAACATCAGCTCAGTTTCCATAGGTACTGCCTGACCTGCTTGCCATTTCCAGAATCTCCTGTTTTTTCAATATATATATTTCAGTTCCCAACTAACAGTTTAATTTCTGGGATTAAGAACCAAAGCAGACCCCTATACTAGTTAAAATAAATCGAGGGATAGGTTGGTGAGGCGGACAGGGAGAAGGAGGGTTGGGAAATTCCAGGAATCAAATACATGGAAATTGAGGCAATAAAGATTATAATACACCTTTCTCAGCTTTTCAGAGGCATGGAGGTTGTTGATGTAAAGTTGTGTCTATTTAAAGAGACTAAGTATATTATTAACATGTTTCAATCTAGGCTAGTGAAATGTAATTCTCCTGTTGAATAACAGTATGATCTTCCACAAAATAACTTTGTTACTTTTCCTTGTTTTTAAAAAAAATGAAAACTACACTGCCATGACAGCAATCAAAGATCTGCGAAGTATTAATTGAAACCAAGAAGGAGGCTGTTGTAAAATCATTAGATCTATGTGATATTATCTAAGGATAACAATCAAGAAAAGTTAACATTGTTTGTAATTTTAGATTTGATAGCGGCACTTTAATTGGATTTACAAGTCAGAATGAATTTACAAGATCTCATTTCAGTTTTATCACAATAAAGAAAATGGATAAGAGCTTCTGAGTAAAATACTGAGATTTCATCAAAGGTGTTCACATCCTGATGTGTATTGACAGATAGTAAGGTGTGCCCTGAACAGAAAGCTAGATTTTGTTAGTAAAAGCAATAGTTCCTGTCTCAACACCAAAAAGGTCATTTCTTTTTCTTATTCTCCCCCCCCCCAAGTATTATTTTAATGGGGTCTCTTTCAACCATTAGACTGATTTCAATCCAGTAAACTCTTGATCAGGCGCTGTTTAAATTACAAAAACGTGTAGCTGTCAACTAACTACAATGCCCAGGTGTTGATCTCACCTTCAGTTCTTCACTGGATCTGGTTCTAGTTTCCTGTTTTCCTTAAAGGCAGTTTCAAATCACAGTTAAGATATTTAGGAAGAAGGAGCGGGAAGGGAAGCAGAACTAGAAAGTTGTTTAAATAGAAGACGTAGAACTGGATAAAAAGGAAAAGATATAAATACTTTCTTTGCTTTGAATTATAGGGTGAAGATGGTTTACCTGTACAGGGCTGTTGGAATAAAGTAAGTTGCATTAAAAATGATGGAACAGAAGCATGTTTGTGTGCTGCAGCTATCATGTGTTTTCTAATCAGAATGAAAAGTGTGTCGTCTTTGAATTGATAGGAATCTATAAGTGTGGGTAGCATGGTGGTTGCTAAGCCTGTTTGTACTGTATAGTCTGGAGCCTGTAAACAAATGCTGCATCGTTAATCCATTATTATCAGCAATTGTTTGATTTTTGGCAAGCATTCTTTTTCTGTTCACCTTTTCATGGTAATTATGAACAATGTGCCATCCTTCATCCTTCATTTGGGCCTTATAAAAATGACACCGCCAATTAGTCATGAATACGGGATGAAAATTTTGCTTCCATTTTAAACAATGTTTATGCACTGAAGAAAGTGCAAATGAATTAGTAATTACAGATTGGATCTGGAAATGCACATCAATATCTCTGAAAGGAAGAACTGTAACTATAAAATATATTTTTTAAAACTGCAAATTAAAAATGCATATGGCTAATTTATCAGCTGCAAATACTGTGAAGTGGTAGAAGTGTGTTGATACATACAAGACCATTTAAGTGCAAATTTTGACTTGATCAGAAATTATTAGATCATCCATTAAAATGTGTAAACTATTAGCGACAAGTATAAAGTATTAAAGTACTTTGACCATTGTAATGAACTCACTATTCAAAGGCTTATTTGCTGAATATAATTTTTGTCCCATTCAAATATATAATCTTAATCTAAAAATTCTGCAACCCAATATCATTTCGCAAACACTGAACACATTACAGAGTTATTATAGTAATGATGGAGAGTATTCAGCCCATTAATTCCATGCCAGACCTTTGTAGAGAAAACTGGTTAATACAATTACTATTAAATTGTGTTGTTGCCATATTAGTGAGGACATTAATTCATTTATTGTAAGTAGGTTACAATATCGGAATCAGAATTTATATCACTTGCATATGTCAGGAAATTTGCCGTGTTGCAGCAGCAGTGCATTGCAATATATAAGAATGGAAGAACTATAAATTACAATAAATATATGCAAAATTAAGTAGTGCAAAACGAGAGGGAAAAAAGTAGTGAGGTAGTGTTCATGGGTTCATTGTCCATTCAGAAATCTGATAGCAAAGGGGAAGAAGCTGTTTCTGGAAAGTTGAGTGTGTATCTTCAGGCTCCTGTACCACCACCTTCATGGTAGCAATGAGAAGAGGGCATGCACTGGATGATTGGGGGTTCTTAATAATGGATGCCACCTTTTTGAGGCATCGCTTTTGGAAGGACTCCTTGATGCTGGGGAGAACAGTGCCCATAATGGAGTTCACAACTTTCTGCAGCTTCTGATCTGGTGCAGTGGCCCCTCCACAACAGACAGTGATGCAGCCAGTTAGAATGCTCACCATGGTACATCTGTAGAAATTTGTGAGTGTCTTTGGTGACATACCAAGTCTCCTGACGCTCCTAATGAAATGTAGCTGCTATTGTACTTCCTTTGTAATTGCATCTATATATTGAGGCTTGGATAGATCTCCAGAGATATTGATAACTGGGAACTTAAAAACTGCTTACCCTTTCCACTGCTGATCCCACCAGAATCACAGTGTTATACAGCGTGAAGCTGACCCTTTGGTCCAAATCATCCATGCCGACCAAGATGTCTGTCTGGCTTTGTGCCAATTGCCTATGTTTGGCCCATTTCTATCCATGTACCTATCCAAATGTCATTTAAACATTGTAACTGCTGAGGGAAAGTATTGATCCTGCACCTTGTGAAACATGCATCCTGATGCCTTATTAATGCAATAAGGAATATGCAGCATAATGTAGCCTGTGAGATTTCAAATTGAGCTCCCTAATAATATAAACTCACACTTCTCCTCAAATAAATTTTGGAGTGGTGATTACTTCTTTGGTAAGTGGGTCAGTTCAGTCAATATGAAAAGAGAAAAGCCAGAGTCTAAAAGGGAGAATTGCACATATAAAATGATGACATTTGAATAAATTTAATAGCAAATAACTGAAGTGCTAAGTGTGTACTTTCCTCCTTGTGGCTCAGCATCAAGAACTGTGATGCAACTTATTTAAATTTGCCCTTTTATTAACTTGTTCCATGATGACTTGGTTTGAAGTGCTGGTGTTGAAACTAACTTGCATTTACTTTCTCTCTTTGCAGTGATGATGGTCTAACCTCAGAATGGAGTGTGTACATAGAATATTTATTTTTATACAGTTTTTTGCAATTATAAAAGTTACCTTTTCTAAAAATTTCATATTTTAATAGCACATTTTGTATAAATTGTATTAAATCCTGTATGTGTCTACCATTGTCTTTGTACTTGCGTATTCATCTGCTAATTTTGTTACATAATACTGCAGTTATTATTTGCATGATATTTGTGCATAATATAAAGAGCCACTGCTGCATTATAATTTATTGTATTATATGAAGTGGGCTGCCCTTAACTGCAGACCTGGTTATTTGAAGTCATTGCCCCAGACCAATTGCAAACTGTATGTATTCCTGCCAGGGATTTATTTGTGCCTTCCTGCTGATATAACACATGTTGCACAAGTGTATGTTAATCCTGGTATAAGCAAACAATCCAAATGCTTCAGCAGAGGTTGCTGGTAATGAAAACCGAGAAAAGACAGATGCATTTTTTAAAATTCTATATGTGAACCTGTATCAAGTAATCATGTCCTTTTCAGGACTAACAGCAGTAAAGAATGCTAATCTGTTGTCCTAGCATTTTCATACCAGCTGTGGTTAATGTTTAAGTGTTAACCTTCAGTCCTTGCAAATTCTTAAGTGTTACCACAACTCTTGTTAATAGTTGCATGGTGTGGAATAAGCTGATGAAATTGCTGGGTGCAATAACCCTCGGAAAGCTACAGCCTCCTTTCCTTGCTGAAGTTGATTTCAGTATTAAGTATAGCAGAAGACACCAATAAAGACATCATTTGACATGGTCCACAAGAATAAGGCTTTCTGTTTGTTTTTAGCTAATTGCACGATTCCAAGAAATACCATTAACACAACTTGCAAGCTTTAATATATTCTACAGTTTAGAATATATATGTAAACTGTTACAAGATGACAATGTTCTTCTACTAGCCACCTTCCTCCAAATTAGTTGCTTTAGTACCTCTAAGATGAGCAATTTCCAACCCATAGAGTCACTGCTATCAAATTTGCGTTTTTCTCAGCCTTCCAAAAGTCATAAAGCAGGAGTTTCCAACCTTTGTTATGGCATGGATCAATACCATTAAGCATGGGATCCATGGACCCCCAGGTTGGGAACCCCTGTCATAAAGCAACAAAGGCCAAGGAAAGCATTCAGCATTGTGTTCTTTTCCCATACTGCCTCATTGGTAGAATTCCAATCGATCCTCCCCTCTCCTGCTATTTCTCATTAGCCGACAGATTTTCTTTCTTTATCAATCATTTATCCAATTCCCTTATTGAGTCAGCCTCCACTGGCCATTCCAGTAGGAGGGCAGCTAATGAAGGAAGGATACACAAACCTGCAAAGGTTCATTAATCTGTGCGTGCACCAACTAACAATTTTCAGGCAAATGTTTAGCATGGAGTGCTTCTGAATTTAGTATTACCTGTTACAGTTCCTGTTCCCGGTTCATAGATTACAATTTACAATTGACCTAACATCAGGTGCTTTTTTTTTGGAAGGGGGTTCCAAACTTCTACCACTTCATGCACATTCTGTTCTTCAAAAAACTTGCCTCATACTTTTAATCTATATTCTCTCACCTTGGCCCACAACATTTGGCAAAAACATTTTCCTTTAGTATCCTGAAAATTTAAATCAAGTTGCCCCTAGCATTCTAATTCCAAGGCATACACAGAGTCTGAGTGATTATTCTTTTTAATTTTGCACTTGAATACTCTTGGTGTCCATATGTGAACCTAAACTCTCCAAGCCCAATATCTCTCCCCCACTAGATGTGGTCTAATCAGAGTTTTCAATAGCTGCATTATAACCTCATAAATCCGGACATATGTTCAAACCTCAGTGTTTAGTTAGCCTCTTTGATTATGTTTGTATCTCCTCATAATGGTTTAATCATCTAAGTACAGAGGATGCTCACTACCAGATCCCTTTAGAATTCCAGTTCCAAGTATTTGAACATTTCATAAACATGAGAAATTCTGCAGATGCTGAAAATCAAAAACACCACCCACAAATTGCTGGAGGAACTCAGCAGGTCAGGCAGCATCCATGGAAACGAACAAACAGTCAACATTTCAGGCTGAGACCCTTCTTCAGGACTGGAAAGGAATAAAAAGGTGGGGGGAGGGGAACGAGGATAGCTAGAGCTGGAATGAAAGTGTGGGGGAGGATTTCTCATGCTCTTAATCTCCTCACTAACTTTCAATTCCCTGGCCCTGCCTGCTTCATTTTTCATGATGGATGTCTAGTCCTTATACAATTCAATCCCCCATCAAGAAGTCTTTAAAGCTGCCTGCTTCTTTCTCAACAAAAGAACCAACCAGTTCTCCTCCACCATCTGCCAGAACTGGTTCCCATCCTCTCAATTTCTACTTTGGCTCCTCCAACTTTCTCCAGACTCGAGGGGTAGCCATGGGCCCCAACTATGCCTGCCTTTTTGTCGTCTATGTTGAACAGTCCATGTACAAAGCCTTCCCCGATAATGCTCCCAAACTCTTCCTCCATTCCATTGACGACTGCACTGGTGCTGCTTCATGCATCCATGTTGAGCACATCAAGTTCATCAACTTTGCTTCCAACTTCTACCCTGCCCACAATTTCACTTGGTCCATTTCTGACACCTTCCTCCCCATTCTCGATCTTTCTGTCTCCATCTCTGGAGACAAACTATCAGCCAATATCTATTATGAACTTACCAATTCCCACAGCTATCTTGACTATATCTCTTCTCAACCTGTCTCCTGTAAAAATGCTATTCCTTTTTCTCATTTCCTTCGTCTCCACTGCTTCTGTTCCCAGGACGAGTCTTTCCTTTCCAGGACTTGTGATGTCCTCTTCTTCAAAGAACATGGTTTCTCTTCTTCCACCATTGCTGCTGCCTTCCATTTCTTGAACATCTACGCTCACCCCATCTTCCAGCCTCTTTACCTACCAATCCATGAGCCTCTAAATCGAATACATCATTTTCTGCAACTTCCACCATCTCCAAAGGGATCCTACCATCAAACACATCTCTACCTCCACCCCTCTTTTTTTTTTTTTGCAGGGATCACTACCTCTGAGATTCCCTTGTCTGTTCATCCCTCCCCACTAATCTCCCTGGGCTTATCCCTGTAAGTGGCTAGAGTGCTACATCTGCCCATCCACCTTCTCCCTCACCTCCATTCAGAGCCTCAAGCAGTCATTCCAGGTGAACAACACTTCACCTGCAAATCTGCTGGGGTCATCAGTTGTGTTTTGTGCTCCCAATGTGGCCTGCTCTACATTGGTGAGACCTGTCATAAACCGGGGGACCATTTCGTCAAGCACCTCTGCTTCGCCTGCCAAAAGCAGAACTTCCCAGTTGCCAAACATTTTAATTCCAATTCCCATTCCCATTCCCATTCTGACATTTTGATCCATAGCCTCCTGTTTTGCCACAATGAGGCCACTCTCAGGATGAAGGAACAACACCTTATATATCTGGTAGCCTCCAACCTAATGCCATGAATATTGATTTCTCCTTCTGATAAAATTTTATCTTTCCCCTCCCCTCTTCTTCTATTCCCCACTCTTTGCTCTTTCCTCTTCTCACCTGCTTATCACATCCCCCCTGAAGCCCACCTCCTTTCTCCTATGGTCCATTATCCTCTCAGATTCCTTCCTCTCTAGCCCTTCACCTTTCCTATTCACATGTCTTCACCTATCACTTAGCTATCCTCCTTCCCCTCCCCTATCTTTTTATTCCCCCTTCGTTTCCAGTCTAGAAGAAGGGTCTCAGTCTGAAACATCAACTGTTTGTTCATTTCCATAGATGCTGCCTGACCTGTTGAGTTTCTCCAGCATTTTATGTATGTTGCTTTGAGCTTTTCATGCATCCTTACCTTCTCTGACTTAAAAGTAGCTGATGTCACGTTTACTCACATTGAGATCCATTTGTCAAAGTTCTGCATCTATAATATCTCTTTGCAATTGTATTCTTTTGCCAGTTAGTTAATAATGTAATCCTTCTTTCTTTTACCAATCATGACTCTTCTACACTGTCAGCAAGAAATAGGATGAATATTTCAGGGCCCTAGAGAGATCCCGACAGGAGATCTCGTTGCATCCTATTGGATAGAATATCTGTTTATTCCTCCTCTTCCTCCTCTATCTCAGCCAAGTTACTGGCCAGATTAATATTTTGTCTTTAATTCCATGAGCTTCAAGTTCTCAGCAGTCTTTCAACAAATATCTTCACAATGTTCATACAGATAATATTCCTAGACACTGCCCTGTCTATAGCTTCAAAGGTGAGAATGTGGTAATGGTATTGGAGTAATAAGAGAAGTAGGTGAGCAAAGGTATGGGTTAGAATCCTGCTCAAGACTTGGGGAATTAATAATTATATAAACTGAAATGATAAGATTGTTAATAGAAATGGCTGCCATATTCCCATAAATGGAAATCTGGTTCAATTAACCTATCCTATCAGCTTGGGGTGTTGGAGGAGGAAACTTCACACAGCCACGGGGAGAACACACAAACTCCATACAGACAATACCCAAGGCCAAGATCAAACTGGGGTCTCCAGAGCTCTGCATCAGCAGCACAAACTGATCAATATGTGACTCTGGACAAGAGCAAAGTAGTTGGCGCTGAAATGATCTGCTTCTGCACAAAACCTTTACCGAATAGTAAAGAATAAAACTAGACAAACTGTTCAGCAAAAACCTAGGTACCATTTTCAGATCTGACAATGAACCTCAATCAATCCCTATATGGTGTTTTATCAGCATTTGAGAACTTGTCCCTAAGATAGAAGAGCTGTCCTTCAAGCATAATGTTGTCCTTCCCAAAAGAATATTGTAACCAACATTCCCAACTATTCCTCCACTTCGGCAGCAGGAAAGAGTTTAGAGTCAGGAAGGGAAGCAGTGACTCTGGGAGACTTCAGTGATGGCCCTAGACTTGGTCATACTTCATTGATCCCGGGGGAAATTGGTTTTCATTACAGTTGCACCATAAATAAATAGTAATAAAACCATAAATAGTTAAATAGTAATATGTAAATTATGCCAGGAAATAAGTCCAGGACCAGCCTATTGGCTCAGGGTGTCTGACCCTCTAAGGGAGGAATTGTAAAGTTTGATGGCCACAGGCAGGAGTGACTTCCTATGACGCTCAGTGTTGCATCTCGGTGGAATGAGTCTCTGGCTGAATGTACTCCTGTGCCCAACCAATACATTATGTAGTGGATGGGAGACATTGTCCAAGATAGCATGCAACTTGGACAGCATCCTCTTTTCAGACACCGCCGTGAGAGAGTCCAGTTCCATCCCCACAACATCACTGGCCTTACGAATGAGTTTGTTGATTCTGTTGGTGTCTGCTACCCTCAGCCTGCTACCCCAGCACACAACAGTAAACATGATCGCACTGGCCACCACAGACTCGTAGAACATCCTCAGCATTGTCTGCCAGATGTTAAAGGACCTCAATCTCCTCAGGAAATAGAGACGGCTCTGACCCTTCTTGTAGACAGCCTCAGTGTTCTTTGACCAGTCCAGTTTATTGTAAATTCGTATCCCCAGGTATTTGTAATCCTCCATCATGTCCACATTGACCCCCTGGATGGAAACAGGGGTCACCAGTATGTTAGCTCTCCTCAGGTCTACCACCAGCTCCTTAGTCTTTTTCACATTAAGCTGCAGATAATTCTGCTCACACCATGTGACAAAGTTTCCTACCGTAGCCCTGTATTCAGCCTCATCTCCCTTGCTGATGCATCCAACTATGGCAGAGTCATCAGAAAACTTCTGAAGGTGACAAGACTCTGTGCAGTAGTTGAAGTCCGAGGTGTAAATGGTGAAGAGAAAGGGAGATAAGACAGTCCAGAAAACCAATTTCCCTTGGGATCAATAAAGCATGAATATGACTATGGCCCTAGACTTTGTGAAACTTCATGCCATCAACTGAAGCACGGGGTAGGATCTCCTGTTACTTACAGTCTCCTTTACCTTTTATTATTGTACTTCTCTATATAGAACATTAAAAAGACCCTATCGTATCTGCCTCCTCCACCTTCGCCAGCAGCCCATTCCAAGCTTTCACCGCTCTCTGTATAAAAAACTTACCCCTGACATCTTCTCTGAATCTAATTCAAAGCACCTTAAAACCTCTCGTGCTAGCCATTTCAGCCCTGGGAAAAAGCCTCTGACTATCCACATGATCAAAGCCTCTCATCATCTTATACATATGATTATACTCTGGGTGAAGGGAACTTAGTAGCATCACCATTGGCCAAGCTCGTATTTGTATTTTCTTACAATATAGGAAGCTGTTCAGCCCAGTGTCCATATTGGTTCTTGGAGCATCCCAGTTATTTACCTCTACTCTTATATGTTCACTTCCCTAGCAACTCTTCCACCCTTCTACACTAGGGGTAATTTACAGTGGTGGGAGTTGTGCATCAGTGGCTGGGGGCCACATGCCCCTGTCTCCTGAAGGTTATGGTCATCAGATAACTGGAGGTCAGGGAGTCAGTGAAAAGTCTAGTCCTCACTAACCTACCTGTCTCATATACACTTCTCCTTCACAATATTGTTAATGAATATGGAGAACTAGTCCCACTTTTGTTGAAAACAGCTTTGTTGTGATGAATTGTACTGCGATGTTGCTCAACAGAACAGATGGCTCAGAAAGGAGCATAATACACTAGTACAAGTCGTTAGCAGAACAGTATTACTTCCCATCACCCTATTTAAATCTTTGTGAATCTGTATCTCCCTCACTTCCACACCCAGAGGCCAATCCCTGTTCAAGGAGAAATGTAAAAGGCAAGCAATCAAACACGTCAAAATTAAAGAGTCCATTAGCGAAGCTACATCACAAGCTAAACTGTAAAAGCAGCACATTTTTCAGAGTTATAAAAGTTGTATTGCACAGATATGGCACTACAGTCCACTAATGTCCACACCAATCTTTCTGCCCACCAACAATGATCTCTTTTGCTTGCATCTTCTCAGTTTGCTCTATTTATAGAACTCTAATGTCCTCCAGCCAATTATCAAATTAGTTGCAATTGCATCTACTGTCAATGATGCTTGACAGTTAAAAGTTTACAGGAGCATGAGGTTCAATGGATGTCCCTTCCCTCAAAGATGTAGTCCAAGGTGTGAGTGCAAGCAACAAAGCAGAAGCATTAGCTGTCTGGAGTTACAAATCTTAGTGTTGTTATAGAACTCAGTTCACTCTCCATGATACCAAGGTGGCTGTGCACAGATATAGCAAATGCTGTTAGTCCTATCAACATCCTAGTTGTGCTGTTAATGGCTTGAGACCCAGAACTGACAACATTTACAAATCTGGTGGTCCAGCATCCACCTGACATTACGTAAAAATTGTACAGGTAGGTCCAATCCTTTAAAGACAGTGTAATCCCAAACCATCAGTCTACTTCTGCACACCAGCAAGTGAAGGCATTCTCAAGCTGCTTACTGATGCTTATTTTGGGTAGTATATGTTGACATAGCTGTACTTTGATAATAAATTTACCTTGAACTTTGAGTCCTTCACATGCTGGCAGATTCTGTCCACCTAAAATTTTGCAGGCATACATTCTACTCAAACCATTGCTTCTTGAATTGAGTGAATGGTGGAAAATTATAGGTGGGGCATTGTGATGTTCTCACCAACTTGCTTTAAACCCTGGAGGGAAACCATCTGATGCTGAGATAGTGGGGCAGGATACAATTATGGTAGTGTTAGAGTCACAGAATGATACAACTCAGTTACAGTCTCTTCTGCCAATCTGGTCCATGCCAAACATTAACCATCCATTTGCACTAATCCTATATTAATTCCTTTTAAAAAAATTTTTCCCCCATTCTCATCAGCTCCTCCCAGATTCCACTAATCACCTGCACACTATAGTAACAAATAATCTACCACCCTGCACATGTTCATGATGTGGGAGGAAACCAGAGGAAGCTCAAGGAGATCATGCAAACTCCACTGAGACAGTATCCAAATTCAGGACTGAACTCAGGTCACTGGCAATGTGAGGGGAGCAAGTCTATTAGCTGTTCATGAACACTATGGTCTATAACCTTGGGTTTAACTACCGTCCGATAGATCAAGCAATCCAGCCAACAGATAAATTAACTTTTTCCCATACAAGTGCTTCAGCCAGGAGTGCAGATTAGTAACCTGTCAATCTGTTTGCTGCAGTGAAGTGCATGTATCTTTCTGCTCTTGCTACTGTACGTGCAGTGTGTGGACTTTGCTCGTGACTGCCACCTGGAGTGGCCAACACTGAATAATTTTTTTACCTACTACTAGGGTCAAACTCCGTGGCTAAATGTTAAAAAGTAATGGATTTAGCCAGAGCCGGCATGATTTGTAAAGGGCTGCAGAGCAACGTTCCATGGCTGCTCGTCAAAAAAAAAGTTTGACACAAAAATAATGGAGGAACAGCTTGCTGGAGGTTACAGAGTGTCAGAATGGGACTTCTGCTGTACAGTGGCCATTTGTGTGCCGTAGTCGCTGAGATCTGTGGATTGAGCCAAGTCCTTCCTTGTACATCCGGAGGAGCAGCAAACATCCACATGCATTTTGACTATGGGACTAAGGGGTCTGTTTTGCTCTGACCCTGATCTTTTACACAAGAACGCTCTGTCGAGCAATTTCTTTTAATACATATTTTGGTAGATCTTTAGCGAGAAGGCCACAGTCACTGTGGATTTATTTTTTCTCTTTCTCCTGAAAGAGGAAGAGATAACTACACTGCCAAGTATGAAATGATTCCTTTTAACATGTGCTTTAGAGAACTGCCCAGAACTGCTGGCAGTTTTCATCTTTTTTTTAAATGATGATATTTCAATGACTTAGACTAGTTTGTTTAAATAAGTAATTGGTATCATCACCTTTCTTTGAATCAAAGCTTGTTTTGTTATTTTTCCTGCATTTTGAATGTTTTTATTATTATTATGGTGGGAAAGAATTTATTCCATTCTCCCAGTGAATCGATGATCTATTTCTTGGACAACTGATTTGGATTTTTTAAATTTATTTTTTAAAAACTATACATGCAAATCAAGAGCCCTGTTGATCAGACACAAACCAGACCAGAGTAATTAATGCTAAAGTCTCTGTTTTAAGGTAAATGATGCTTCTCATGTCAATCTGACGATGGAAGTGATCAGTGTATATTGTAGAGAAACCCTATGTTTTAACAAAACATAACTGGTCTGCAGAGCAATAATATCATTTTTATAGCCTACGAAAATCATATTTGTAACCACTTATGCATGCTTGATAACAATGTTACTTTTTAATAATTGCGATTTATATGGCACATGCCTTTTTAATATGGCTATATGAGGCATCCATTCATTCCTATCCAAGCAATCATTTTTGCTTTTGTAAGTTGTAATGTTATTGAAGATGATGAAATTCCATTTTGCTGTAATTCCTGATACAGCTCAGAGGCCATTCAACCCATCATGCATGTGCCAGCTCGTTGGCTGATCAGCCTACCTTCTATCAAACCACTGCCTTCACAATCAGTGCTGTAGCTTGAACACATATAACATACGTTGTTATTACATTAGCTCCAGCAAGTTGATTGGTTCAATTTATACTTGCAAGATATATGGACTTTACTGTACATGCAAATCAAAGAGAAAAAAAAAACAAAGAGATGTAAAAATTACTTTTAAGATTTTCTAAATAATGATTCTCAGTAAACAATATATTTTGACTTCTGAAATTTGATCCAACACATTTTCTTATCCTTGTATTCTGATAATGCTTGGGGACTTGTCACTTTTTGTTCACTTCTGTTTTACTCCAAGTATCGTAGCTATGGGAGATATTAGCTACTGTCATCACATAGTTACAGAAGCAATATGTGCTATGTGTTCATCTTTAATGGTATGTTTTAACGCAATATTCAATTTTGAATTCATATTGCATAACTTATTTTTAATGCTTTTGAATAAATTTGTTGAAGTGTATACATTAACATTAACAATCACAAAAAAGACATTTACAAATTTTTTTATATCAAGATTTGTTTTTGTAGCATAAGATGTATGATATTATAAAAATAATTGTAAATGAACTTGTATTATATTTTTTGAGTTTATTATTACCAAGTACATTGAAGGAGGATAATAAATATGACTCCATTTTCCAGTTTTATTTTTGGTGAAGCGGTAGAGGTCTGTTTGCTGACAGAGTCTTTTTGCTGGTCATTCACATTTACTAATTGCATGCAGAAACTTTGACTGTATGTACATCTCATTTTTAAGAAATCTATTTTTCAAAAAAAAGGTATTTTACTTTACTCTTCCTGTGCCTTTAATGCAGGAAACTTTACCACTGTGTGTGGGATTCTGATATGAAAATAATGAACGTTTTACCCTATGGAATTATAAAAGGCTTTGGATAAATTGTGGCTTATGACAACATTTGGCTTATCTGTTTTTGTTATATCTACTGTACAGAACATAAAATTTTAAGATTGAAACTCCACTCTGTTGTTTCTTTATTAATGATGATATATGGAGAAAGAACTGTATTAGTGCCTAGAGCTACCAGTGATTTAATTATGGTTCAAACCATCCTCTGTTTTCAAGTAACATTTAAAACAGAATTAAGAAAGAGCTGGCTTCCGGTTTGTGAATAGGGACTACAAAATGAAAGAGTGTGTTAAGTAAAGTAACACATTCAAAATGCTGGAGAAATTCAGCAGGTCAGGCAACATCTATGGAAAGGAATAAACAGTCAACGTTTCAGGCCGAGACCTTTCATCAGGACCCTTCAGTCATGCCTGGTGAAGGGTCTCAGCCCAAAACTTCGACTGTTTCTCTGTTCTGTAGATGCTACCTGACCTGCTGTGTTCCTCCAGCATTTTGTATGTATTACTCTGGATTTCCAGCATTTGCTGAAGCTCTTATGTTTATGTTAAGTGAAGTGACTTAACAATTAATCTTGGGAAAAATCACAGTTGCTGCTTCACATGCTATACAAAATAAACACTTAACCAATTTACATGGTTGGGTTACAAAGCCCCTCTGACTGACTACGTCCACATTACACCGGATAATTTTGAAAACAAAGCTTTTTCTCTTCGTTTTGACCTTCTGTCCACACTGAAACGGCGTTTTCATCCCCTGAAAACGGAGATTTTCAGAAACGATCTCCAAAGTGAATAAATCTGAAAACGCCTAAAATCCGTTGTAGTGTGTACGGAGAAACAATGAATTCTGAGCCTAGATTTGACTAATGTTTACTTTGAGAATGTTCCCAAGAATAATTGACTGAAGAGAGGAAACTGATGCCATTCCACCTTTTAAGAAAGAAGAAACCAATGGTATCACAGTGAATATTTTCAAATGCAGCCTTCCCACAATTGAAAAATCATATGAATCTAACTAAAACAAATAGCAAATGAATTATTTTTGGCAAAAAGGCAAGTAATGCATTATTTTGCAGCTGGAAGTACTCTCACTTCTGTGTCATAAGGTTGTAGATTCAATCAAGTCTTTCTCTAAAGATGCAACTATGAAAATCTAGGCTACTGCATCATGGCACTGTGAGGAAGTGTGCACTGCTAAAAGTGCCTTCAGGGTGGTACATTGAACTGAGGCTCTGTGTGCTTAAGTGGATGCAAAAACACATTTCAGCTGTTTCCAAGAAAAACAGAATAATCCCAGTTAATATTTATGCCTCATTCAACGTAAGAGGAATTATCTATACATTATTGTAGTACTATTTGTGGGAGATTCCTGTGCCCAATTTGGCTGCTGCATGTCACAATATCTTAAAATGAGATTGTAGTTGGCATGTTTCTAATGTTTACAGATGGCACCAAAATTGGTGGCATAGTGGACAGTGAAGATACTAGCAGGATCTAGACAAACTGGAAAAATGGGCCATGGTAAGGAAATTGGGGTTTGACTCAGAGAAGTGAAAAAACTGCATTTTTGCCAAGTTAAAACACTGTGGGGATTATGCAATAAATGGCAGGGCCCTGGTTAGTGCTGTAGAGTGGAGACTTAGAGGAGGATGGTGAAGGAGGCATTTGGCACAGTCATGCTTTATTGGACAGGGCACTGACTGTACAAGATGTTGGGAGGCATGGAGTTTTGTGTTTAGTTCTGGTCACCCCGCTACAGGAATGATGTCATTGAGATGGACAAATGGAAGAAAAGATTCATAAGGATGATACTTAAACTGGAGGGTTGTTATATTTACTGTAATGATTTGATGAGTTCGGATTTGGATTTGGATTGACCCGTGATGAGCTTAAGATGGGATAGTTTCGAGACCTGTATCAGTAGATTTCTCTGCTTTACATTGTACCAGTGCCCAATTTTTAAAAAATCACAATATAATTGTAGAACACGATCTAACGTTATACAGTATAAGGTGCTCACTGTCCATTCTTCTAACGAAGCAAACACGCTAACTGAAAAAATGCTCTCTGCCTTTTCTTCTTAGCTAGCCCGAGATATTTTGCATCTACTGCTCTCGACTTGTTGATCATCTTGTCGTTTCCTCATTGCGGTTAAGCCTGACAGAGAAATCGAGTTTTATTTGAACTAAAAGCTTTTCAAGGCAAACTTCAACCCCGTCCGAGAATAGGTTAAATGATCTTGGCAAGATGTCAAACCCCGCTAATGATTCCAATGTGGGAATCAACCAGCGTCGCGGCTGGTGTCCAACTCAAATTCTTTTCACGCAGTACGTCTTATCGGTAAATCTAAACTCTAATTAATTCAAGCCAATGTCAAATACAACCTCTGTTCACACCACCAAGTAATCCTTTTGAGTCCATCTTTGTCTCGAAGTGGAGGAAGGAAGCTGTAGACTTGTCAGAAAGAATTAAGATAAATGTAAATAAAGCATGATCTTCTCGGACTTCAAAGCGCGCGAAGCGTGCCAAATCCATAACGGATATTTAGCATGACCAAACTGTCATATCAGTCGAGCGCTCAATATGTTATCTTTCCTTGAGTACGAAGGATGTGGAGTTCACGTTAACTTTGGAAGGCAGATCCGCCGCTACGGCCCGTCCTGCTTCTCTTCAAACGGTGGACACTAAAAAGTCCTGGGTCCGCGTAGCAGGCGCTGAGGTAGGGAGCGGCGTGTTTGAAGTTAGCAGATGCTGCTCCAGACTTAAGGTTTTCACTTCCAGGAATGAAATACGTTAGCTGGTCTGATTTTTTTTTTGAAACAACTAGATCTAGATAACCAATTAACCTGTTGTCCATCAACCTTGCTGCAGTGGTTGATAACTAGTCGCAAAAACGACCATGAGTGGATTTGGTGTTCCACGGCGAGATTTGATGATC
Source organism: Mobula hypostoma (assembly GCF_963921235.1). Classification (NCBI taxonomy): domain Eukaryota; kingdom Metazoa; phylum Chordata; class Chondrichthyes; order Myliobatiformes; family Myliobatidae; genus Mobula; species Mobula hypostoma. The sequence continues at coordinate 27,418,814 of NC_086114.1, forward strand.
TGGAACATGCTGCACCGAACGGCAGTGGATGAAGATTCAAGAGCAACCGCAAAGAGAAGCTGGATAACAATGAGCAGGGCTGTGGGAAGGGTGGGGGGGGGGGGCTGGGGCTAAATCATTGAGACAAATGTTCTGCTGTACACTGTACGTAGTGGTTAGGGCATTCACTTTCCAGTGCCTGTTGTACGGCCGGAATTCGATCCCGCCGCTGTCTGTAAGGGTTACCACACACAAAATACTGGAGGATTTCAGCAAGTCAGCTACGGAGTGAAATAAATATGTGCGTCCTCCTCCCAACCGCGATGGGTTTCATTCGGCACCTCCGCCCCCCTCCCATTCCAAAGATTTAGGGTTAGTGATGCGGCCGGAAACTGCGACAATGACGCAAGTAGCGCATTTTATTGTATGTTTCGATGTACATTTGACAAATAATGGGTCACTAACACTGCCCTGCCATGTCTACTACAGTCTTTAAATGATTTCAACTTTGCTATCTGTCAACTTTAGCCGTAGGTTCCCCAAAATGTCCTAGCAAGGTCACAAATTGGGAGAAGATAGGGGAGGGACCGGTAGGACCAAGGGAATGTCTGTCTATATTTATGCCATGGGGATAAATTGTGGATGAAGCCGTCCAGTTGATAATTTTTATTGATGTTGATTTAGAAGCATCTTTAAATTTGTAGGCAATGGGTAACTTGTGGCGCTGCGGTGGTGCGGTGAGTAGAGCCGTTGCTTCAGCGCTCTACTGTCCGAGGTTCAGTCCTGACCCCAGGCGCTGTCCGTGTGGAGTTTGCATGTCCTTCCTGTGTGGGTTTCCTCAGCATGTCCTGGTCTCTTGCCAAAGACATATATTTTGGTAGGTTAATTGGTTATTATAAACTGCTTCCGGTGCACAAGCGAGTGGTTTAACTGATTGGAAAGTGGGGAAATTAAGAGTTGAATGAATGTGGGATTAGTGAGAATAGATGCCAGAAAGTCAATATGGATCTACTGGACTGAAGTGCATGCTTCAATACTGCATGATTCTAAACACAAAATGGGTTGGGGTTACTGATCCAACTCATTCCCAACCTTCGGTTCCACCGTAGTCAACATGCAGATATGAGTTCAAGCGTTACTGACATCCTTACGTGTTTACTGTTGGTGACAAATTCTAATAACTTTTTCCGTAAGCGTAGATCCCCAACCTCCATTGGAAAGGTGAACATTATTTCAGAGGGGGTTAGAACTCAAGACAGTGCAGATTATGCACCAGTTGTACAAAACATTGTATTTTAGTTCATTTTTGGGCATTCTGCTCACAGGAGTCATTTTGGCCTCAGAAAGGGTGCAACACTGTCACAATTGTTAAAAGAAAATACCAAGGTGAGATTCAAAGAAGATGAAAGGAACATCTTTCATGGGGCAAGCTATTTTAGGAGAAATATTGAAGAAGAAAATCTTGTATCCAGTTTGGGTGAGGTGAGTGGCTTTCCTCACCAAAAGTCTAGGTGACCCCTAGAACTTTTGGATGAGTTAGAGAGAAATATGTTTAGTGAATGATAGTAGGGGAAAATGATATGTAGGTTGGGAACATAGATTTGCCTGACCTAACTGAACAGCTGAGTGGGCATCTTGCTTTGGTTATACTAAAGAGCACTTGCAGTGCAGTTAGGTTGTTTAATCTACTTTAATCTTTAATTCATTTTAACATATAACTGTGTGGTGAATGATTAGATGATACTGAGAAATAAGTTGATTACCATTCTGAATTGCATTAAGGTAGAAAAATAGTGATTGTATTGAATAAAAAATATTTGCATGAAGTTTGGTTGTTTGCATTATATCAATCATAAATAATGAATTGTTGCCAAATTCAAAAAAATTCCACAATTTAAAGCCATCATCCAAAAACTCACCTAAAACCAAGGCAGAACTCCCCTTCATTGAAAGTAGAGTAAAGCATTGTTTTATTTTGGAATCGGAATGAGCTAAAGAAACATCTTCAGGATACAAGTAGTTAACACTTCTATAATGCATATTTCCCAAATAACCTGCATACAGAGTTTGATCTAATTAGTTTTAAACATCCTCCCATGGGACATTTTAATTGTTTTAAAGATGATTTGAAATTATTTAGCAGAATTTCACTTGAAATACACTTGAGAAAGGTAAATGTAGCTGACACCTGAGGGAGCAGTTGTTTCAATCATTATCTTCTTGTGAAAATTTGGGACCAGGACTAGTGTGCATGGACTTTGGAACTCACTCTGCTGTTATTGTGCCTTATCCTGATTCTGTACCTTGTATATTTCCCCAGCAATCTCCCTGCCTTCATAAAATAATTGATCCCGATTTTTAAATAAACTTGACCTCCATGCTTCCATATTCCTCTGGAACAAATTCAAACATATATAAAGCATTCTGAGTAAAGTAATTCCTTCTACTAGGCTGGAAGAACTGGATGTGTGGCATCTGTCATCACCTTGTTTCATAAAGTTTGCAGTCAGGAAGATGAAATCGGAAAACTACATAGATTTACCAATCCCTAATTAATCTTTCCTCAGAAAAATAGCTGATATGAACTGACCCTAGCTCCCAGAACATTAGTTTTATTCCAACAAAATAGTTAGAATTACTATGGTAAGTAGTGAAATGTTTAGCTTGATCCACTCTCTTCCTTTGTGAAATATCATCAGCTGCCAACAGAAAAAGGTCAAGCTAACTTGATGAGCAAAAGTACCAAGAGGTGTTCTGGAACCATGGGAGCAAGAGGAATGGAGGGGCTGATGTTGAATGAAAAGCCAAGTTCAAAGACAAAAGTAGTTTATGGAGTAATATGAAAGACATGGTAGGAGAATTAATGGTGCAAGGGACAATGATGCAAATGTTCCAATGAACCCAGTTAAACAGTGTCTTGTAAAAGTATTCAGCCCCTGAACTACTTGCTCACATAAAAGAGCATTACAACAAGGGATTTTGATCATTTCAACTGAGAATTTTAATTTGTGAGTCACATGCTCCTTATTTTACAGTAGAGTCCATAAAAACAGGAAACATTGTATAGCATGAAAAACTAAAAATTCAAAAACTGAAATGTTAGCAGGTCAAAAATATTCATCCCCCTTTGCTCAGTACTTCGTTGATCTACCTCTTGTAGCTACTACAGCCGGTAGTCTTTTTGGATAAGTCTCTATTAATTTGCACAATGTGCTGGAGCAAGATTTGCCCATTGCTCTTTGCAAAATTGTTCAAGTGGTGCCAGGTTAGTTGGAGGCAGTGATGGACAGCAGTCTTGAGGTCTTGTCAGAGATATTTGATTGGATTAAGGTCAGGACTCTGACTGGGCCACTCAAGCACATCAAATTTCATCATTTGAAGCCACTGCTCTGGCAGGTTGCTCAGCCAGGGTGCTTCAGGTCATTGTTCTACTGAAAGATAAACTTCCTCCCAGCTTAAGTTTACTGACAGAAGGCTATCAGTTTTTTTTATCCTGGATCTCTCTGTGTTTAGCAGCATTCATCAACCCATCAATCCTGACCAGATTTCCATTCCTGCTGCTGAAAAGCATCCCTGTAGCATGCTGAAACCAGCTGAATACTTTACAGCAGGGATGGTGTTACTTGGCTGGTGCTCAGTGTTAGATTTATGTCTCACATGCATTACTGTTTAGTGTTAAGGCTAAAAAGTTCCACTTTAGTCTCATCTGTTCATAGGACCTTCTTCCACATCTTTACAGTATCTTTCAAGTGACACTTTGCAAAGTCTTTATGGGCAAGGATGTGACATGTTTTTAAACCAGGGTTTCTTTGCCATTCTTCCATAAATACCATTTTTGAGCAATGCCTTAGAGTTTGTGGAATCATAAACTTTATCTCCTGTTGCAGCCATTGACTTTTGTAGCTCACTCAGAGTGACTATTGGCATCACAGTAGCCTCTCTTAGAAATGTCATTCTTCTCTAGTGACTATGATTAGAGGGGCAAACTTACCTAGGAAGTATGGCTGTGGTTTCATATATTTTCTGTTTTTTCACGATGGAGCGTGGAGGTATGTTCAGTGTCTTTGAGATGATCTTGTACCCTTCCCCAGATTTGTGCTTCTCTGTTATCATTTCCCTGACTAGTCTTGAATGCTCTTTTGTCTTCATTTTGATTTGGTTTAGACCTTACAGACGCGGGGGGGGGGGGTGCTGTATTTATTCTTATGAATTCATCGAAAACACGTGATCACCCAATTTCCTACAACAATAAATTGGGGGAGTTGGTAGGGTAATAGAATATATTGCTCCTGAGGAAAGTTAGCATAATAATTGTAAAGGCATGAATACTTCTTCAGACTCACAATTTTGGTTATTAATTTTTAGAAAAATTGTTTACAGGTTTTGGAATTTCTCTTTTGACACAATGCACAATGTTTTGTAGATTATCTGAAAAACCCTACTTCAATATATTCTAAATTTTGAAAAATGGGACAGTAAAATATGAAAATAGTTGTGGGGGCTGAATAATTTTTCAAAGCACTATATTGGAATTGGGTAAGTCAGAAATCAACTTGGTTTTAAATTGCAGAAAGAGTGTAGAAGGCATCGATAGCACAAAGAGTTCTGATTGAATGAGACTAGGATGTTCCATTTTTCAGATTTTAGAAATCCCTCTGACATGTATTTCACAATATTAACTTGCACACATTTGATTAATTGCCCCTATTAATGTATTAACTAGTTGGCTCCATAAACATCAGGATCACCAGTATCCCAAGCCTCACCTATTAGAGACATGTTGATTACCCTATCCATTCCTTACCCACCCTCTCTGCAAGTTACATGGTATATAGTAAAGATAGTGTAATATATTGTTCATATATAACTTGGAAAAGAATGTAGGTGACATAAAGTTATATTGCTTAAAATTATACAGAGGTACAACATGGAAACTGGAAGCTAATCACTCTTTAATTCAACCCATGTAATAGTGTTTTTTTTCTTCACCAGAGTAACTATTTAATTGACATATATATGCTTAATACAACTCAGTTTTTTCTCTATATTTATTTATCCTATATTTATTTCACTGTACTGCTTCTGTAAAGTTAACACATTTCACAATATATACCGGTGACATTAAATCTGATTCTGAGTCTGATAATGCTCTATGCCCATGTATATGCTGTTTGCTTATCTCCTTATTCCTCATTCCCTCAAGCAACTATGTTAAATTGTTTCAATGATCTTCCTTCTCTGATTCAGATTCAGATCCAGATTTATTTATCACATATACTATACATGGAAACATACAGAGAAATGTGTCATTTGCATTAACACCAATGCACTTGATCCCTTAAAGCATTTAAAAATGACTCTTGCCTCAGAGAGGTACTTTTGCATCTCATTTTCTGTCATCTTTTTCGCAATTTTCTAAGCATGCAATGATCACTGTTGCCCCTTTTGTAATGAAACATGATTCCCGGATCTAGACCCAGTCCTGTTTCTTCGTCATTTTCTACACACATCAGGAAACTCTCCCTACTTACACTTGGAATATCAATGTTACATTTGAATCGCTCATCCCCATGTTTATAATACTCTGAAGTTACAAGAGACTGCAAATGTTGGAAATCCAGAACAACATACAAAAGTGCTGGAGGAATCAGCGGATCAGGCTACATCCTTGGAGGAACAAATCATGAACACAAGAGATTCTGCAGATGCTGGAAATCCACAGTAACACAGACAAAATGCTGTTGGAACTCAGCAGGTCAAGCAGCATTCATGGAAGTAAAAAAAACACAGTCGACACTTTGGGCCGAGTCTCTTCTTCAGAACTGTCAAGCGTGGCAGGACTACATCCAATCCCGATGAAGAGTCTGGACCTGAAACGTCGACTGTCTATTTCCCTCTATGGAAGCTGCCTGACCCGCCCAGTGCCATTAGCGCATTTGGGTGTTGCTTTATAACACCTCTCGCGCATTTTGTATCATTCAGCATTGAATGTCCTTTCCAATCAAATTCAGATAACCCCACTCTCTTCTCCCGGGAAACTTTCCCTTGCTGATTATAAAGCTGGTCCGGGGCAGGTTTAATTCCTTGGCTATTTTCTGATTCGCTTTCAGTTCCAGCTCTGATCCTCTAGAGGGAGGCAGTGAGGTGAAGAGGATTCAGAGCCGAGACTGCGGGAGCTGGGATCGGCACCCGTCTTCACTATCCCGTCGGTCTGATAAACCTGGACACCAGAGAGCAGAGGGACGGGACAGAGGAGGAGAGACACCCGACCACCTCTACCAAGATTGTGCATCGGCCGAGTCCGCCCATTGCCCGTACTCAGAAAATAGTGGCTTTACAAGGAGCAAAATACAAACTGCTGGAGGAACTCGGCAAGTCGAGCAGCGTCTGTGGGGGAAAAGGGGATGGTTTACGTTTCGGGTCGAATCGCCGGGATTGCAAAGAGAAGAGAGCCAATGTAAAGAGGTGAGAGGGAAGGGTGAGGCAGGGGCCGGCAATGAACAGGTGGAACCAGGTGAGGGATGGAGAGAGTTGGAACTGGGAGACAGTGGCCGGTGAGTGATAGGCAGGTACAGATAAGGAAAGACTTTACAAAGGGCGGGGCATATGGAGCTGGCAGTTATGAAGCTCTGTGGACGCAAGGGGCTGCAGACGGTGTTCAGCAAGAAAGGTAATTAAGGGAGGGACGAAGGACAGATAAGGTTGTGTAACGAAAGATTACTGAGGAACATGACAAGTTCTCCATTTTAAAGCCATCCCCCTAAAATGGTACCACACTTTGTTCGGTATATTCAGCTTTTTAAAAAAATTCCCACCTCAAACGTTATGGTTAAACTTCACTTTGGGAAGGACTTGGGCCCGGGAGGTAGTGATAAACATCGTGTACGGTGATCACTGGAAGATGCAAAATTCAGAAACCCTGCTGGCACTATACGTGTTCTGACGACTTGCAGTAGGTTCCTGGAAGAGAGCTAGATATTCATCGCTGGGAACTGCAGTTCAGGGGCCGCTTACACGCTTAGTAATTAGGAAGAAAGCAAGTTCAACGTGGAGAATCTTATCTCCACCTCCTCCCCGCCACCGTCTACTGTTTGATGAGGGGGCATGGAGGGAGACGGAAGGTGCACGGAGAGAGATGGGGAAGAGGAGGGAGGAGATGTGAGGAGGCAGGGCAGGTCATTGGAGGGAGATGGATGGATGGGTGAAGAGGGGTCGGAAAAAATGTTAGATGAATTGAAGAGAAATGGGGGCCACGGGAAAGATGGAAGGATGAGGGTGTCTTTGACGCGTAGCATCTTCCCGTCTATATCCCATGTTTCTTCCACAATTTATTTTTGCCGCCATCAATTGCGTGTTTAACTTCCTTTTCGATTATGTTCTCACTTTGAGACGGATGTATATTGAAACACTGAATATCGAACTTGACTGTTAAAGCACTGTTGATCTACGGGGTGAAACAGGCGAATTCGCTCTTCTTCTCCTCTGAAGTTTATTTCGGGGGGTGGGGAGGTAAAGCGAAAAGTTATGCAAGTAATCTGCGTTTTTGTTCATTATTCCTCCCCCCTCGTCGGCTGGCACAGCCGAGCCCATTTTCTGAATTCTGCATCTTTCGGAAACCCCCGTACATTGGGGCAATATGCGGCAGTGTCCCTCGGGCTCAGGTTCTGCCCTCATCCTCCCTCTTGCACCCCTTGTTTTACAGAGTCTTCCCTACACCCATCCCTCCGCACTCTTCTTTCTCCCTTCTCCCTCCACCTCTCAATTCACCAATCTCTACACCTTATCTCCCCACACTCATTGAGCCCGTGCTCCATCCTCCCGTGCATCCTTCATTCTGTTATCTCTTCCCCCTCCATCTCTCCCTTTGTCTCGCTTCTAAAGTATTACAAGAAACTAAAGAAATAAAACCTACTTCCCCTTACTTACTATGATAATGTCTTATCTGTTCTTCAACACTTTGCCATCTCTTCCTCATGAACTTTGATTTTCCTATTCCCCTAGCCAATATCTTAACCTCAAATATATTTAATTACTCAGTCGCCGCAGCGTTCTGGATGACAGAACGCTAAGGATTTATGAACCTCTGACCCACCACCATACCCTTCCTGCAGTGCTCAAGAGATACTGTATTTTGGAATTCATGGAGATGTATTTTTACCACCACTCCGGGTAGGGGAACAAAGAGTTAAAGATCGCTTTCATCCTTGTTTGACAAGCTGAAGGATTTTTGAGGTTTCTTCATTGCATCATAGGTTTGAGTAATTTGTCTAATAATGTCTGAGTCCCTTTTGCTAATCTCACTCTCCAAATGTGTGTTGCTTGAATTTCCAGCATCTGCAGAATTCCTGTTGTTTGCGTCTCCAAATATTACCCCCGGATTCGGTTGTACTGCTAATATTTATCTAGCATCCCCTTCAAACTATGTATTATCTCATCTGAAATAGGCACTTGGGCTAATGGATCTGAATTCCAATAACCCTTTGTCTGAAAAGTGTCCTTCAAACCTTCCCCTTTAATCTTCAATGTTAAGTTATTCCAGCTTGTTACACATTTCATGCAGCTTTTCATTATTCATTCTTCAGTTGATTGTCCTTTTCCTGAGTAGCAGAACATTCATTTTTAAGATCCAAGTTAAGATACATGTATATAGCAACACACACAAAATGCTGGAGGAACTTAGCAGGTCAGGCAGCATCTATTTGAAAGAGTGAAGAAAAACACTCAGCATTTCAGGCCAAGATCGTTCTTCAGGACTGAGAGGGAAGGGGGGAGATACCTGAATTAAAAGGTGGGGGGAGAGGAAAAAAGTTGGCTGGAAGGTGATAGATGAAGCTAGGTGGGTAGGGTAGGTCAAGCTGGAGAGGAAAGAATCTTATAGGAGAGGAGAGTGGACCATAGGAGAAAGGGGAGGAGGAAGGGACCAGGGGGAAGTAATAGGCAGGTGGGAAGAAGTAAAAGGTCAGAGTGGAGAATAGAGGAAGTGGGGATGGGGATGGGAAATTTTGTTAACCGGAAGGAGAAATCGATACTCATACCATCAGGTTGGAGGCTCCCCAGACATAAATATACTGTAAGGTGTTACTCCTGCACCCTGAGGGTGGCCTCATCTCAGCAAAAGAGGAGGCCATCGATTGACATATCAGAACGGGAATGAGAATCAGAATTAAACTGTTTGGCTACCGGGAAGTTCCACGTGTGGCGGATGGTGCAGAGTTGCTCAACGAAGCAGTCCCCCAATTTATGACAGGTCTCACCAATGTAGGGGAGGCCACATTGGGAACTCCAGACACAATGGACAACCACAGCAGATTCACAGGTGAAGTGCTGCCTCACCTAGAAGGACTGTTTGGGTCCTGAATGAAGGTGAAGGAGGAGGTATGGCACTTAGGCTGTTGTAGGGATAAGTGCCTGGGGGAAGATTAGTGGGGAGGGACGATGTATATAGTATGTCTTTTCCAGTTTTAAATCTGCTCCATGCTAGTTAATCTGCAAGTGTTCAAGACCTTTTCATTTAAGATGTTCTATAGTTTCTTTCTTTAATGGGTTCAGCATCATTGAAAAGAGGAGTAAATTTTGTGAATGAGCAACTAGATGGCATTTCAGTGTCAACGAAATCGACGAAAATCTTAGTGATTGCTGTCAGAAACCCAAGCAAAGAACTCAATGATGTCTAGAAGGAATTACCATAATCTTTTTCCCCCATAATATTTCCCATTGTTTAAATCTTGGGTTAGATAAATAATAAAAATGCTTGGTAGCAAAGCCAGGAATGACACACAAGAATTTCCTCTTCAATGCAATAGAAGTTAATTATAAAGTTTGATCAAAATCCATGATCTTTGTTCCAACATTAAAATCTTGTTTTAGTTTGTCCAGTACACCGGCTCTCATCTAAATTTGTAGAATTGTTCAGTATAGAAATGGGCCCTTTAGCTCATTGTCTGTGCCAACATTTTGCCCATCTACACTAGTCTCATTTGTTGACATTAGGACCCTATCCTTCTATGTCTTGCTTACTTAACTATCTTTTTAAATGTCACTTTCCTCTTTCAGCACTTATCAGTCATTAACCACTCCGTGTGAAGAACTTTCCTTTCAGACCCAGTCCTTCCTCACCTTTAACCAACGCCTGCTTGTTTTCGATACCCCCATATCATGGCTATCTGTCCTGGGCATCAGCATGTCTGTAGGAATAAATTATGTTGTGGAGTGCAGGGTTAAGTTAAAGCTCAGAAAATTATCAATTGACATTTTAAAATCTGTCATCATGCCTTGAAGAGTTGATGCTTTACAATCTGCTGTCATGTCTTACTTCCTCACTGCCTCATTCATGCTAATTGCTGATTTCTCACCTTTACCATTTGAAGCTGAATAATGAGAAGAAATGGATCGAAACTTGATTCCATTTTAAAATAGCAAGAAATGAATCTCAGTCCCTCTGGAGTAGTTTCAATGGTGCTGTATGCACCACATTGCTTGACCTCAATCAATTAGGAATCATTATCCTCTATCACTGGAATGTTGTCCACATTCCTTGCAGAATTCAATGTGGGTATATTGGAAATGCCTCCTTGGCCTCTTCCCTTATTTTACGATATTACCATTTTGTGAACCCATGCAGCCCTTATTTGTGGACAGTTCTTAATATTTGTGAGCAAATGAATTTATATTCTTGTCCAAGCACTTCTAAATCTTTCTAGCCACTCAAAGTGCATTCATTATATGTTCTTTGAAACTGGATCCTACAATTTCTGTATCTTCCCAATTACGTAGAACATAGAAATTTACAGTGAATTACAGGCCCTTCGGCCCACAATGTTGTGCCGACCATGTAACCTACTCTTGAAACTGCCTAGAATTTCCCTAGCTCCATGTACCTATCTAAGAGGCTTCTAAAATACCCTATTATATCCGCTTCCGCCACCGCTGCCAGCATTGCATTCCATGCACCCACCACTCGCTGTGTGGAAAATTTACCTCTGACATCCCCTCGGTACCTATTTCCAAGCACCTGAAAACTATGCCCCTTCGTGTTAGCCATTTCAGCCCTGGGGAAAAGCCTTTGGCTATCTACATGACCAACGCCCCTCATCAACTTATACACCTCTGTCAGGTCACCTCACATCCTCTGTTGCTCCAAGGAGAAAAGGCCAAGTACACTCAAGAAGACTATAGTCTTTGTATTCTCCTCCTACCATTTCTACCTCCTACCCAAGATCCACAAACCTGCCTGTCCTGGCCGACCAATTGTCTCAGCTTGCTCCTGCCCCACCGAACTCGTTTCTGCATACCTCGACACTGTTTTATCACCCCTTGTTCAATCCCTTCCGACCTATGTTCGTGACACTTCTCACGCTCTTAAACTTTTCGATGATTTTAAGTTCCCTGGCCCCCACCGCTTTATTTTCACCATGGATGTCCAGTCCTTATATACTTCCATCCCCCATCAGGAAGGTCTCAAAGCTCTACGCTTCTTTTTGGATTCCAGACCTAATCAGTTCCCCTCTACCACCACTCTGCTCCGTCTAGCGGAATTAGTCCTTACTCTTAATAATTTCTCCTTTTGCTCCTCCCATTTCCTCCAAACTAAAGGTGTAGCTATGGGCACCCGTATGGGTCCTAGCTATGCCTGACTTTTTGTTGGCTTTGTGGAACAATGTATGTTCCGTGCCTATTCTGGTATCTGTCCCCCACTTTTCCTTCGCTATATCGACGACTGCATTGGCGCTGCTTCCTGCACGCATGCAGAACTCATTGACTTTATTAACTTTGCCTCCAACTTTCACCCTGCCCTCAAGTTTACCTGGTCTATTTCCGACACCTCCCTCCCCTTTCTAGATCTTTCTGTCTCTGTCTCTGGAGACAGCTTATCCACTGATATCTACTATAAGCCTACTGACTCTCACAGCTATCTGGACTATTCCTCTTCTCACCCTGTCTCTTGCAAAAACGCCATCCCCTTCTCGCAATTCCTCCGTCTCCGCCGCATCTGCTCTCAGGATGAGGCTTTTCATTCTAGGACGAGGGAGATGTCTTCATTTTTTAAAGAAAGGGGCTTCCCTTCCTCCACTATCAACTCTGCTCTTAAACGCATCTCCTCCATTTCACGTACATCTGCTCTCACTCCATCCTCCCACCACCCCACTAGGAATAGGGTTCCCCTGGTCCTCACCTACCACCCCACCAGCCTCCGGGTCCAACATATTATTCTCCGTAACTTCCGCCACCTCCAACGGGATCCCACCACTAAGCACATCTTTCCCTCCCCCCTCTCTCTGCATTCCGCAGGGATCGCTCCCTACACAACTCCCTTGTCCATTCGTCCCCCCCATCCCTCCCCACTGATCTCCCTCCTGGCACTTATCCGTGTAAGCGGAACAAGTGCTACACATGCCCTTACACTTCCTCCCTTACCACCATTCAGGGCCCCAAACAGTCCTTCCAGGTGAGGCATCACTTCACCTGTGAGTCGACTGGGGTGATATACTGCGTCCGGTGCTCCCGATGTGGCCTTTTATATATTGGTGAGACCCGACGCAGACTGGGAGACCGCTTTGCTGAACATCTACGCTCTGTCCGCCAGAGAAAGCAGGATCTCCCAGTGGCCACACATTTTAATTCCACATCCCATTCCCATTCTGACATGTCTATCCACGGCCTCCTCTACTGTAAAGATGAAGCCACACTCAGGTTGGAGGAACAACACCTTATATTCTGTCTGGGTAGCCTCCAACCTGATGGCATGAACATTGACTTCTCTAACTTCCGCTAGGCCCCACCTCCCCCTCGTACCCCAGCTGTTACTCCTTTTTATGCACACATTCTTTCTCTCACTCTCCTTTTTCTCCCTCTGTCCCTCTGAATATACCTCTTGCCCATCCTCTGGGTCACCCCCCCCATCTTTCTCCCTAGGCCTCCTGTCCCATGATCCTCTCGTATCCCCTTTTGCCTATCACCTGTCCAGCTCTCGGCTCTATCCCTCCCCCTCCTGTCTTCTCCTATCATTTTGCATCTCCCCCTCCCCCTCCGGCTTTCAAATCCCTTACTCACTCTTCCTTCAGTTAGTCCTGACGAAGGGTCTCGGCCTGAAACGTCGACTGCGCCTCTTCCTATAGATGCTGCTTGGCCTGCTGCGTTCACCAACAACTTTGATGTATGTTGCTTGAATTTCCAGCATCTGCAGAATTCCTGTTGTTTACGTTCTTTGTATTCTCTACGTTTTTATATCAGCATCTTCCTATAACAATCTTGGTAGTGCATCTGCTGTATCATTATGTGTAGATCCTCAATATTGAATATCATAATCATATTGTGACAGGAAGGTGACCCATTTCTGCATTTATAAAGCTGCTGTTGTAGACCTGGGTCAAAGAATGGCCAACAAGAGTTTGGTTTGTGACCAGGTGAACAGTGAGCCTAAAAGCACTGGTGGCACTTGAAACACAACAGCAATGTCTTTTTTTATAGCTGGTTAAAGGTCCTCATGTTCATTATTTGTGTGTGCCCATAAGATGGCATGAAACTGCCCAACAGCATTATTAGAAACATCACAAGGAACCATTAGTATACAACTGATGCTATAGTGTATCAGGAGATAAGAAGGCATTTTTTCTAACAGAGGCCATATGTCTTCTGTTCTTCCTTTGTCTACTACTGTGCTTCAGCCTTCAACAATTAGCATACAGCATAGAAACAGGCCCTTCAGCCCATCTAGGTTTTAATGACTAAGTTACCCAACCAACCTAGTCCCATTTGGACTATAACCTCTAAACCTTTCCTATCCATGTATCTATCCAATTGTCTTTTAAAAGTTGTTATTTTTTAAGAAGTTTTTATTTCCTACTGAGTTGATACTGTTGCAAAGTGGAGCAGGAATCTCAGATGACATTGGACTATGTATTGAAGGTCTGTGACATACTTAGGTTCGCTGCCCCAAATAGTTGTTTCAGTTTTTTCCTTCAGAGATTGTACACCATGTATTTTCACCTCAGGATCAAGGAAACCACTTTTTTTTTGGAAGGTGTATTTGCTCTTCTTAGCCTATCGCCCCACAAAGGCATAGGCCACTGCCAGCAGTTCGCAAGAGTCTTTAAAGTTGTCCCAGGTGTAGCCCATCCTTCTGGTGTCTTCCAGGCAAAGATCCTTTCCCTCCCAGGGATGAGGTATTTTGGGCTTCTGCTGGCATTTCTATAGCTCTGGGTTTTTATGGGAAGGGTTTACTAGCCCCATACCCAACCCTTCTCCTTTTACATTTGGGCTTGCAGCCATCCATGGCAAAGTTATTTGTTCTTCTGGAGCACCACAGTACTCTCATGACCGTTCCAGACTACTTCCTCAGATGTTTCCTTCTCACTTGACAACTTTACTTTGGCTGAACACAGAATTACTGAAGTTTCAGGATGACCTGAAATATTTTGGGTGATGAAAAGCCTTTTATAAGGTATTGGTGATAGATAGTATTAGTTTTCTGTTTCCATGCTTTTTTGTGCAGGTGATGGGTAGGAGTTGGTAAAGACCTTCGGCCCTGTCAACTGAGCAACATGTGAAAAGGATATTAATCATCATCCATGGCTTGGTTGAGGATGAAGGTGAATATTAATGGATGAGTCAAATCACACTGTGCAATTTTAAGCAGCACAAGGTACAGCTTAAGCCCTCTGCATACTGGTAAAAGCTTGCAGTAACTGGGGTTAGTGTTTGATTGAATGCATATATGAGCTTTGCCCTTTTTATTGCTAGGGAACAAATATTTGCACATCTCTGCACTTATCTAGAAGTTTGCATTGATGGGATTATGAGTACTCAAACAAAAAGCATCCTTCAAATTCACTTTTAATTTCAGCTTTCTACAATTGCCAAAGGAGCTGGATTAAAGTGATCTACAAGTCCATGGCTGATCAAATCTTTGGTTTTGCAGTGTGCCAGGATTTCTACCAACATATTTACAATATCTGGGCCTGTCTGTGGGAGTGAGATTGCTAGCATGGCTTCATTCTGAGATGACACTCTTTTGCCCTTTTCCCCAATTCTGACAATACTGTTTGCCCACAAAACATCACTGTCTGTCCTACAGTAAAACAAGCTCGTATGTTTTATCATAAAAACCACGTTCTGGCAAACCAGGATTGCTGGGTTGGCTGAGGTACCTTTTCCACTTTGAAGGTATCAACCAGTCAATGTATTTTTTTTCTGTATTTATGTTTTTAACATTCCATCACTTCAAGATTGCACAGTAAAAAACAATTATTGAGACCAATAATGAACTTCCTGACTCATCCTACCACCATGAATAGGCAGTCATTCAATGCATTAAACATCTTCAGTCATCTTCACTTCCCTGCTATCCCATCCCCTTTGCCAGTGGAATCTAACTACCCCCATGTTTTCTCTGTCAGGTCACATACAAAATGTGCAGAATAATCTGCAGGAAAAAAATGGAAAACTTTAAAAGTTGTGTCTGATTTATTCAAGTTTAGAGGTGCTGCCTTTCAGATGAATTTGAGATTGCCTTGTTATGCTTCTAGCGTGAATGCAAATAATCCCCTTGACAGTATTTCAAAGAGGGGCACAGGAGTCCTCCCCAATACTTACCCTTCAATCCAAGACTGTGAGCAAGTCATCATTATCATACTGCTGTTTGGGAAGCATGCTGTGTACAAGTTGGCAACTCTATTTTCTACACTAGAAGCAATCGACAGCCCAGCATACGAGGATAATGAAAAGGAGTGCATGTTCCATCAATCCACAACACAATGCCCTTGAGATATTGGGCCAAGGTTACGAAACTATTTTGCACATATGTTTAAGTTTAGTTGTTTACCATGTTACTTGCAAAGAGGAAATGATTGTTAATAGAACAGGAAACAATCTGTTAAAGAACTTCAAGAAGCACTAACTTAACCACCTGTGTTTTAACAATATTCTCCTGTATGAATGTTTTCTTTCTTTTGGCAGCTGTCTGGCTGGGCCTGTGTTGAGAGATCCTTGGGATGATTTATATTTGTGCAATGGGAAACGGTTCTGTGAGAGCGACAAGGCCCAAACAGAACAACTCTCCCCCAGCCCTGACAGAACCCTCCTCGGAGGCCTTGGACAACCTCAGAAGAAAGATTCTGATTCTAGAAGAAGAGCTGAGGAGGAAGGATGATCAGCTGAGGCAGAATTCAAAGAAAATTCAATCCCTGGAGAAAGAACTGAAAGGAAAACTTTCCCAAATCGCCAAGCTTCAAGATGCCATTGGGTACAACAGCACCTCTGTATCTACTCCTGTCAACCAACACAAGAAGCTGGTCAGCGTCATCAACCAAGGGCCAAAACGTTTTGCCCAGGTGGCGACTGAGATTCACCGACGGCTCAAGGCCAAAGAGGGGGTGTCTGCGGAGCCAACCTCCTGGAATTATTACTGCCACGGCGTGCAGAAGTTCTCCATTGAGCAGCTTCGAGTACGGAAGGACTCCAGGTAAGAAATCAGAATCACTGTTGCCCCAGTAATTGAGCAGCTGGATTCCCACAACAGTGTGAGAGATAGATGACTCATTCTATCTAAATAACCCCACTTACTAATGATAACCTCGGAAGACAAAGTGCATCATTGGCATGGATATTTTCTATGTACTTGTCAATACCACGTACTGTATCCTTGACTAACATTTGTAGTTAAATTGTCCTCACTATAGATGACATTGTTCAGTGAAAGTAAACTTGGAGGGAGAACGTTTAGTTCATTGCACCAGATATTCTCATTCATTCTTAAGATGTGGGCACCTATTTCACCAATGCAGTTCGCAAAGTGAAGATACATCTGCAGTCTAATTAGGTTGTAGCTTCTAAAGCATCAGGATAGTGGGTGACTTGGACGTGAATCGGCAGGTGGTTTTCCATGGCCTTTCCGTCCTTTCCTTCTGGGTGGTGGAAGTCACATATCTGGCATGTGCTCTCAAAAGAACCATGGCAAATTCTCCTTCATTCATGGGTAGTATCCAGAGTACCATTCACATTTTGTCCTAACTTTAGCTCTAACCAGAAAGCATATTGGAAGTGTATAATTGGAACACAAGCTGTGGGGTCACACCTACAGGTTGGTCACAGCACAGTAATAATCTTGATTGAGCATCATTGGCATCAGAGGCAGAAAGCACAGACATTTAGCTTCTATTCTGACAGTCGGTTTAGAGTGAAAACACTTAACAAAAATGGAGCAAAGTCTCAATATCAAACTGAAACCAAAATATAATGGAATCCAGATAAAATAACGGTGATATCCTAATGGTTGGAACTGAATTATATTTTTCATTTTGTTAACCATATTACCGTGATGCTGTAACTCTAAGATTCTCCATGTTCTGCATTAGTTATCATTAGAGATTTCTTACAGACACAGATCAAAAGCATTTTTAAAAATATCTATTGATTTTCTGGGATTTAAGTACAACATTGAAGGAACTGTCTTCCACTCCTCAAACAACATTGTTGCTTAACATAATGTCAAGATTCGCACATCAATGATCATGTTTCCTGATATCCTGGTTAACAGTGATCCATAACTTTACTAAATCTCATTATACACTCAGTGGCCACTTTATTAGATGCACCTGTACACCTGCTTGTTAATGCAAATATCTAATCAGCCAATCATGTGGCAACAAGTCAATGCATAAAAGCATGCAGACATGGTCAAGAGGTTCAGTCGTTGTTCAGACAAAACATCAGAATGGGGAAGAAATATGATATAACTTTAACCAGGAATGACTTTTGCTGCCAATCAGGGTAGTTTGAGAATCTCAGAAACCGCTGATCTCCTGGATTCATACACAACAGTCTCTAGAGTTTACAGAGAATGGCACGATAAACAGAAAACATTCAGTGAGCAGCAGTTCTGTGGGTGAAAGCACCCTGTTAATGAGAGAGGTCGGAGGAGAATGGCCAGACTGGTTCAAACTGATAGGAAGGCGAGGGTAGCTCAACTAACACACGTTACAACAGTGGTGTGCAGAAGAGCTTCTCTGAATGCACAACACGTCAAACTTTCAAGTGGATGGGCTACAGCAGAAGAATACCATGAACATTCACTCAGTGACAGCTTTATGAGGTACCCAATAAAGTAGATACTGAGTGTATATCATTGATCTGATTGCTCTTTGTTGTCCATAACTTTATAGCAATATTTCTTACATGTAATCCAGTAGGTACCAGATTAACTTAGAACTTTAAGATTGACTATAAAATACTTTGGGGGGCACAAAAGTCACTGCAGTCAAGTGTAAGAAAATAACTCGTATGTCTATTTTATCTTACACTATGTCTAATTGATGGTTCATCCAATGAACTCCATTTACTGCAAAGTCCAGTGTACGAAGAATAGTAAATTTGGTTACTTAAAGAATGTGTATGAGACATGGGGGGGGGGCGGTGCTGTGCTCTATATCGTGAACTTGTTCTTGTGACACCTTGTTTCTCATAATATGGGCTGAAATTGGATGTATATTGACAAAAGACTAAATCTTAGAGAACAAGAGTTGTCTTTGCTTTTGGTTGTCCCTGTTTCAGTGAGACCAAATTCTGAGTTTGTTCTCTTTAGTGACAAAATGAATGATGCCCAGAAAAAAAAAGAACGTCAAAGGAATTTGCTCACCAGTTAGTGTTCAATGCTAAAAATTAAAGTGGGAAGATAATGTAGATGGAATGGTTCTGTGATGACCATAGCCAGCGAGGTTGGTGGTAATCTGAGTATATATATTGTGCAGTTTAAAGAAACTGATAACCGATGCCATAATGCACAACGAGTTCCTGAAGAAACTGGAGCCCCAGCATGTGCGGGAGATTGTGGAATGCATGTACGAGAGGAGCTACCAAGAAACCGATGTCGTCATCCAGGAGGGGGAACCGGGAAATCATCTCTATGTTCTGGCAGGTGAGGCTCATTGTCTTTGAGCTGTACAGTACGGAAACAGCCACTGTATTGATGTTTGGTCTCTAGGTGACATCTGACTGTATTGTGCCATGCATGCATGATAATGATGTCCCATAGGGCGTTGTGTGTTTGGATCACTTAAGTATGTTCTCCATCAACAAGAGTGCACAGTTTAGTGCAGTAAACAGTGTCAACGGGTCAAATCAGGGGTAATGAGAACAGAGATTTTCCTTTACACCAAGATATCTCAATTTATTTATCCCTTTGATTTGTCAGTCCCTCATCTGATAATGACTCTAATCCTAAAATGTACCACCCTTTCCCTACCCACTGCTTTCCCCTTCCTACATCATGGGATAGTACAAAATCATAGAACAAAGAACATTACAGCACAGTACAGGTCCTCCGGTCCACAATGTTGTGCCAACCTTTTAGCCTACTGTAAGATCAATCCAATCCTTCCCTCCTATATAGAACACCAATTTCTTTATCATCCATGTGCCTATCTAAAAGCTTCTTAAATGACTCTAATATGTCTGCCTCCAATCTCCTTAAAATTATACTCCAGGTATTAGCCTGGAAAAAGTCCCTCGCTGTCCACTTGACTTATGCCTGTTATCATCTTTGATCTATCAAGTCACCACTCATTCTCCTTCATTCCAAAGAAAAAAGCCCTAGCTCACTCAGCCTCTCCTCATAAGGCAACATAATTTATTCAAATATTAATTTTCTGAGTTTAAGGAATTCTGATTTGCAATAAAGTGGATAAAACTGAAGGGAAACCAAACAGTAAATAGGCGCAGCAACACACATCAAAGTTGCTGGTGAATGCAGCAGGCCAGGCAGCATCTATTGGAAGAGGTAGAGTCGATGGGCCGAGACCCTTCGTCAGGACTAACTGAAAGAAGAGATAGTACACAAATATGTGCCATACTTTTTGAAAGCTCCAGTTTTACATTGTCTTCTACATAATGCTATTTATGACACTAAAAGACTTCTATATTGCAAAGAGTCATGAATTGATGTCCACAGATTAATGCACCTGGTGGTGCATTTGACATTGGCTAGGAAAAGACCCACCACAATACCCAGCTGCCATTGGACTGTTTCATTGAAAACTGAGGTTATATCAGGCCTCTTAACTGCTGGTTAACCAAGAAAACTTGTGTTGTGTAGCATTATAGACTCTATCAGTGATGCTTATAGAAATAAGGAAATCATATTACAAGACTGAAGCTATTGGTGTGTATTTTAGAATAAATTCCATCAGTTATTTTAGGGTTACTGCAAATTTATCAGTTTGCTTTAAGAACCATTTATTAAATTCATGCCTCAGCCTTCAGCCCTGCTCTATTCTTCTGGCCAATCTACATGTCATCCCCATTTGCCCATCTTTGTTCCATATACCTGTCTAATAAAAACATATCCCATCATTTTCAGAGCTCTAGTTCATCACAGTGTCCTGAGAGAGTTCCAAGTTTCCAGCATTTGTGTGGAAATGCTCCTGAAACAGTCTAGACTTGGATTTTAGAATAATGTCTACTTGTTTGATATTCTTACTAAATGTTTTTGTTATCTTATTTTTATTGGATAACTGGCAGTGTAAAATTGATGATCTCTTTAACTCAGTGCAATTCCTGAATATATAAGTGGTTTATTTTGCTACTTTTTCCCAAAAATATAAAAAAAGAGATGATATATGATTAGCCTTATTTGTTATATTGAAACATCAAATTGTACAAGGAAATGCATTGTTTCATCCACAGCCAGCACAGTCTGAGGGTGTGTTTGGAGGTAGCCCACAGATGTTGCTACGCTTCCAGTGCTAACATAGGATGCCCACAACTTACTAACTCTGTATGTCTTCAGAATGTGGGAGATAGCCGAAAACCTGGAGGAAACCTATACGTTGACAGGGAGAATGTGCAAAATCCTTATAGATCATGGCAGGAATGCAGGACCTTCAAAAAAACAATGGCTTTAATGGGGAGATGTAGAAATGAATAGTCCACTTGTATGAAGGACCAGAGCTCAAGAACAAAAATGTGTAGTAATCACAGATAAATCTAAAAGGGTGTTAGGGCAAAAACCTTTACCCCAAAAGTGGTGATAATGTGAAACCTGGCCCAAAGGTGGGGTAGTTGAGGTGAATGTATTTATTTAAGGGGAAGCTGCCAAAACATAGGAGAAAGAAAGAAAGAGTCTGTTAATTTGAAAAGTCAAGAGGATATTTGTTTGGTTCAGTTAGGTTGAAAAGCCCTTAATATGCTATAGATTCTGTGACATTAAATGCATTGTGCTTATTGTCTAGCCAATCAGTATGCTAATGAAGCAGAACAACTTTGGACTAACACTAGAAGTTAGGGATATACCTTGAATAAGCTATATTTAAGTAGTCTTCCTGTCATGAAGTGTAGCCTGACACCAGGATCTGGTGCACCTGATCTAGTGCGCCAATCTCTAGTCGATGTGACTGTGATCATTGATTGCTACTGCAAATAAACTTTAATTCTACTTTTAAAGATGGGACTTTAGAAGTTATGCAGAATGGCAAACTGTTGGGACAGATGCATCCCGGGACAGCGTTCGGCGAGCTTGCAATTCTCTACAATTGCAAAAGGACTGCTACTGTTAAAGGTAATGAAAGCTGGGACTCCATGTGTCGGTTTCTCTGTTACTACTCCTGTCTCTCTGTAAGTACACAACTAGCTGGCAGTGGTTTGGTGAAGCACTATCAGCTTGCCAATAAACACCAATTTCAAATTTTACACCAGCTAAAATTATATGTGAAGCTGAAGAACTAGTAACTGACACTGGACTCAATCCCTAGAGTGAGTGAGTGTGTGTTTTTGTGTGTGTGTGTGTGCGTGTGCGTGTGCGTGTGCGTGCGTGTGTGTGTGTGTGTGTGTGTGTGTGTGGACGCGCACGCGTGTGCTTGTTCAGGGAATATTTAAGCCGATATACCATAAATGTACCATAACAAGGCAGACAATGGTGTTAAGCTTAATATTTTAAGTGTCCTGTTAATGCCAAATCCCAACATAAATGCAGTATTAACCCTCAAGATCTCCAGGTACCTGGGATGCACCTGGATGACAGACTTGAGTGGAGCACCAACACAGAGACTGTGTACGAGGGCTAGAGTTACCTCTACTTCCTGAGAAGACTGAGGTCCTTTGGAGTATGCAGGCCTCTCTCTCACATGTTCTACCAATCTCCTATGTGGAGGTGCACTGGGGCAATGGCATCAACATGGGTGATGCCAACAGGCTCAATAAACTGATGAGAAAGGCTGGTTCAGTTATAGGGGTCAAACTGGACACACTGGAGGCTGCGGTAGAACAAAGAACCCTACAGAAAATCCGGGCAATTCTAGACAATGTTTCTCACCCTCTGTATGCCACCTTGGCTAAACAGAGGAGCACTTTTAGTGATAGACTAAGACAACTGTTCTGTTCCAAAGAGGGTTATATGAGGTCATTTTACCCTTGGGCTGTTTGAGGTAACTTATTTTTTTATTCTTTCTTACTTCTCTTCCAAGATTTGTACAACTGTGCACGTAATGCTACTGTGACACTGTAAATTCCTTTGGGATCAATAAAGTCAATCTATCTCTCTATCTCTATCTCTATCTATATATATATATATTGTCAGTGTTACCATGAGCTTTGCCAGCAATCTTTTAACCAAGGTTAGGAAATTTAACCTCAGCCTTGGGGAAATTCGAAGGAGAGTTTTGCCTTATTTGTTGAAGACTCCTAGAATCTACATTTAATTATAATTGAATAGACCATCAAAGTCACAATCTGTTGGCCAGCTCAGCTGTGTGTTTTCAAGTCTAACATCCTTTAGACTAGTGAAGAAGTTCTTTGGTGTGTTGGTAAGAGCTTATCAGGGACATTTAGAGATATTATTTTTATAGTTATACAGTATATGTAGAAATATTCTCTAAAATGAAACCATAACACTGTGTTGGATTTTAATATGTAAATATGTTCGTTGATCAAATGCTGCACCATTTTCAGCTGTGACCGAGTCTTGGATTTGGGTTCTGGATCGTCAGGTTTTCCAGAGTATCATGATGGAAACAGCACAGGCAAGGAATAAGAAATATCTCAACTTCCTCAGCAGGTGAGAACCGAGAGCCCCTGGGGCTGCTTCAGATACCCAGACAGGTCACGTGGATGGCATTGGACCGACAACTGCCTGGACAGGATGGAGGACATCCCACTGCTAAGCACAATGCTGATGTGTCTCATCTATCCACTGAGACCACTAATATATTGGATAAATGGTACAATAGTCAAGATCAGTGCAAATGACTGAAGAAACATGATGACGATGCTGCTCAGTCAGTGTTCTCTCCATTCTTTGTAGTGAAGTGTAACACTTTGCATTTGTCTCTGTTGAGTTACAGCAGTACAGTATTCACCATTGTACCTGCCTGTCTTTATCATCTTAAAATCTATTACTATTTTGCTCATAATTCAGCTTGTTTATGCTTTTTTACCTGCAAATTTGGAAATGGAGACCCCCAGTAAAAGTCACTGATATATACAGAGGGAGAAAAACAGTAGTCCTAGCAACAAGACCCAGGGAAAAATTATTACTATTATTAAATCTTACCATCTAATAAGTAACTTGTATTATTATTCTGTTTTCCATCATGTCCCCTTTTATTCCATAAATTTCAATCTTGATGATAAATCCATTTCAATGTGCTTTGTCAAATATACAGTTAGGGTCTCTGCTTAGAGAATAGGACATGTGTTTTCTGTGCTATGCCTAAGTACAGGACTGAAGAAATTCAGAGCTTATTGTCTGTTTGATAGTGCTGGATATCAGTAAGGGTATAGAATGGACTTGTAATGAGACGGTGCAATTTCTTTAAAATATGTATTTTTTTATGCAGTGTTTCTCTACTGAAAGGCTTGCCCGAAGAGAAATTATCCAAGATTGTTGATTGTCTTGAAGTTGTGAGTACGTTATTTTTCAATCTTGAAGATCTTTTAAAAATCTATTTGAGTACATTGAGGACAGACTCCTACTGTGGAAAGTCACAATCTGAGAAATTAGTCGGTAATACTTGAGCTTAAATAGAAGGATATCACAATAACAAAGTGCAATGTATAATAAATTCCTTGTTGAAAATTAGAGACAACGGGTGAATAGGTTATCTTTGGCCACTTCAGCTGAACACTTACAAGGCACTCTGTCCTGATGCAGGATCTCAAACTGAAACATTGACTATTCCTTGACTCAACGAATTGCTTCAGCAGTTTGTGTTTTGATCCAGATCACAGCATCGGCAGTCTCTTGTGCTTCTCATTCTCAAGACGTGTTCAGTTAGTTATCTCTCTGAAGTGAAATAGACTATTCCTCCTCATTCAACACACCATTTGGTGTTCTGTTCAAGAACAGATTCTTGCACCACTGGTAATTATACCTTCTCCCCACTTACTTTTTAATGGTATGAAGACTTTCATTGGATTGTGCCTACCATATCACCATAAAGTACACAGTAGGAGCAAAATCAGGCTATTCCATTATGGCTGATTTATTATCCTTCTCAACCCCATTCTCCGGCCTTCTCCTCGTAACCTTTGACACCCCTCCCTTGAGAACCTATTAAACTTCACTTTAAATATACCCAATAACTTGGCCTCCAGAGTCATCTGTAGCAATGAATTCCACAGATTCACCCTCTTCTGGCTAAAGCAATTCCTTCTCAGCTGTGTTCTAAAGGGATGTGCTAGTACTTTGAACCTGTACCATCTGGTTCTCAGCTTTCCCACTATAAGACACTACTTCCACTCCATCTAGGCCTTCTAATATTCTATAGCAAGCATTCATCAACAACTCTTCGATTAATAACTGAACATGTTTCCTAGTCCACTGATAAAACAGGTTTATTATTGGAGAATTAAGCATTTCACCTTTCACAAAGGATTTGACTTACTTTGCTCCATATGTCTTCTAATAGGGTAGACCCAATTCGATGCTATTTAACTCTTGCAGTACCACTCTGTGTTCAAGAGCATTAGATCTGCTGAACTGTGGAGAAGCTCAAGGGACAAGGCAGATATTGGTACAGGTTTTTGTATCTGGAAAACAGAGAACCCAACCCTCACTAGGTTTATCAGCCATTTTTGAAGATCAAAGCTGGGGGCATGGCTTTTCTGTAAGTGAGATTTGCAGGTAAAGTTCAAAGTAAATTTATTATCAAAATGTCTATATGACACCACGTGCTACTCTGAGATTCACTTTACTGTAGGCATTCACAGTATAACAGAGAGATGCATACAATAGGATCAATGAAACTACACACAAAACTGACAACCAATGTGCAAAAGAAGGCAAACTGTGAGAGAGTGGTAGCTGTGTGGAATGAGCTTCCAGCAGAAGTGGTTGAGGCAGGTTCTATGTTGTCGTTTAAGGTTAAATTGGATAGATATATGGACAGGAAAGGAATGGAGGGTTATGGGCTGAGTGCAGGTCGGTGGGACTAGGATAGAGTAAGAGTTCGGCATGGACTAGAAGGGCCGAGATGGCCTGTTTCCGTGCTGTAAATGGTTATACGGTTATATGTGCAAACACAAAAAAAAATTGAGAACATGAGTTGTAGAGTCCTTGAAAGTGAGTTAATAGGTTGTGGAATCAGTTCGGTGTTGAGATGAATGCAGTTATCCATGCTGGTTTAAGGAGCCAAAGCCATTGAGAACTCCTTGGGATTAAATGTCAGGGGATGCAGACTGCAACCTTCCAAGTTGAAAATATAGATCTTCTGCACCAACCAGTTAGTACAGGGGATGAAAGTACAGCCATTCTGGAAGAGTTTCTGGTGGAAGAAGTTTTCTAATGCTACTGGAGCATTAAAAGAGCAAAGATTTAACTTACTCAATTTCCAACTCTTTTTGCTACATGCTAGTGTTCAGGTAGAAAATGGCCACCTTTTGACAACTCCGTCAAACACTATAACTTGTTGCAATTGTACTGTTCATAGCCACCAATAGGACTAGCACCCAATATGAAAGGACTTTTAATGTAAAGCAAATGACAAGTTTTTTTCATCTTGACTTAACAAAGAAAATAATGAAATAACTAAGCTTGACTTAATACAGCCCTAGTTCAAATGGTTCAGTTTAATATCAGAGAATGTATAAAATTTACAACCTGAAATTCTTACTCTTCACAAACATCTACAAAAGACCACAAAATGTGAATGACAGAAACATCAGAACCCCAATGTCCCCTCCCCATTCCCACACCTGTACACCTGCTCGTTAATGCAAATATCTAATCAGCCAATTAGTGTATAGAATAGTACAGCACAGTACAGGCCCTTCTGCCCACAATGTTGTGCCGACCCTTAAACCCTGCCTCCCATATAACCCCACCTTAAAAGCATGCAGACATGGTCAAGAGGTTCAGTGGTTGTTCAGACCAAACATTGGAATGGGGAAGAAATGTGATCTATGTGACTTTGACCATGAAATGACTGTTGGTGCCAGTTGGGGTGTTTGAGTATCTCATAAACTGCTGATCTCCTGGGATTTTTATGCACAACAGTCTCTAGAATTTATAGGAAATAATGCAAAAAAACAAAAAAAAAATCCAGTGAGCAGCAGTTCTATGGGTAAAACATCTTGTTAAGGAGGAAAAACTTGACAGTAACTCAGGTAACCCTATGTTACAAAGGTGGTGTGCAGAAAGGCAGCTCTGAATACACGACGTCAGAACCTTGAAATGGATGTGCTCAGCAGCAGAATACTATGAACATAAACTCTGTGACCACTTTATTAGGTGCAGAACATACCTAATAAAGTTGCCACTGAGTGTAAGTATCTCCACCATGAATGCCAGCAAGAGCAGTTTATACCATCTTAGGACGTACTGCAACAACTCACTAAGATGACTCCGTCTAAATCTGTGATGTTCTCCAGCTAGGAGGACAGGGCCAGCAAAAGCATGAAGGTGTCATCATTTGGAAGTTGCCCTCCAAGATACACGCCATCTTGACTTGAAAATACATCATAAACATGATAAATTCTGCAAATGCTGGAAATCCAGAGCAACACACACAAAATGCTGGAGGAACTCAACAGGTCAGGCAGCATCCATGGAAATGAATAAACAGTCGAGGTTTTGGGACAAGACCCTTCTTCAGGACATACATCACTGTTAAAGTCATAGAGCACGGCAGTAAAGGAAAAGGCCCTGCTCTTCTGCCTAATCCCATCTACTTGCGCCTGGACCATAGCCTTCCATACTCCTCTCATCTACGTACTATCCAAACTTCTTTTAAGTGTTACTATTGAATCTGCATTTACCACGTTGGCTGGCACTTCATTCCACACTTGCTCCAGCCACTGAGTGAAGAAGTTCCCTTCCGACTCTCCTTAAATAGTTCACCTTTCACCCTAAATGTATGACAAGGAGGTCTATTCTCACCCAACCTAAGGGAGAAAGGCCTGGATGCATTCACGGTCACTGGGTGTACCCATAACTCAAGGGCTGCAGCAGTTCAGGACTGCCTTCTCAAGTGCAATTAGTGATGGACAGTTAAATGCAGGTGCAATCTGTTAAACTCACACCCCTTTAATGATTAAAAATACATCAGGTGTAGTGACAGTATGTAGCCAGACTTTTCAGAATAGGCTCCTCATATAGAATCAGAAAACTACACCCCTCTGTGTCACTGTTGGATTCTAGAGCAAAGAGGAAACCTGGATGCCTGGAAAATAAACAAAGATTTTGAAGTATTTCTCTTAATTTATTACAGACTTCCAATTTATATACCGATGGCTTATTTACTTATCTGACTATGCAATCAGTGTTCTAAAATCTACTCTCTATTTCTTGTAGTAATATGCAATCTCTCCATCTCTGATAGGATTACTATGATAAGGGAGACTATATAATTCGTGAAGGAGAGCAAGGTAGCACCTTCTTCATCATTGCAAAAGGAAAGGTAAGTGTTTATTTATATTCAAAAATTTATCTCTGGAATGCAGAAACAACTCCATTGCTATGGTAGGTGGTCCAGGTAAGGTTAATACTCCTTGTGTCTTTTAGACAGGTTTATGAAGATATTTTTTGAACTGAAAAACTTGTTCATTTAAAAATTGAAATTCTAAGTGAAGTTTAGTAATGATTTCATGTTTAGCACAAGTATCTTTGTATTAGTAAATGAATCGACCAAATTGCATTATAAGCTTGATCATATAACCTGGACTGATGCATTAATGTAGGAGTGAGGGGATTCCTGCATTCCTCGATGTGCATACTTAAGCATGAGTTGCTAAAATGGCTAAACGGTCATAAGTGTCCTGGTTAGAATTCCTGCCCAGTCCAATCACTAAAATTAACAAAATGGCTTTGTTTGCTCTGTGTACCAAGTTGCTATGTGTACTAACATTACAATGATTGTTATAAGTGCTATTTTAAGTAATTTTCAAAGCCTTGCATCATTTTGCACAGTATTCTAAGAGAAGAAAGAAGCAAAAACAATAACTATGCCATGTGGTTAGACTACTAACCAGCAATGTGACAGGCTGTTCTATAACGGAAAATATTTCTGTTAAGGTGCACTTGTATCTATGCCTGTTTTAGTATTTAAGGGGTTCACATGGTTTTGTTGATCTTGAACAGGTCCGTGTGACACAGACAAGAGAGGGAGCTGAAGAACCACAAGAAATTAAGACATTAAAGGCAGGGGAATATTTTGGAGAGAAAGCTTTAATAAGGTACAGCAGTATGGAGTGTACAGAATGCTATAAATCTCACGGCTGAAATGGAAAGTAAGCAACCTACAAGATGTTTTAATTTGTACTAGTTATTCGTTATCAGGACTGAACAATCACAGAATGAAATAGTAGGTGAATAGGTCATTTGAACCACAAAATCCCCCCATCACTCAATGAACTGTGTAAGCCAAATAGTTAAGGCAATGAAGGGAGAAAAGACATTGGCTCCCGCCAGATCATTAATCAGGTTTTGAAGCTTTCGACCATCTTGCATTCTGTTCTACAAAAGAGAGCTATGATGCTATAGCTATAGTTACTTTGTCAGATGGTTAATCAAAGTATAAACCCTTCTGATACTTCCTCTACAGACTAGTCTCAAAGGGAAGGTTGTTTTAAGCTTTGTGATATCACCGTTTTTTGATTGTCCCAAAACACTTCGGCTTCTGACAGAGAAGTACCATTCCACAAAATGTCTTAGTAGAACAAAGTGAAGATTTCAGAAAAGAATTTATTACAAAAAGAAACAAATTAACTATGGTGTAATTGGTTCCTTTGTCTTTTGGTTCTCCATGGTACTCGACAATTTTCTCAGTCATTGTGGCATGCCAACACAATGCCTCCAATTCAAAATTCACAATTTCACGGACTTTAGAATCACAGAGTCATACATTACAGGAATGCATCAAAGCCAACCATTAAGCACCCACTTGCACTAACCCAATTCTAATCCCACATTATTTCCTCCACATCAACTTCCCATCAACAAGAATGATGAGTCAGCATACAGAGAGGAGGTGCAGCGGCTAATGGACTGGTGCAGAGACAACAACCTGTCTCTGAATGTGAACAAAACAAAAGAGATGGTTGTTGACTTCAGAAGAGCACGGAGCGACCACTCTCCGCTGAACATCGACGACTCCTCCGTAGAGATCGTTAAGAGCACCAAATTTCTTGGTGTTCACCTGGCGGAAAATCTCACCTGGTCCCTCAACACCAGCTCCATAGCAAAGAAAGCCCAACAGCGTCTCTACTTTCTGCGAAGGCTGAGAAAAGTCCATCTCTCACCCCCCACCCTCACCACATTCTACAGAGGTTGTATCAAGAGCATCCTGAGCAGCTGCATCACTGCCTGGTTCGGGAATTGCACCATCTCGGATTGCAAGACCCTGCAGTGGATAGTGAGGTCAGCTGAAAAGATCATCGGGGTCTCTCTTCCCGCTATTACAGACATTTACACCACACGCTGCATCCGCAAAGCAAACAGCATTATGAAGGACCCCAGGCACCCCTCATACAAACTCTTCTCCCTCCTGCCATCTGGCAAAATGTACCGAAGCATTCGGGCTCTCACAACCAGACTATGTAACAGTTTCTTCCTCCAAGCCATCAGAATTCTCAATACCCAGAGCCTGGACTGGCACCAACCTACTGCCCTCTACTGCGCCTATTGTCTTGTTTATTATTTATTATAATGCCTGCACTGTTTTGTGCACTTTATGCAGTCCTGGGTAGGTCTGCAGTCTAGTGTAGTTTTTGTGTTGTTTTACGTAGTTTAGTGTAGTTTTTGTATTGTTTCATGTAGCACCATGGTCCTGAAAAACATTGCCTCGTTTTTACTGTGTATTGTACCAGCAGTTATGGTCGAAATGACAATTAAAAAGTGACTTGACTTGACTAAGCCCTTCAACAAAGTCTACACACACGAGGAGCAAATTTGCACATTTTGTCAGACAAGTCCACACATTTGGGGATGTGGGATGAAGTCAGAGCACCCAGGGGAAGCTCACATGGTCACAGTGAGAATGTACAAACTCCATGCAGAAATCAGGGTTGAACGTAGGTAGTCAGTATGAACTTCACCACTGTGTCTGCCCCACCTCAGCAGCCAGCTAGTTCCTGATGATTAAAGCTGTCCATTGGCCTGTGTGCTGGGCTACTGGTTTTACCTCCTGAAGAAGTTTAACTGATGGCCCCAGCGGAGATCAGAATTTGAAGGATGCCAAACACATTGTTCAACCAGAGGTCCTGGAGCATCTGAGATACAAAACAAGTGTGCCAGTGCCTGGCTGCTGACTCCTGTTATTTTGTGGACTTTGATTCACAAGTCAGAAAGTGGAATAAGAACATAAGAAATAGGAGCAGGAATAGGCCATCTGGCCCATCGAGCCTGCTCCACCCTTCAATACAATGATGTCTGATCTGGCCATGGACTCATCTCCACCTACCTGCCGTTTCCCCAAAACCCTTAATTCCCCTACTGTGCAAAAATCTATCCAACCTTGTCTTAAATATATTTACCGAAGTAGCTTCCACTGCTTCATTGGGCAGAGAATTTCACAGATTCACCACCTTCTGGGAAAAGCAGTTCCTCGTCATCTGCGTCCTAATTCTACTCCCCCAAATCGTGAGGTTATATCCTCCAGTTCTAGTCTCACCTATCAGCGGAAACAACTTCCCTGCCTCTGCCTTATCTATCACTGACCCTTTTGACCTCAGACAGTTATAGTACATTCTGCCCACTCATGCACTTCCAGCCAGTTCTGTTTGTCACATCTGCCTGTAGCACAATGAGTATCCACCAAGAAACCTTTCAATGTGAGGAGAGCTTCTGCCTCCACTTACCCTTCATCCTGAATGTTCAAACTCCTACCATGCTTACCTGAATACTCAACTAGATCCAACTTTTGATGCCATCCCCAACTAATTCCTTTAATCAGCCCTCAGCTTTCTTTTCTGTTTCTCCCTCCTGGATGTCTTACTTGGTTTCTTACTGCATTAAGGTTCGGAGTTTGGACAGCTACAATGCAAATAATGCACTGACAGTATCTTGAACCAAAACTAATGGAATGGCTGAGATTAAAATTTCCCCTATTCACTGAGAATAGGTTCAGAGTTAATGGTAGGTCCTTTGTCTAGGATGTGGAAACTCTGGGAGACCTCCAGTCTCCCTGATAACTACATCTACATGAAGAGCATCAAACTAAATCTCCTTAGAGACTGTGTTAAGGAGCTGGAGTTGCAGCTCGATGACCATTGGCTAATATGGAAGAGTGAGGAGGTGATGGATAGGAGCTACAGGGAGGTAGTCACCCCCAAAGTTGCAGAAGGCAAGAATCTGGGTGACTGTCAGGAGAGGGAAAAAGAATAGGCAGCCAGTGCAGAGTAACCCTGTGGCCGTTCCCCTCAATAATAAGTATACCCTTTGCATACTGTTGGGGAGTGGGGGGGGAGAAGAGGAGTGCAGTAATGATAGAGGATTGCATAGTTAGAGTTGCAGGAGATTATCTGTACGTGAAAAAGAAATCTGGATGATATGTGGTCTCCCAGGTGCCAGGATCAGGGATGTCTTGGATTGGGTCTACGACGTTCTAATCATGGTACATATTAGTACTGATGACATAGGTCAGAAAAGGGAGGAAGTCCTGATGAGAGAATATAGAGAGTTATGTAGAAAGAC
The DNA here is from genome assembly GCF_963921235.1 of Mobula hypostoma. Taxonomy (NCBI): domain Eukaryota; kingdom Metazoa; phylum Chordata; class Chondrichthyes; order Myliobatiformes; family Myliobatidae; genus Mobula; species Mobula hypostoma. The sequence continues at coordinate 27,450,906 of NC_086114.1, forward strand.
GAGGAACAGGACCTTCAGGGTAAAATCTCTGAACTGCTGCCTGTGCCACATGCCAGTGAAGGTAAGAATAGAATAGGATGATCTGGCAGATGAATGCGTGGCTTAGTAATGGTGCAGGGGACAGGATTCAGAATTCTGGATCATTGGGATCTCTTCTGGGGAAGGTATGATCTGTACAAAAAGGACAGTTTACACCTGAACCCGAAAGGATGAATATCCTTGTGGGTAGGTTTACTAGAGCTGTTGGTGGGGGGGAGGTGGTTTAAACTAATTTGGCAGGGGGATGGGAAACAGAATGATAGGGCTGAGGATGGGGCAGTTGGTATATAAGTAGATGCAGTGTGTAGTGAGACTATGAGGAGGAACAGGCAGATGATAGGGCAAAATTGCAGTCAGTGGGATGAGTTGAAGTGTAACATGGAGGCATAATCACAAAGGGTGATTAATACAGGACTGAAGATGTTATATTTGAATGCACACAGTATATAGAGTAAGGGAGATGCCCTTGTGGTGCAGATTAGAGATTGGCAGATACGACGTTGTGGACATCACTGAGATGTGGATAAAAGATCATAGTTGGAAGCTTAAACATCCAAAGATACACATTGTATCGAAAGGACAGGCAGGTAAGTTGGGGTAGCTCCATTTCTAAGGTGTCACCTCCTTAGAAAGAAGTGACATAGGATTGGAAGATGTAAAAGCCTTGTGGGTAATGCAAGGGTTAAAAGGTCCTGATGGGAGTTATATACAGACCTCCAAATAGTAGCCAGGATGTGGGATACAAATTACAATGGGAGATAGAAAAAGAATGTAAAAAGGGCAATGTTAGATTGTAATGAGGGATTTCAATATGCTGGTAGATTGGGAAAATCAAGTTGGTGCTGGATCCCAAGAGAAGGATTTTGTAGACTGCCTATGATATGACTTTTTAGAGCAGCTTGTGGTTGAGCCCACTAGGGGAAAGGCAATTCTGTATTTGAATAGGGACCTGAAGGTAAAGGAACCCTTAGCAAGTAGTGATCGTAATATAATAGAATTCACCCTGAAGTTTGAGAGGGAGAAGGTAAAGTCAGATATTACAGTATTACAGTGGAGTGAAGAGAATTCCAGAGGCACGAAAGGGGAGCTGACCAAAGTTGATTAGAAGAGGATGATAGCAGAGCAGCAAAGGCTGGAGCTTCTGGGGGCAATTCAGAAGGCCCAAGATAGATTCTCCCAAGGATATGGAAATATTGTAAAGAGAGGATGAAGCAACTGGGACTGACAAGGTAAGTCAAAGACAACATAAAAGAGAGGGCATTAATATAGCAGAAATTAATGGGAAGTTAGAGAGTGGAGAAGCTTTTAAAAACCAACAGAAGGCAACTAAAAAGCCATAAGGAGAAAAAGGAAGAAATATGAAGGTAGTCAATAATATAAAAGAGGATGCCAAAAGTTTTTTTCAACGATATAATGAGTAAAAGAGAGGTGAAAGTGGATATCGGACCCCTGGAAAATGATGCTGGAGAGGTAGTAATAGGGGACAAAGAAACGCTGAACAAACTTAATAAGTACTTTGCGTCAGTCTTCACCGTGGAAGACACTAGCAGTATGACAAAATACGAGGGTGCCAGGGAATAGAAGAGAGTTCAGTTGCTGTTGCTAAGGAGAAAGTGTTTGAAAAGCTGTAAGGTCTGAAGGTAAATAAGTCACCTGGACCAGATGGACACAGCCAGGTTTCTAAAGGAGGTAGCTGAAGAGATTGTGGAGGCATTAGTAATGATTTTTAAAGAATCGGTAAATACTGGACTGGTTCTGCAGAATGGAAAATTGCATATGTCATTCCACTCTTTAGGAAGGGAGGGAGGCAGAAGAAAGGAAATCATAGGAGAGTTAGTCTTTCTTCAGTGGTTGGGAAGATGGTCCACTATTAAGGATGAGGTTTTGGGATACTTGGAGACATGTGATAACATTCATCAAAGTCAGCATAGTTTTCTTAAGAGAAAATCTTGCCTGACAAATCTGTTCGAATTCTTTGTGGATAGAACAAGCAAAATGGGCAAAGGACAGTAAGTGGATGTTGTTTGTTTGAATTTTAAGAAAGCCTTTGACAATGTGTTGCACATGCTTAACAAAATAAGAGTCCATGGTATTACCAGAAAGATACTAGCATGGATAGAAGATTAGCTAACTGGCAGAAGACCAAAGAGTGGGAATAAAGGGGGCCTTTTTTGGTTGGCTGCTAGTAACTACTATTATTCCACAGGGGTCTGTGTTGAGACTGCTTATTTTCACGTTAGACAGTATAGAAATGATTTGGATGATGCAGTTGATGGCTTTGTGTTCAAGTTTGTGGACAAAATGAAGATAGGTAGAGGGGCAGGCAGAATTGAAGCAGAGAATCTGTAGAAGGACTTAGATTAAGAGAACGGGCGAAGAAGTGACAGATGGAATATAGTGCAGGGAAGTGTATGGTTATGCACTTTGGTAGAAGAAATAAAGGTGTAGACTATTTTCTAAATAGGGAGAAAATTCAAAAAGAGAGGTGCAGAGGGACTTGTAAACCCTTGTGTAGGATTCCCTAAAGGTTAATTTGCAGGTTGAGTTGGTGCTGAGGAAGGCAAATTTTGAGAGGACTAGAATATAAGAGCAAGAATGTAATGCTGAAGCTTTATATGGCAATGGTCAGATCACTCTTGGAGAATTGTGAGCTGTTTCGGGCACCTTATCTCAGAATAGATTTGTTGGCACTGGAGAAGGTTCGGTGGTGATTCACAAGAATGATTCTGGGAATGAAAGAGTTAACTTGCGAAGAGCATTTAATGAATCTCTGTGTGTACTTGCTGGAGTTTAGAAGAATCGGGGGGAATTCTCATTGAAATCTATTGAATATTGAAAAGTCTGGATAGAGTGGATCTGGGGAGGATGTTTCCTATAGTGGGTGAGTCCAAAACTAGAGGGCACAGCCTCAGAAGAGAGGGATGTCTATTTAGTACAAAGATGAAGAGTAATTTCTTTAGCCCAACGGCAGTGAATCTGTTGAATTCATTGCCACAGATGGCTGTGAAGGACAAGTCATTGAGTATATCTAAAGCATAGGTTGATAGGTTGTTGATTGGTCAGGGTGTCAAAGGTTACAGGAAAAGGTAGGAGAGTGGGATTGAGAAGCATAATAAATCAGCCATGGTGGAATGGCGGAGCAGACTCAATGGGCCGAGTGGCCTAATTCTACTCCTATGTCTTATGGCCTTATGGTGCTAATTGAGACTGAAGTACAGATATATGGAGTTCCTCAATGCTACAAGTGTGTTCACAGGGTTGTAGCATATGCCTCTTCATCAGAATTAGAATTAGATTATTATCGTCAGATGTACCAAACAGCTTATCTTGCATACCTCTGTTGCGGAACAATTCGTTACACAGTGCATTGAGGTAGTACAAAGTAAAATAATGGGAGAATGCAGAATTAGGTGTAACAGCTACAGAGAGAGTGCAGTGCAGATAAACAATGAGGTGAAAGAGCATAACAAGTAGATTGTGAGGTCAAGAATCCATCTTATCATATTAGGGACCTATTTAATATAATAGTGGGTACAAGCTGGTGGCACATGCTTTCCAAATGTATAATTCTACCCAATGGAAGAAGGAAGAAGAGAGAATATCTGGAGTTGGTGGGTTTTTTGATAATGCTGACTGCTTTACTGATGCAGCAAACAGTATAGACAGAGTCCATGGAGGGAGGCTGGTTGCCATGCTGTGCTCAGCTGTCAGCACAGTCCTCCACAGTTTCTTATGGCCAAGTGCAGAGTAGTTGCCATACCAAGCCATTATACCTCTAGGCAAGATGCTTTCAATGGTGCTTTGATTAAAAAAAAATTCAGAGGGTCAACAGGGATATACTAAATTTATTTAGCCTCCTGAGGAAGCAGAGGCATAGGGTGAACTTTCTTGACCATGTGTAGTCACATTTGCATAGTTTTTGTATCAAGAAAGGCTTTGCAGAACATAGAGATAAGCAAAGGGCTGGGATGGAACTTAAATGTATTAGTGGTGATAGATGCCAAGACTATTGCTACCAAGTTTCTAAGTTCTTCGTTAAATGTTTCAAATAAAAGTCAGCAATTGTTATAAATTTGAAGTATTGATATGAAGTACAATGAATGGAAAAATTAATTCTAAAAAGGCTTATGCCACTCAAAGAGTCTCACATTAGAGAATACAGCTCTAATCTGATGCCAACATCTTTTCTCTCTCCTTACACAGTGAGGATCTTCGTTCTGCAAACATAGTTGCAGATGATGATGATACCCAGTGCCTGGTAATAGATCGCGAGTAAGTCCTACCTGTGGTGTGAACCTTCATCCAGTGTGCAGTGGCATACTTAGTGCTTTATCAAGTTTGACAGGAAAATTATTTGCTTTAGAAATATCTAAATCATTGCTGGCTCTGCAGTATCCTGACTAGGGTTTTTTAATAAATCACAAAAAGTAAAATATCATTACTTGAGTTTGAGGGAATATAGTAACCCTAATAATTGGATGATATCACGATACACTTTCCTTTTGCTCTAACCCTCCCTGCATGTACTCGCAACTGACCCATGCTCAATCCCCTAATGATCCAAATGAGGCACAATTTCCAATAACTTCCCTGTTCATACCGCCCGAAATGCAGTACCTTTGGAGTGGAGATGTCTTAATTTAAAGTATAACACCCAACTAGCCATAAACAGCAGTCCCCCTTAATCGAACATTAAATTTCACACTGCCACTCACTTACTGGCTTGTGCAAACAATATTTCACTTCCCATCCCCTCTTCAGCCTCAATCTGTGTATCTGTTAATACAATCATTAATATTTCAGAAGTTACAACTCTAAGTTACACTTCAAGGTAATCAAATATAAATTCAGTGATTACAATGGGGTACATTGTACTTCAGTAATAGGTGAGAATCAATTTCAATGAATTTGCACAGTCACAATAAAATACATTTTAGCTCAGGGAAATCAGACTTCAAGGTCTTCCCAGAAGCTGTTTTTTGTTCTTGAACAAAGCTGCTGACACTTTAAGTCCTAGACTTCAGTTTGTTCATTTGCAGTGTTTTGGTTGTTGCAACTTGCAAGTTAGCCTGTGATACCACACTTGAGGCCAATTTCTAGAACTGAGGAGCACAATTTCTCTCACTGCACAGCCTCCTGAACCCTAACTAATCCCTGTTAATGTTGGTACAGTTAGTTATTCCTTCTAGCTGTAGATGAGAATACTGTTTAGTACATTGTGCTGGGAATTTGTACTGAATTTACCATTAATCACATTCCCTTCCCCTTGGCATTGTAAATATTTCCCTTACAATAGCCATCCAATTCTCTTTTGATTATTGCTGTCAAATGTGATTCCTTTACCTTTTCAGACATCAGCACTAGAATTTTGTTTTTTCAAAGAAAAAATGCTACATAGGCTCACTTGTTCCTTGCCAAATTGTTATAAACCTTTATCTATCACTTTGCCAGTGGAATTAATTCCTCACGATCTGCCCTAACCTTCTCCTCTCTACAGCAAACATTACCAATTTCAAATCAAATGTTTATCTCATAGGAACTGGGAATATTTCATAATTGATACATTTTCAGTTAATCTCTGCCAATGTATTAATAATGAAAGATTCACATTTATGAAAACTCAATTTAAAGGAATGTGCAAAGGTCTATTGATATCAACTACTAAAGCCAATTGGTTGTGAATGATACTTGGAGATCTGTGGTTTCAGAATGTCTGATACTGGAACTTTTGCCAAGTGACCTGATTGGTCTGACATCTGGACCCCACCATGGTATCTGGAAATGATGCTGTGTGGTACTAGAAACAATACCTTGTTTATTAACTGAAATTAAACTTGATTATCATAAAATAGATTTCAATCTCAGCTTCTCGAGTAGTGAAGTTCAATCAAGTTAATAAAATTGAAGAAATCTCTGTTAAACATTGAATGTAAATAAATTTTGACAGTTTTCTGAACTGGCTTAATTTTGGTTTAATTCAACAAAATAAAATATATCTACTTTCAATTATATTTAGTGCCTAAAGTATGTAAAACTTTCCTTCCTGTTGCCCTCAACCATCCTTATTCCTGTGCTTCCCGTCTCTCCTCGTCTCACCTCTACCCTTCTCCTCCTCTTCCCTTCTCTAGTCCATTCCCTCTACTCCATTAGACCATAAGATATAGGAACAGAATTAGGCCATTCAGCCCATGAAGCCCACTCCGCCATTTTATCATGGCTGATCCTGGATCCCATTCAACCCCATACCTGCCCTCTCACCATATCCCTTGATGCCCTGACTAATCAGGAATCTATCAACTTCCGCTTTAAATATACCCACAGACTAGGTCTCAACTGCAGTCTGTGGCAGAGTATTCACCACTCTTTGACTAAAAAAAACTCCCCCTTTACTTCTGTTCTAAAATGTCCCTCCTCAATCCTGATGCTGTGCCCTCTAGTTCTGGATACTCCTACCAGAGGAAACATCCTCTCCACATCCAACTTATCTAGTCCTTTCAACATTCGGTAGGTTTCAATGAGAGCCCCCATCCCCCCCTGAATTCTTCCAAATTCCAGTGAGTACAGGCCCAAAGCTGCCAAAATCTCCTCAAACGTTAACCCCTTCATTCACAGAAACATTCTCATGAATCTCCTCTGGACTCTCTCCAATAACACTACATCCTTTCTGAGATAAGGGGCCCATTCCCTTGTATCCCCCACTCTCCACCCAACCCAATTTGGTATACCTACTTAAAAGTTTTTCTTAATTATCTTACTGTATTCATCTAAATACATTTTAAAATATGTTCCCAGTATCTTTAACCAGATGGTTGGCACCTATGAAGAACTACAGACCTACCTGAAAGAGTATGTGGAACAGCTGTCCCGCAGTGATGAGAACAGAAACGCAATGTCAGTATCCTCCAAATGTTATAATCGTTTCTAATTGAATTATTGCAGTTAGGTTGGGGCATTTTTTTCTGGTCTACTGTTACATTTTTTGACATATTCACAAAGTCTTCATGTATAATAGAAGAATGGGTCTCAAAGTCAGAAGATGTAGCTTTGTCCTACTTGAGCAACATGGCACAAACTGTGTTACCCTGATGGATGTATTGTACAATAGCCAGCATGTGAACAGTGCCATAGTATCACATCTCTCTACCATTTCTCCCCCCATTCAAGAGCTTGCTTTTCTTTCATGTTTACCTAAATTCAAGAGTTGTCAGCTATTTTACAAGCAGTGTGTGATGTGTTTGTAGGAAAGCATAGCAATATGCTTAATATGCACAGTAATATGCATAGTACTGTGCATCAAGTAATATTCTTCACCATGTTCTTCCATCAGTTTGCCCTGCTCCAGATTCCAGCATCTGCAGTCTTTTGATTCTCCCTCATCTCTATTTTTCTGCATTGTGATTTTTGTCCCTGAGTAGATTTCCTTTTGTCTTACAGAATTTGTATGTGAGCTGCATTAATTTTTCATAATGGGATCCAATGCACATTCTGAATAATATTTCCAAACCGTAAATGAACTGAACTGAATCCTTCATCAAGATCACCTGAGATCTATGATGAAGGCACAACCAGAAACGTTGACTGTTTATTCCCTTCCATAGATGCTGCCTGACTTACTGAGTTTCTCCAAAGTTCAAAATAAATTTATTATCAATGTGTATGTATATGTCACCATTTACTACCCTGATATTAATTTTCCTGTGGGCATTCACAGTAAACACAAAGAAACACAATAGAATCAGTGAAAAAATGCTCACAAGATAGACAAGCAACCAATGTGCAAAAATCAACAAACTGTGGAAATAAAATTTTTTTTTAAACATAGATAATAATAATATATAAACAATAAATAACAAGAACATGAGATAAATAGTCCTTGAAAGTGAGTTCATAGGTTATGGGAACAATTCAGTGTTGGGGTGAGTGAAGTTATTACCTCTGGTTCAAGAGCCTAGTGGTTAAGGGGAATAACCTTTCCTGAACTTGCTGTTGTGGGTCCTGAGGCTCCTGTACCTTCTTCCTGATAGTAGCAGCCAGAAGAGAGAGTGTTTTGGATGGTGGAAGTCCTTGATGGATGCTGCTTACCTACAACAGTGTTCCTTGTAGATGAGCTGAATGGTGAGAAAGACTTTACCTGTAATGCAATGGGCTATATACACTACTTTTTGGTAGGCTTTTCCATTCAAGGGCATTTGTGTTTCTGTACCAATCCCTGACGCAACCAGTCAGTAAACTCTCCACCGTGCATCTATAGAAGTTTGTCAGAGTTTTAGCTAACATGCTGAATCTTCTAAGAAAGTAGAGGCACTGCTGTGCCTTCTTTGTTAAGGAACTTATGTACTGGATAAAAGAGAGATCCTCTGAAGAGATAATGCTGAGGAATTTAAAGTTGCTAACCCTCTCCAACTCTGATCCCATGATGAGGACTTGCTCATGGACCTCTAGTTTCCTCCTTCAGTAGTCAATAATCAGTTCTTTGGTTTTGCTGACGATGAGTGAGATGTTGTTGTTTTATTTTAAATTTAGGTTGCTCAAGATTTCCAGAAACTCTTGGGTTTATGATTCCTGTGATAGCTTTTTATAATCAACCTGAATTAATCTTTAGTTATTTAGCTTCACTGCCTCTCTCTTAAGGTGTTCAGGAATCATGAGTAGACATTTAGACTGAGGAGCTGTGCTAGTCAGCATCTTTTAGATCACTGCTTTGGTGATTTAACTGATAGTTTTGAATAAGATCACAAATAAAATGCTGACAATGTGCTCTGTGCTGACACATCCATTACATCTCCTGGGATTCCCATGTTGATTTTAATTCTGACCAGTGACTGTACTGTAAAAAAGTAACTATTATTCCTAACACCAGTTACTGACATAATTTGTAGGCAAGTGTGCAATATAGTATGACATAGATTACAGACCATATTTTTTGGGAAAAGGACAAAGCTTTCACAGAATGCCAATCAAATGCTGGACTTGTATATTCCACATTGGCCATGCTGCCAGGAAGGCAGCTCACCTTCCTTCAGGTACCAGGTTAGGAGCTCAATGGGCAACTATACCATAACTTGAAAATACTGCAGATCATTAACGCAAGAGATTCTGCAGATGCTGGAAATCCAGAGCAACACACACAAAATGTTGAAGGAACTCAGCAGGTCAGGCAGCATCCATGGAAGGGAATAAACAGTCAAAGTTTAGGGTCGAGGCCCTTCGTCAGGACTGCAAAGGAAAGGGGAGGAGTACAAGTTGGTAGGTGATAGATGAAACCAGGTGAGGGGAAGATGGGAGGGTGGAGGAGGGAATATGAAGAGAGAAGCTGGAAGATCATAGATGGGAAAAGTAAAACAACTAAAGAAGAAGAAACCTGATAGGAAAGGACGTGAACCATGGGAGAAAAGGAAGGAGGGGCACCAGAAGGAGGTGCTGGGTAGATAAGGAGGAGAGAAGGGTAGGGGGGAAGCTAGAATAGGGAATGGATAAAGAGAGAAGCCGGGGTGGGGGGCATGAGGTACTGCTCCTCCCATTTTTCCTCAGGATTTCTTTGTGGTTCTTTTATATATTTATTTATTATTTTCTCATTGAAACCCAAATCCAAGCAATATGAAAGTGAGGGATGCATTCAAGGCCCCTACATTCTGAGTTTAGAACCATTACAAAATCTTTTGGTGTGAATTTATACAGAAAGTTTGTGGGCAATAGCTGTCTGAAGTTTAATATTGTGGCAACTTGATTGCTTAAACATGAGGAATTCTGCAGATGCTGGAAATTCAAGCAACACACATCAAAGTTGCTGGTGAACGCAGCAGGCCAGGCAGCATCTCTAGGAAGAGGTACAGTTGACGTTTCTGGCCGAGACCCTTCGTCAGGACTAACTGAAGGAAGAGCTAGTAAGAGGTTTGAAAGTGGGTTTGATTGCTTGATGCTTTCTGCAGAGACTTTTTTTATGCTTTGTTGCATCATTCAATACTACCAAGTAAAATCAGATTCCCTTTATTTCCAAAGGCTCCTCACAACTGCACAGCAGGTTTCCTCTGAGTCTATAGAAGTCACGCGACTGAGGGAAAAGGTGGCCAATTTTTCAGACACATCCCCTGCCAGACATTTTGAAGTCATTGCGACGCTGGGCATGGGAGGTTTTGGCCGTGTAGATCTGGTAAGTGGGATTGGAAGGAGGGTGATTGAGGATGTTTGAGGACATGGAAGGCATGGTTGTCATATAATGTCTTAAGGGTACAGATGAAAATAGACCAATCAACCAGCTATTGAATTGCTTTTCAGATTTAATATGAACTGATACAAAATTGATGGTAACACAGTTACTGAGCTCATGGCTGGGACTTTTAATGAAATTTCAATGCAAAATGGTTTGGTGTTGCACTCACTCTTGAATATGTCAGCTGTAGATGTGTTGCACACATGTCCATCACGAGATATCACACAGATATACAGTAGCTACAGTTTCCTCAGTGCTTGCACAGCTGCTTATGGGTTGTTCCGTATAACAATTCCTTTCCAAACTCAATGCTGTTTGCACAACTGCTCAACAATTTACGTAGTAAATGTTCATGTTGCAGTTCACAAGCATTAGCTGTAATGTGCACTCAGTGGCCACTTTATTAGGTACACCTGTACACTTGCTTGCTAATGTAAGTATATTATCAGCCAATCGTGCGGCAGCATCTCAATGCATAAAAGCATGCAGACATGGTCAAGAGCTTCAGTTGTTGTTCAGACCAAACATCAGAAGGGGGAAGAAATGTGATCCAAGTGACTTTAACCGTGGAGTGATTGTTGGTGCCAGACTGGGTGGTTTGAGTATCACAGTAGCTGCTGCCCTGCTGGGATTTTCATGCACAACAGTCTCTAGAGTTTACAGAAAATGGTGCGAAAAACAAAAAAAAAACATCCAGTGATCAGCTGTTCCATGAGAAAAACATCTTTTTAATGAGAGGTCAGCGGATCATGTCCAGACCGGTTCAAGCTGACAGGAAGGTGACTAATTCAAATAACAACACAATACAACAGTGGTGTGCAGAAGAGTATCTCTGAAAGCACAGCACATTGAACCTTGAAGTGGATGGGCTCCTGCAGCGGAAGACCATGATCGTACACTCAGAGGCCACTTTATTAGGTACAGGGGTTACCTAATAAAGTGACGACTGAGTACATTTTACAATACATCATACTGACAGTGAGCAAAGAGGATAAGATTATCAGTCCTGTTTTTATGTCTGATATGGCAACTGTATCTGAAATGTGCTGTACAATTTGTTGCCTTTCCAGGTGAAACTGAAGGATGAAGATGTCACCTTTGCCCTGAAATGTATCAAAAAGAAACACGTTGTGGATACTCAGCAACAAGAGCACGTCTACTCGGAGAAGAACATTCTACTTCAGACCAAATCCCAGTTCATTGTAAGGTGAGTGAAGCTTCATTCTCTAGAAGACATTTAGGGTTTGAAACCAGATGTGTGCATTTGCCAATCATCCTTAAGACCGATTGTTTCCTGATTCAAGTGTTTACACGTATGCGCGTGTGCTTTGTGTGCGCATGTGCGTGTGTGTGAAAATTGGTGTACTGTGTCAGATTGGGAAGATAGGCATGTGTGGGAGTCTATCAATGTGCGTAAATTTATACGTACTTGTGAGCATGCATGTAACTGTGTAAATGCTTATGTAATTATGTGTAGGTCATAAACTCAGTTGCCATTTTGTTAGGTAGCTGGTGTGGTCTTCTGCTGCTGTAGCCCATCCACTTCAAGGTTCGAACTGTTGGGTGTTCAGGATGCTGTTCTGCACACCACTGTAGTAACGCATGGCTATTTGAAATACTGTCGCCTTCCTGTCAGTTTAAACCAGTTTGGCCATTCTTCTCTGAACTCCCTCATTTACAAGGAGTTTTTTTTCCCCCCTCAGAACTACCACTCACCGGATGTTTTTGTTTTTTGCATTTCTTCCCCATTCTGATGTTTGGTCTGAACCATAACTAAACCTCCTGACCATATCTACGTGCTTTTATGTGTTGAGTTCTGCTACATGATTGGCTGACAAGATATTTGCATTGACTAACAGGTTTACCTAATAAAGTGTAACTGAGAGTGTGCACTTTTTCCAACCATTTTCAAGTGAATGTGAGAGATGTGCGTGTGTGCGTGCGCACACACTCTGGTGTTCAGTGTTAGATTAGGAATGTTGGCCTGAATTTGAGTGCATTGATATGTGCAAAATTATATTTACCCATGTAAATGTTATGTTTTGGTTAAATGCTTGTGTACTTGGGTGCACATGTTTATCTAGGTGTTTATACAAGTTTGTATGCTTGTGTATTTCACAATGTAATTGTGTAAGTGTACATAATTGAGTACGTAAATGCATGTTGGTGTCCATGCAAGTACTGTATGTATCTGTGTATAAGTGTTTTTCTTTTGAACCTTTTAAAATTTGCATGTAGTGTGATTGTGCATGTATAAATATGTATGGAGTTATATGTGTGCATGTGTCTGTACAAATTTGTGCAAATCTATTTCACTGTGCACTGACTTCCAGCTTTGGTTATTGAATTAACAACTGAAGTCCAGTCTTATTCAGTTTTGACCATGATTATAGTTTTGCTAAAGTGGTAATCAGACGTGTGTGAATAAGTGATTTTATTTGATGATTTGTTTTGCAACAATATATCAGGGAATTTATTTCCTCTCATTAAAGTGTTCCCCCGCCTCTTTGGTTTTCTAAACTAGGAAGTGGATGCATGGCGGATTATCAACACTGAGCTCTCTTCCATTACATTCACTAATGTCTGGACTGAATTTGATAAATCTGGCTCCCCGATCTCTCCTCCAACATGCCCCTATGGCTTCTGGCATTTATGTGCCCAGCACGCCTGCTGTTTTATGCCTTCAGCTTGTCAATGCTTTGACCAATTCTGAAGCACATGTCATTTTCAGATGTCAGCAGAAAATCTAAACATTTATGATTGAAATGAATTGTTATGTCAGATCGGTGACTTGCAGCGGGTTGTGTAAGAAAGATAATAAACCCTTCTGCTCCAGCTGCCCATCTATGAACACACAGGAGTCTTTTATCAAAGAAAATGTTAGAATAATTAAAAAATAATAGATAGTGCTGCAAAGTATGTCATAAATACCAATGATTATGGAAAGACAAGCACTGTTTTATAATGATTTATTTTATTTTGTATACTACTGATACACAGATTGTATAACATCCACAGATGGATAGTATAAAAATAAACTGAGGTTTTCTAAATCAAATTAAAGAAAGAATGAGTAGGCATTTCCAAAGCATCTACCATTGCTTCAAAATATTGCAACTCATCATAATGTCAAAGAACATTACAGCACAGAAACAATCCATTCAGCCCATCTAGTCTGTGTAGAACCATTATTCTGCATAGTCACACCAACCTGCACCCAGACCATAGCTGTCCATATCCCTCCCATTTCTCTTAAATGTTGAGATCGAACCCACATCCACTGTTTCCACTGGCAACTCATTCCACACTCTCACCACCCCCTGAGTGAAGAAGTTCCCCTTCAGATTCCCCATAAACATTTCACCTTTCACCCATAACCCATGACTTCTAGTTCTAGTCTCACCCAACCTCAGTGGAAAAAGCCTCTATCTACACTCCTCAAGATAATAGCTAATAAATGTATTACTTTTAATGACAGTAGGAAAAGTGACAGACAATTCTCAAACTCACATGAAGGAAACACTTAGATAAGTCAAGGTACAGAGTACAGCAAAGGATTGTGTCAGAGTTGGCAGGTTTATCATATTAGTTGAAATCAGCAGACAAGGTCTCCTGTACCATCTTGAATTCAGAAGATCTCATTGCAATATATAAGATTCATAAAGGACTTAAATGGGTAGATGCAAAGTTCATATCCCACACACCTCACACCTGAAATTCTAGAACCAAGAGTCACATTCTCAAAGTTGAAAGTAAGCCACACAGGATAGAGTTAAGAGGAAAGTTTTTCACCCGAGGTCAGAGAATCTTTGAAGTTCTCTACCCAAGAGACAGTGGTCAACACATCTTTAGAAATTAATTGTAGCATGGGGCATGAGTTTAGTGTAGGAAAGCTGATATAAAAGATCCTGCCATAATGTTATTCAGTGGTGGGTAGGCTTGAGAGATGAATGGTCTACTCTTGTTTCCACTTCCTCCTTTATTAATCTGATCTTCTGTTGGTTGAGGGATAAATATTGGCTTTAATTTGGGGGGGGGGAGTAATTGCAAACATAGAACCTCTCATCTAAATCGGAAGATAGTTCCTGATGTTTCACCTGAAAGACTACATCTCTGGCAGTACAACGCACCCTCGACATGGCTCTGGAATAAGTGTGCAAAATGTTGTACTCAAGACTTTGGAATGGGACTTGTACCTGAAAACTCCAACCTGCACATTAGTGGAAGTTAATAGGGTTGCAAGCAATACAGTAATTTCAGAATTAGGATGTATGAGGGTTTGGAATAGCAGAAGAATATTTTCAGCTCTCATTTGGGATAAGGTGACTGAACATCATGGAAATGACATTCACCATCATCTTGAAGAGCAGCAGTTCAGACCTGGTTCCTTTGCTCACATTTATTACATCTTTGAATCAACCTTCTCTTCTCTATAGTCCTTCAGGGTGCTCTGTCATCTCTGATCAAACTCTGATTCTGTCATCTTCTTTGTTCCTTTTCACTGTGTCATTCCAATGGTCTAACCGAGGTTGGGCTTGGCATTTACAGGTATTTAGCTTTTGCCAATACAATGCAGGAAAATGGAAAAAGACTTACAGAATTCTTGTAGAAAATCCTGGAAGTAAATCTGAAATGATTTTGCTAACAGAATCAGAATCAAGTTTATTGCCATTGATATAAGTGGTGAAATTTGTTATTTTGTGGCAGCAAGAGTGAAGGCATTACAAATTACTATGTCACGATAAAAATAAGTAATTAAATAGTACAAAAGAGAAATAGTGATGTAATGTTCGTAGGTTCATGAACCATTCAGAAATCTGATGGCAGAGGGGAAGATACTGTTCCTAAAATGTTGAGATTGGATCTTCAAGATCCTGTATCTCCTGCCTTGAAGTAGTAATAAGGAAAGGGCATGTCATGGTTGATGAGGCTCCTTACCATCCTCAGGAAAGATGCCGCCTTCCTGAGGGACCAGTTTTGGAATGTGTCCTCAGTAGTGGGGAGGATAGTGCCCATGATGAAGCTGGCTGAGTCTACAAATCTCTAAAGCTTCTTACAATCCTGAACATCTCCATACCAGAACATTTCTGTAGAAATTTGCTAAAGTTTCTAATGAAATACCAAATCTCCTCAAATTCCTGATGAAGTATATTTCTGACGTGCTTTTGTTATGATCACCATTTCATCATGAAATCTAGTGCATAGGAATTTTCGCAGTAACTTAAAGATTTATTCTTCTTCTTCTTGAACTCAAGAATAATTTGCTTCAACTTCGATTCTGTGGGTTCTGAGGTGACTGATGAAGCCAATGTGAGAACCACAGACTTCTACAGATGGGCCAGATGGTGGTTGACAGAGTAGCTGGCTGGGGTGTTTGAGAGATGATTAATTCCCTCCGCCACTTATGCAGAGCTTTAGTGTACTTCTGTTACATGGCTATAGTTGTAAATACAGAATTTACAAATTCTTAACGTACTTGAATGAGCTGAAGAATTGACGCAGGTTTCACTATCTAGCAAACTGCCATCGTCAGATAATAATAAAACTCAAAGGCTTAAGATCCTTTGCATAAATAAACACAATCTAAATCAACTATACAAAAGTAATTAATGTCATTATTCTGTACTGTAATAGCACATCTTTAACAAGCTTAGTTTATAGAATAGGAAATTTCAATCTAGTATAATATCACTTCCTTGGCAAAGTTCAAAGTAGATCTGTTATGTTTCTGCTGTTAATAAATGAATCTAATTATTATAAACAACCTCTCAGAGTCTGTTTTGATTAATATTGTATGTTTCATCATGATCTTTCTTGTTTTTTTGTACTTCATCGTCTCCACAATACAATTTCTCCTTCATAACCTTCCACTTCAGATCAAAAACATTGAACATGGGGCAGCATAAAGAGCAAAACACTAATGACCATTTACATGGTCAAGCCAAGAAATGCAGCACATAGACCAACTCGTATTTCAGTCTTAATTGGGAAACGCAGCAGGCACTTGGGAATCAAAGGAGCTCGAATAAAAACCATGATTAACTCACTCAGGCAGAGATGGAAATTAGAACAAATTCTCTGCGGGATTACTCTAATAAACCTCTAAAATTTACTAAGACTTCATTACAAGTTATGCCTTTTGGCTAAATTGCCCTTCTCTTTTCTCCATTCTTTATCTTAATTCAACCATTGCATTGTGATATAAAACAAATTTGCGGTTTTGTTTCAATTGATAATTTTCCTTTTGATTAAAACTGAATAGCCCAGAAAGTAATTAATCTCACGAGGGAGAGGAGAGATTGGATAAACAGAAAGCAAAGCAGATGATGTTCAGAGATGAGAGTACTATTCTCACAAAAAGAAGCGAACAACAACCTCCATACATTTATCACCTTTAGCAAGGTGAAACGACCTATAATAAGTCAAGATGTATAAAGAAAAAAACTGCAGATGCTAGAAATCCAAAACAAAAATAGGTAGTGCACCAAAATTTCAGTAGGACAGGCAGTATCTGTGGAGGAAGTAACAATGTTAGTTTCAGGTTAGTAACCATTTAATGGAACTCATATTTCTAAATCTGAAATAGTGAATATTTTCTTCACAAATGCTGCCAGACCTGCCAAAGGCTACAGAATCATTTATTAGAGAAAATGGCTGAATACATAGTGAAAGTAGGAGGTATTAAAAGCAAAAAGAAAACCAGAGGTGTGGAGAGGTTTAGCAAAGTAATTACAGATCCTGGAGCCTTTGCAGTTGAAGGCACAACCGTGAGATATGCACTCAATGGCCACTTTATTTGGTACATGAGGTATCTAATAAAATGACAACTGAATGTATATTTGTTATCTTCTGCTGCTATAGCCCATCCACATCAAATTTCGATGTATTGTCAGTTCAGAGGTGCTCTTCGACACACCACTGTTGTGGCGCACGGTTATTTGAGTTACTGTTGCCTTCCTGTCAGCTTGAACCAGTCTGGCCATTCTCTTCTAACCTCTTCCATTAACAAAGTGTTTTCACCGCCATAACTGCCGCTCACTGGATTTTTTTTTGTCTGTTGCACCAATCTCTGTAAACTCTAGAGACAGGAAAATCTCAGAAGATCAGCAATTTCTGAGATACTCAAACAACCCTGTCTGGCATCAACTATCATTCTCCAGTCAGGGTCACTTAGATCACATTTCTTCCCCATTCTGATGTTTGGTCTGAACAGCAACTGAAGCTCTTGATCACGTCCGCATGCTTTTATGCATTGACTTGTTGCCACATGATTGGCTGATTAGATATTTGCATTAACAAGCAGGTGTAAAGGTGTACCTAATAAAGTGGCCACTGACTATTTACACACTTAGTTGTGTAAAGCATATTGTGATCCTTCTTAGCTGCTGTTTTTCTACTTAGTTATGGTTTTGACAAAGAATTTTCCTTGCCGGCTCCATCTCACGCACAATGTTATTCCCATCTGGTGAGTGGGAATTTTCGATTTCTATATTCATTGTTCCCAACAGCTTCCCCTCAGCATCTTTATGATGTCTGTAGAAACAAGCAATCTGCAAGAGGAATTCAACAGCTGAAATGGCATCTGTGGGAGGAAAGGAATTGTCAAAGCTTTGGTTTGAAAACCTGCATCAGGACCCACTGACAGGTCCGACAGATTGCTTGTTCTGACAATTTAATTTCCTGAGCTTGTTTCTCAGTTTGAAACCCAAGCTCCACAAGAGCCAAGGAGAAGGCAGAATGTAGCACTCCCAGTTTCAAATCTAAGGGACTGCCCTGATGGAATCGTTAGCCATTTCTAACCACTCATCAAGAAGTAAAACTAATAGTTTAACTCATGGAGTAAAGAATAGGTCCTGTTGCAAACCCCTCAAAAATAAAAGGTGAAAATATCTAAAGATTATCTTATTCTCACTTGTAGATTGTACCGAACTTTTCGAGATTCCAAGTATGTGTACCTGCTTCTGGAGGTGTGTCTGGGAGGAGAGCTGTGGAGTGTCCTACGTGACATGTGAGTGTATGTCATTTTTATGTTCCCTGATTGAATGCACTTACAACAGTTCAGGGCTGTCCAATACGTACCACTGTACAGAAACATAATATATATGTGATACACATGGGTAAGATTACAGAGAATTAGAATACAAAGGTAACAAGCCAGATGTCAGTTGTACATAGTCATTGTCTTACTATGGATCTGACAACCTGACCTCGTCTATTGGCCTTGAATAAAATAGAAGTAGAAAGTGCTGGGAATATTGAGTAGGTCAGGCAGCGTCTGTGGAAAGGGAAACAATGGCAGCTGCCTGACCACAGCAATGTATTTATGCAATGCTTTAATAGGTTGTAGCCTCCAAAAGGAACACATCAGACTGAAGGGAGAAAAAAGATCCCCTTTCCTTCAGGGGTGCTCAATCTGTGCTTCTATTTGCAGGTGTTTCTTTGATGAACCAACAGCCAAGTTTTGTGTTGGATGTGTGATAGAGGCTTTTGATTACTTGCACAACAGAGGAATTGTCTACAGGGACCTCAAGCCTGAGAACTTACTGCTGGACGCAAATGGATATGTGAAGATGGTATGTGCTGCTCCGGGGAAAGCCTGCACCTCAGTTTTGTACTCATGTCTGTACACTGACAGAAACAACTTCCCTCAGTCACTGGACAAAAGTCTTACTGATGCATAACTTTCACTGGCATGTGAGGGGGCAAGTGATTGCCCTGGTTATGGCTGGTACTGAGGAGTGGAGGAGGAGCATTCCACCAGCCCTGGGGCACCTTATCTTGGCTGAAGCAGGAGGCAGTGGTGGTGTTGGGGGGACTTCTCTGGAATATGGAGCTAGTATTACGGATATATGTCTTAACAAAATAGTTTAGCAGGTCACTCATTTCAAGTTGCATATGTTTATGTTTATGATACATGTGGACCTTCACAACCAGTCAACACATCCTTCTGTTCCTTTGTGCTTCATGTGTTTTTATACTGTAGATTCCCCTTAAAGTTTGCCCAGAAATGCTTTACTTTTCAAGGACAGTATTTCTGGATGGTACTAAAATGTTGAACTATTAAGGTAGCATTTATTGTCTGGGTTGTTATGCATTTGTCATTCTGCCCTCTCAAACAGAGATTAAAGGCAGTGTGGTGCTATTCTGTAGACAAAAATGGGAGTTACTGCCTATCTTCTGGTCACGAGTTACAATTGCCCAAATTTCTAAAACAGATGAACTTCCCATGAACACATTTCTCTTGTGGGGTAACTGCAACAGTGATCATACTTCTGTTGCTTATGAAACAGTTTAGGACATCTGAAAAGGATGAAGAAAGCGAATTAAATGAAACTTTCATGTGATTTGCATATATTGTCTCCTGTTGGGTTTCTGCTTTTTATAGTGTCAAACTCAACTGGGATGTCTTTTCTAGGGACTCTTGTTCTGCTCTCCTCTGGGGTCTGACCAGAACCCAGCTGCAGTGACTTACTGATGTTCCAACCCCCATATGCAGTACTATATGCACAGCGGTTTGAGGTTTAATACTGGATTCACCCCATGGTTTGAAGAGCCATTTATTCCAAAGCAGTCAAACAATGCTTCCTACTATCAAGCTGTGTAGGCAGTGAAATGACCAGAGACTTTGTTTTTAATGAAAATCCTTAACATCGTTATGAGAGAAACACAGAACCTCTCATCATGAAAAAAATGCAGAGAGTGCATTTTCAAACTGCAGAATGTGCAAAAATTCTCCTTTAATCTCTAGAATGCCTTTGTTTCTTGGTAAATAAAAAAGAATCTATTTGCCAGAGGTGGGAGGGAGCAATAACTCGGCAACACACATTTAAAATCATTGGCAGAAAGACCTGAGGAGAGAAGAGAAAACAAAGTTTTTTAATGCAGTTTGTTATTGCGATTTGGAATACTCTGACTGAGTAGGAAGTGGAAGCCGATTCCACTTGAACTTTCAGAAAGCGAATTAGATAAACACTCATAAAGGGAACAGTTGTAGTACTGTAGCGAAAGAGTGCGATTAGTTATACAGCTTTTTCAAAGAGAGATAGCATTGACACAAAGATGAATGGCTTTCTGCTCTATATCACTCTACACAATTTTGATGTTGTGTTGTACATCAGCAAGAAGCAAACTGCTGGAAGAACTCGGTGGGTCAATCAGTATCTGTGGCGGTAAAGGTGTGGTCAAGATTTCTGATGGATATTCTACATCAGGACTGAGAGTCCAGAGCGAAGATAACCAGTATCTTCCGGAAGGACTGGTGAGACAGGGGCTAGTAGGTGATAGGTGGAACCAGATGATGGCAGATGGGGAAGGTGAAGGGGTTGGGGCGGTTGAGAGTGCTGACAAGACACAGCGTAAGAAAAAATATAGGCAGATGGAGCCAGGAGGAGCCACGAGAATGTAGAGCTAGAGGCTGGTAGATGATTGGTGGAAACAGATAAGAGAGGGATAATGGCAAATGGAACAAGATGGGAGAAGGATATGTCTAGTTAATGGGCAGAATGTTGGGGAGGGGTGCAAAAAATAAATTCAAGCAGGGTGAATCTGTGTGAGTTGGTGGGATTGGGAAGGGATCACAGGAGAATGGGTTTCCTGAAATTGGAATATTCAATGTCCATATCATTGTGCTGTACACTACTCAAACAGGACAGCAGAATAAGAGGTGCTGTTCTAGTTGGCGCTTGGCCTCATTTGACCCATTAGGTGGACATGATGTTGATATAGGAAGGATTATGCTGACAACTGAACTAGAAACTGAAAATGCTGGAAACTATCAGCAGGTCAAGCGTCATTTGTGGAAAGAAAAACAGTTAGTGTTTCTGGTTCAGAGCCCTTCATCAGATTGGTGGCAAGAAGCTCTTATCTGAGGTTTCCAGCATCTGTTAATTTATTGATTTCTATTGGGCAGATATTAACATTAGGATGTTAACAAATTCCTTCTCATGAATCAGTTTGTATTTTGCTTTTCTCCATGTTGAACTTAGAGAATGACCCAGCTCTGACACATTTCACAACCCCTTCCTAGACACACAAATGAATTATCATCACTTTTACTCAGTGAAGAGAATGTAAAAGCTATTACATGAATAGCAAATATTGGAATGAACAACCAACTTAATTTATTCTGGAGTTAATAGAGGTTAAGGAATGAATTAATGGGTTTAAATTTATTGAAATTTCAAAGGATTAGTAAATCAAGGTGTTTTTGATTAGCTATAAATGAATGAATCATCAGTCCAAAGCTCCTCGAGGAACTCTTCGACCAATAACAAAGGATGTTTATAAGGTCCGAAACAACCCAAGGCTTGTATGTACTGTATAGTTTGTAGGAAGATTTTTAGTTCCACGAATGTCCTGGTGTTACTGCAGGGAAAAACAAGAGCTGGGGTGGATCTTCATTCTCGAACCTGAACACTTGTGAGGCACCATACACTAAAGCAAGCCATCATGGACTGGAAGCAACACACATAAAAGTTGCTGGTGAACGCAGCAGGTCAGGCAGCATCTCTAGGAAGAGGTACAGTCGACGTTTCGGGCCAAGACCCTTCGTCAGGACTAACTGAAAGAAGAGCTAGTAAGAGATTTGAAAGTGGGAGGGGGAGAGGGAGATCCGAAATGACAGGAGAAGACAGGAGGGGGAGGGATGGAGCCAAGAGCTGGACAGTTGATTGGCAAAAGGGATATGAGAGGATCATGGGACAGGAGGCCTAGGGAGAAAGAAAGGTGGGGGCGGGGGGGAAAGCCCAGAGGATGGGCAAGGGGTATAGTGAGAGGGACAGAGGGAGAAAAAGGAGAGAGAGAAAAAAAGAATGTGTATTCTTGTGTAAGAATGATATTTATTTATCTACACACATTCTTTTTCTCTCTCTCCTTTTTCTCCCTCTGTCCCTCTCACTATACCCCTTGCCCATCCTCTGGGCTTTCCCCCCCCCCCCCACCTTTCTTTCTCCCTAGGCCTCCTGTCCCATGATCCTCTCATATCCCTTTTGCCAATCAACTGTCCAGCTCTTGGCTCCATCCCTCCCCCTCCTGTCTTCTCCTGTCATTTCGGATCTCCCTCTCCCCCTCCCACTTTCAAATCTCTTACTAGCTCTTCTTTCAGCTGTCCTGACGAAGGGTCTTGGCCCGAAATGTCGACTGTACCTCTTCCTAGAGATGCTGCCTGACCTCCTGCGTTCACCAGCAACTTTTATGTGTGTTGCTTGAAATTCCAGCATCTGCAGATTTCCTCATCTTTGCATCATGGACTGGAAATAGCTTTGTATATTCCAGCCAATCACTCATTATATATCTGTTCCTTTGCCACTCTCTCTTTCAGGCCGATTTTGGTTTTGCTAAGCGTATTGGCCTGGGCAAGAAGACCTGGACATTCTGTGGAACCCCTGAGTATGTTGCTCCAGAGATCATCATGAATAAGGGACATGACTTTGGGGCAGATTATTGGTCTCTTGGAATCCTGGTCTATGAGCTTCTGACTGGAATGTAAGCATTGAAGCAGTATGTTTGTATCACAGGGCACATTCACACTTGAGGTCCTCCAAAGGGGCATACTTACACAGGCACTCCAGTACAATGACCACTTAATGTGATTTAACACAAGCTAGCTCATGACTCTGTGCGACACGAGACCATATAGCCCACTGAGCCTGTGTAGGTTATTTGAAGGAACTGTCTACTTTTTCCCATTCTTTGATATTTACCCTTGAGCCTTGGATGTTTAGGAAGTTAGATTGTATAGCACTGTGCTTTTATATGCTACATACTACAATTTCAATGAAAATTGAAAAGTTTTGGCACAACATCACAGGCCAAAGGGCTTGCACTGTTTTATGTTCGAAAAGAAAATTGAGTGATTGTTCTGTGGGACTTGAAGTCTGGGTATATCATAAATATCTGCCTCGTGTTATAGGAAGGGACCAAACTGTTCTGTGACACTCAAGAATATGCATTCCACTTCTAACCATACAGTACTCCTGCAAGAATCATGGAGTTACACAGCCCAGAACAAGCCCTTCATCCCAGTCTGACCATCAAACACCTATTTGCATCAATCCTGGCCTAATCCCATTTGATTCTCCCCACATTCCCATCAACTCCCCCCTCCCCCAGGTTCTACCTCTCATCTACATGCCAGGGACAATTCACAGGGCCCAATTAACCTAACGAAGAAGAGAGATGTTCGGCAAACCAGGAATGTTTTCCCTGGCATGACAGAGACTGAAGAGAGATCTGGTCAAAGTCTGTAAGAAGATGAGAGCCATTGATAAAGTTTCGTAATGTGTAATACCAGAGGGCATGCATTTAAGTTAAGGTCAAAGGAGAGGTGTTCAGGGCAAGTTTTTAACACAGAGTGGCGAATGCCTGGATTTGGCTGGCAGGGGTGGTGGTGAAGACAAGTGCAACAGAGGCATTGAGGAGGCTCATGAATGCAGAGAGTGGAAGGATACGTTTGTGTAGGCTGAAGGGATCAGTTGGGTTAAGCATTTAATTAGTTTGGCACAACATCATGGGCTGAAGGGCACAAGTTCCCTGTGCTGTTCTGTACCATGGTCGCTATCTTTGGAGTATCCATAGGAAACCTTCATAGTCACAGGGAGAAGGTGCATGGAGTGAAGAATGGTCTAAATTTAGTCTGTTCCATGGTGGGGATGTACCACCTCACATACACACTGCACAGCAGCCAGGTTGAAATCTCTCAAAACATTAAAGGCATTCAGCTGATAGCTTTCTAACAAAGTAGTTCTATTTAGGAATGTCCAACAATGCTTTCCTTTTAGCAGAATATTGAATTGGAAAGATTATGTAAATATAATACGATTCATAATTTTTTTCTCTGCAAGTGAAA